>NW_006399797.1:7541803-7550680 GCF_000299155.1 Elephantulus edwardii | reverse complement strand
GAGGCAGTGCGGTTGGCGCAGGATAGAGCAGGGTTTAGGGCTGTTGTGCATAGGGTCGCTGTGAGTCGCAAATGACTCGACGGCACATAACAACAACATCTAGTTTGAGTTAGGTGACAAAATTGTCCTGTAATAATAGTGAGCCCACAGGACTGATAAAACCTATAGCTCTGTTTCCTAGAGGGTTGAATATTTGTCTGTTGTGTTTTTGTTGATTACTTTCGAGTCATGCATGACTCGTAGCGACCATATATACAAAAGGCCTTAAGCCCCTCTACAACTATTGAAATTTATCAAAATTCAAAGAGATTCCAGAGGCATGTTGTTTAGGAAGTGGATGCCACTCCTGCTTGAAAACCTGTTAAGTGGTTCAGTCACCTCTGAACCCTTTCCTGTCCTGAGCCAATCTCACTAATTCTGACACCCCAACCCCATTGCTCCAGTCACTGTATCAGTCCATCTCATCTGGGGTCTTCCTCTCCTGAACTGACTGTCCATCCTTCCAAGCATGATGTCTTTCTCCAAGGACCGATCTTTCCTGGCCATGTGCCCAAAGTAAGTGAGGCGAAGCTTCAAAATGCTAGCCTCCAGGGAGAGACTTGGTTTCACCTTCTCCAAGACAGACTGATTTGTTTTCTTGGCAGTTCAAGACTCTTCTCTGGCTCCACAACTCAAAAAAAAAATTCTTCTTCTGTCATCCTTAGTCATTGTCCAACTCTCTGAAGAATAACAAGTAATTGAGAAGACCATGACGCACCTTTGTTTCTAGACTAACATAGTTGCTCTTCAGCACTCTAGAGAGGTCCATGACGGCACATTTTCCCAATGCAATTTGTCTTTTTATTTCCTGACTTCTGGTGTTAAGGGTGTTGATTGTGGATCCGCGCAAGCTGTACTTGCTAACAACCCCTATCTCTTCATCAACTATGGTGCTGCCAATTGGCCCAGTGGTGAGAATCTTAGTCTTCCTGATGTTGAGCTTCAATCCTTATTGAAGACTACAGTCCTTAACCTTTTTCAATAAGTGCTTTAGGTCTCATTCAGTTTCAGCAAGCAAGGTTGTGTCATCTGCCTATTGTAGATTGTTAATTACCCTTCATTCCATCTTGATGGCACACTCCTACTTATAAAACCTGCCTCCTGAATAATCTGTTCTGCATAGAGATTGTTCTGAGGACTGCTTCTTGACCAAGTATAGGTTTTGTATCAGCACGATCAAGTGTTCTGAGATTCTCCCATTTTCCTCAAGGTTAGCCACAATTTACTATGATCCACGCAGTCAAATGCCTTTGCATAATCAATGAAACACAGATAGACATTTTTCTGGTACTCTCTGCTCTCTGCCAAGATCCATCTGATGTTGGCAATAATATCCCTAGTGTCACGACCTCTTCTAAACCCAGCTTGTATTTCTGGGAGTGGTCTGTCAATGTACTGTTCCAAGTCTTTTCTGGATAGTCTTCAGCAGAATTTTGCTAGTAATTTTATAATATTAATGATATTATTAGATAGTTTCCACACACTGTTGGGTCACTTTTTTTTTTTTGAATGGAAATAAAGATGGATCTCTTCCAGTCAGTTGGCCAAGTAGTTGTCCTCCAGGTTTCTTGACACAATTGGTGAACACATGCAGGGCAGCATCTCTTTCCTGAAATATGTAAATTGATATTCCATCAATTTCTGAGGCTTTATTTTTTGCCAAGTTCTTCAGAGTGGCCTGAATTTCCACCTTCATTACCATTGCCTCTTAATCATATGTTATTTCTTGAAATTCTTCTGTGTCAGCCAATTCTTTTTGGTATAATAACTCTGCATACTCCTTCCATCTTCTTTTAATGCTTCCTGAATCATTCAATATTCTGCTCATAGCATCCTTAAGCACTACATCTCATGGCTTGAGTTTATTCTTCAATTCTTTTAGCTTAAGAAATGCTGAGCGAGTTTGGCCTTTTGATTTTCTGATTCCAGCTCCATGCACATTTCATTATAATATTTTGCCTTGTCTTCTGGAGCAGCCTTTTGAAATCTTCTCTTCACCTAGCTACAGCTAATGCCCCATTCATGATCTTTTGGTGTTTGACATTCAGTATTGCTTTGTGGAACTTTATGTAGACCAAGAAGCAGTTGTTCAAACAGAATACAAAGATACGGCATAGTTTAAAATCAGGAAATATGTGTAGCAGGCTTACAACCTTTCTCCATACTTATTCAATATATTTGTTAAGGAAATAACTTGAGAAGATAGTGTTTATGTAAGATAATGTGGCATCAAGGACAGAGGACGATTCAGAACTTTCATTTTGCTGGTGACACAACTTTGCTTGCAGAAAGTGAAGAAAACTTGGGACATTTACTGACAAAGATCAAAGTCTACAGTTAAAAAACAAAAATCCCCACAACTGGACAAATAGCATCACAACTAGTACAGAGGGTAAAAAAAGTGGGTGGAAAGTTGAAGATTATAAGGTCAATAAAACTACAAGTAAGGAAATCAGTATTTGACTAATAAATGGATATTTTAAAGAATCTCATTCTCGAGATTGTTTTAATAGAGAACTGATATTTTATAGAGTATGTGGTAACTACTGGGAGCATGGGAAAGAGTGTAGAACTTAATATATCTGAAGTTATGTAGTTTAAACCAGTAAATAAAGCAGTACACAAGTTTACATTTATTTTGCCTGTTTTGCAATTCTTTGACAATTTAATGGCAAGGCCATAAACTGTCCTTCTTCATCTTCCCTTTTCCATTATATTTAATATTGTTTATCTTTGTTGACTATATTTCTTGTGTACTCTTAAAATAGCTTAATTTTTGTTTCTGAAGATAATTTTCAATAGTAAGTATTGGTAACTGATTAAAGTAAAGTAGATGGATAAGAAAATAAGCTTAGATTTCATCACTTTTTCTTATAAAAATAGTACATGCATGGATTGATATTTCACTTAAACATTAATTTACTACTTTTTGTTGTTGATTGCCTTCAAGTCGAGCATGACTCATAGTGACCCTATGAACAAAAGGCTTGAAACCCCTCTGTAACTATAGACATTTATCAAAGTTCATAGAGTTATCAGAAGCACTTTATTTAGAAAGTGGATGCCATGATAGTAATAATGGAGAGTCTGAAGGGAATGACTCAAATGTACATGTATTGTCTTAACAAATACTAGATCCGGAAACTTAGTATTTTTCACTGGGTAGATTGATTCACATCTGACTTCAAGTTACTGACTCCCATTACGTTGTACAGTGACTGGACATTTTTGTAAGTGATGTGTTTTTATTAATTTCTATTTAGTCCATCAAAATACTAACTTCTATTTATAAAATGTATGCAAAAACTGATCACCATGTTAAATTGTACAATTAGAATGACACAAGTAATAGAAAAGTTTTACCATTGAATAATTAGTATTTGAGAGACTGGACTTTATGAGGAGAAATGTGGTATTAGGATTGGAGGAAGACTCATCAACAATCTGCATTATGCAGAAGCTGTAACCTTGTTTGTTGAAACTGAGGAAGATCTGAAACATTTGCTTCAGAGGGTTAAGGACTGTAGTCTGCAATATAGATTGAAGATCAAGAAAATGAAGATTCTCACCACTGGGCCAATTGACAGTACCATGATAGATGGAGATGAGATTGAGATTGTTAACAATTTCGGCTTTCTATGTTCAACAATCAACACTCATGGCACTAGCAGTTGAGAAATCAAAAGACAAATTGCATTGGGAAAATATGGTGTCACAGGCCCTTCCAGAGTATGGGAGAGCAACAATATCAGTCTAGAGACTAAGATGCACCTGATCCAAGCTATGGTTTTTGCAATTATTTGCGGTACATCAGAGAGCTGGACAATGACTAAGGATGACAGAAGAAGAATTGATTCCTTTGAATTGTGATGCTAGAGAAGAGTCCTGAACATACCATGGACTTCCAAGAGAACCAACAAATATGTCTTGGAGATGGTGAAAACAAGCAGCTCCTTGAAGGCAAGGATTTTGAGCCTCTGTCTCACATACTCTGGGCATGTTGCTAGGAGAGACCAGTCCCTGGAGAAGAATATCACGCTTGGAAGGGTGGAGGGATAGCACAGAAGAGGAAGACAGCAGATGAGATGGATTGATATATTTATTAGAGTAATTAGGGTAGGTGTGCCAGAGACAATGAGATTAGCTCAGGCTAGAGTAGATTTCAGAGCTCTTGTACATAGGGTTGCTATGAGTTGTTGTCAACTTAATAGCACATAACAATAACAACCTAAGTAATAAGCACTAAAATGTGGTTCATTCTACCGATCACCAGCAGTCAGGAAATAAAAAGATGAATTTCACTGGAGAGGTATGTTCTTAGAGACCTCTCCAAAGTGCTAAAGGGCAGTGATGTCAGTCTAGAGAATAAGGTGTGCCTGATCCAGGCCATGGTCTTTGCAATTACTTATTATGCATTAGAGAGCTGGACAATGACTAGGGATGATAGAAGACAAATTGAAGTTTTCTAATTGTGGTACTAGAGAACAGTATTGAACATACCACTGACCTCCAAGAGAACAAATACATCTGTTTTGGAGAGGGGGAAACCAAGTTTCTTCTTGGAGGCAAGGATTTTGAAGATCCAGCTCACATAATTTGGGCACATGGCTGGGAGGAACCAGTCCTTGGAGAAGGAAGGATATCATCATACTTGGAAGGGTGGAGGGACAGTGCAGGAAAGACCCAGAGGAGATAGATTGACACACTAACTGGGGTTATGGGGGTAGGCTTGGCGGAGTCAGTGAAACTGACTCAGGGTAGAGTAGGGTTCAGAGGTATTGTACATAGGGTTGCTATGAGTCACAGGGGATTCAATAGCACAAGACAACAACAACAACAGTGACCAAGAAGAGTACATGGGTGGTGCAAATGGTTAATATATACTTTGCTCCCAATCAAAATACTGGAGATTTGAATATGCCCAGTGTTATCGCCAAAGAAAAGTTTGTAATATACTAAAAAAAAAAAAACAACAAACCCAAACAGCTATTGAAATTGTTTGGGAGCACAGTTATACTCATAAATATGATCACCAGTAACTAGACTCGACAAGAACCAGAGTAACCAACAAACAGTACATCACTTGACTGGCATAAATACAAAATTGCTCCAGGAGAAGAGGAGAAGGTGATGGGAAACTGTAAAACTCAAGAAGTTTTGATGGCAGAATAATTTTTTTTCCTGGGTTTATCTTTGCAGCTAACCCAAAGATCACATCTCTCTGACAATTTAAATCCACCCGTGGCTCAGGGGGAGAAAGCTAGGCATTTTTCTTTCATACGATTTTCCTCTTCTAGGGTCTGGCCCACATTATGACCAACTGAGTCACCAGAATCGCATCTAAATAGTTCACTCATTGTCATTGAGTCGGAACTGAGTCAAAGCTGACTAAGAGCAAGAATATCAGTTTAATGTCTATGGTCTTCTCAAATATTCATCTTTAATTAGGATAATGAATAAAGATAACAGAAGAAAAGCTGCCTTTGAATTGCAGCATTAGAGAATAGTACTGAATAAGGGTAGGTGGGAAGTGCAATCAGAGCTTGAGCATATCAGAGAACTTGAGGGTGGTGGAAGATAGGGCAAGGTTCAGATGTTGTTCATAGAGCACCTGTGAATCACACAATAAAAACAAACAGCAAGTGCTATTAGGTTTATAAATGCTAAAAGAGGCTAAACAAGATTTAAGGCTTTGCCTTACACCACTCAATGATATGGATCTCAGTTCAGTCCACATTAGGAGTCTCAGTCTTTTTACTAGGTCATTCATCCTACATCTGAGTATCAGGGGCATTTTTATGATTTGATATCTTATTGTTGTTGTTATTGTGTACTGTTGAGTCAGAACTGACTCATAGATGACCCTCTAGTGGGTTTTCAGAGTCAGTTAATTGCATGGAAGGAGATAACTCCTTCTCCTACCGAGCAACTGGTGTATTTGAACCCTGTGCCTTTGGGATGAAGTGCAGCTTCTTACCACTAGGCCATCAGAATTCCCTTATTAGATCAGGTGATGTATTGCACCAGAAAAGTCTATAGTCAGGGACTTCTCCAAATTACTGAGGAGTCATGATGTCAGTTTGAAGACTAAGCTGTGCTTGATTTAGGTTCTAGTCTTCTCGATTACTTGGTACACGTCTGAGAGCTGGACAATGAATAAGGATCACAGAAGAATTGATGGCTTTTGAATTGTGGTTTTGGAGAGGAGCACGAAATATCCTATGGACTGCCAAAAGAACAAACAGGTAGGTATTAAAGAAACTGCAAACAGAATGTTCTTTGGAGGCAAAGATGACAAAGTTTATCTACTTATTTTGGGTAAGTTGCTAGAAAAGACTGTTCCTTGGTGAGGAACATCATGCTTGGAATGGTGGAAAGTCAGCAAAAGAGAAGAACTCTTTAAATGAAAAGTATTGACATAGTGATTGCAGCAGTGGACTCAAATGTGTAATGTGTCAGTGAAGATGAGAATGGCACAAAACAGAACAGAGTTCTGATCTGTTGTTCATAGGGCTGCTATGAGTCATACTTGACACACAACAATAACAAGTTTATTGTAAAGACAGGCAGTCTCTACCCATGGCACTTACAGCCTCTGAAGACCTGCTGGAGGGTCAACTATGAGTCAGTCTGACTCAATGATAGTGAGTGAGTTGTCTATTTGGAAGCACATTGGTGATGCAGTTGGTCAAGCATTAGGCTGATCATCAAAAGATTGGCAGTTTGAACACACCAACACCAACCATTCTATGAGAGAAGCGTTAAGACAGACTACTGTAAATATTAACAATCTTGGAAATCCTAGAGTAGTTCCACTCTGTCCTGTATAGAGTCATCAGGAAAGGCAGTGGGATTATTTGGAGGAGAATGAAAAGACAGAAGGAGAAAAAGAAGAGAAAGTTTATGGAACTATTTATTTTTGGGCTCGTGATGATTCAGTTAATGGTGCCAATGGAGAAATAGACAAGCCCCAGGAGTTGTGTGTTGAAGAAATTTGCTGATGGTTTTAAACATTTTTCCTTATGCCTGACAAACTCTGGTGATGAAGTCTGTAGGGTGCTGGGCTATAACCCTGAGGTCATGTCTCTCCAGCAATTCCAATCTACCAATGGCTCCTTATGAGAAAGATGGGAAATCTCCAGTTAGAATTACACTCTCAGAAATCTCTTGGAGGGTCAACTGTGACAAAGACATGCCTGCCAAGGAAAGTGACAGCTCAAAGACCACACTCTGAGCCCCAGCTGTAGAGACCTATCCTGGTTTATCCATTGGATCTCTCCCACATTTCTCTGTACTAAAATTCTTCTGTCTTCAAAATGGGTTTATAGGTTTTGTTTTGTTTTCAAATGTACTATTGCATGTTTTGTTGTTTTCTCTAGGTATTCTTTCATCCCAACCTAAATTTTTTCACAAGTGGGTTGCTGGTTTTACTGCCTAGTCTCTTAGTCTGAAAGCTCTGCTGAAACCTACCCACCATGGGTGACCCTGCTGGTATTTAAAGTAATGATGGCACAAATTGCAATGCCACAGAGGCATGTAAACCCCCACAGTTCAATAAACTGACAGACAAATGTAAATTTTTAAATTTCTGATTTCATGAACATTGATTGTAGATATAAGTAAAGCGAAATCTTTGACAAACTCATTATTATATCTGTTTATCATGTTTGTTTTCTTTGTGTTGAGTGAGGTATAATCCATACTGAAAGTTGTGATCTTTAATCTTGACTGGCAAATGCTTCATGTCCTCTTTGCTTTTAGCAAACAAGGTTGTGCCTTCTGCACACAGTTTGT
Source organism: Elephantulus edwardii (assembly GCF_000299155.1). NCBI lineage: Eukaryota > Metazoa > Chordata > Mammalia > Macroscelidea > Macroscelididae > Elephantulus > Elephantulus edwardii. Next base: position 7,542,847 of record NW_006399797.1, on the reverse strand, counting down.
TAACATCTTATTTGTTTTGTTAATGTGGTGAATTATGTTGACTGTTTTTCTTATGTTGGACCATCCTCGCATATTTGTTATGGATCATCCCACTTGGTCATGATGAATTATTTTTTTAATGTACTTTTGAATTCTATTGGCTAGGATTTTGTTAAGGGGTTTTGCATCTATTTTCATGAGAGATATGGGTCTGTAGTTTTGTTTTTTTGTAATATCTTTGCTTGCTTTTCATATTAGGGTTATGCTTGCTTCATAGAATGCCTCTGGGAGTATTCTCTTGTTCTATATTTTGAAATAACATAAGTAGAATTGGTGGTAAATCGTCTCTGAATGTTTGGTAGAATTCAACCATGAAGCCATCTGGTCCAGGACTTTTTTGTGGGAGAGTCTTTTTATGACCTTTTCAATTTCTTCTTTTGTGATGGGTCTGTTCAAATGTTCTACATCTGACCATGTCAATCTGGATAGGACATGAGTTTCAAGGAATTTGTCCATTTCCTGTAACTTTTCCAATTTATCTGAGTATAGCTTTTCATAATATTCTGATATTATAGACTTCATTTTCTCTGGTTCTGTTTCAAGCAGTTTCCCATGAACCTTTTCTTCTGGAACTTAATGTCTTCCTTTGTCTCTGGAATTGCAAGAAATTAGAGATCAGGACTGCCAGTTCAAGCAGTTTGTGTGCAGGGGGTCTCAAGTCAGCTCTACCTCTCTCTCACAGAGAGCTACAAAAATCCCTCTCCTCTGCCTGAAGATCTGTCTACTAAAATCTCTTGTCCTGTTTGGCCCCCGGGATGGACCGGCAGCTGCAGAGGCAAGAACCCCCAGATGGAGGGACCTACAATCCCAGGAACACTTCAGTCCTGTCTTCCTGAAATTTTTTTTTAAAAGAAAAGTGAACTGGGGTGGGGTTGTTGTTGTTGTTGTTATGTGCCATCGAGTCGTTTCAGACTCATAGCGACCCTATGCACAACAGCTCTAAACCCTGCTCTATCCTGCGCCAACCGCACCGCCTCTGACACACCCATCCCGATTACCCCAGTC
>NW_006399797.1:7526784-7540320 GCF_000299155.1 Elephantulus edwardii | reverse complement strand
ATGCTGAGCGAGTTCGGCCCTTTTGATTTTCTGAGGGAGAAAAATATTCAACAATGAATAATTGAATGAAAATCTAACATTTCTGTAAACTTTCATTAAAATTATAATAAAAAATAAAGTCTGTATCCCCCCACCCAAAAAAAAAAGAAGGTCTTAGGTCCTCAAAACAGCATAAATGATTTAAATCTGTAAATTTAATCTTGGAAAATGAGTACTTGGAAATAAATCTGATGCACATTTGGGAATATGCCAAGTTTTCAACAAACTCTAAATAGAAAAGTAGTCAGGAATGTGCTGCACATTCACGTGTCAAAGTCCTCAATCATTGTATCAACAACTTTAGATTCCTGGAAATACAAACTCAATCCTTTTCTTACTGGCAGTTACACATTACAACATATCTGAAAAACTCCTGACAAAACTCTTTGAATGCATATGATATTTTATAAAAGTACCTACTTCAAAGATTAATTGTAACTTTTTCCCTTGAATAATTAGTAGGGTTTAGACTTATTCAAGTTTTTTTTTTCTCCGATAAAGCACTACTTCTGTAGTACCAAGGTAGAGATTAACAACAGATTTTTCTCTCTTTAAATGGTCATTCCACCAGATGCTCTGCCGGTGAAGGAGGGACAATCTCCTCCTGTACCAGTCAGATCTGATTTGACGGTACACATACACAAAAATAATAATTAAAAAAATGGTCATGCATTTACATAGACACAATCTCAGAAATTATGGTAGAATGAGTAGACTCTATTGAGAATTGAGGTTCAGTGGAGAAGAAAGGAGCGTGCTATAAAAAGAGAGATGAGAGTTACAGTTCTTTCTTACTCCAGAGAGATCTCAATTTATGCTGATGAAAAGGGTTATGTGAAGAAGAGGGTTGTATCATTTTGATAACTTGAAGATCCATAAAGGAATTTGGGGGTGGAGTTTCTTTTTTTGCATCAGAAATGTTGACTGACAATAGAGCTATGGGTCTGATGTTGGCTCTGTTGCCCCAGGCTCTGTGAAGTATGGCTACCAGTTATTCTTTTGGATGGTGCCAGTCCAATAGGCTTCTAGTCACTTATTCAGACTAATCCTGCATTAAGAGGTGGCAATTTAATTTACCAGGCACATCTTGCTGACCAGTTTTTGAAATGATGTAGTGATAGTCAACCACACTCTTTATATAGCATATTATTTTTGTCGTTATATGCCCGTGAGTTGACTTCAAATCAGTGTGCTCACTGATACACTCAAGCACATTGTCACAGTCACTGTATCAATTCATCTTGCTCAGGGTCTTCTTTTCTGTCTCCAATGCTACATCTTTTTCAGCTGATGTCTTTTTCAAAGGACTGACTCTCCTAACCACATGCCAAAGTATGTGAGACATACTTTTATCATCTTTCCCTCTGAGGATCACCCTAATTGCATGTACTCCCAGACACATTTGCTTACTTTTTTGGCAGTCTGTGGGATAGTCAATACTCTTTTTCAATATAACAACTCAAAGGTATTGATTATTTTTGTTATCCTTTATCACTGTTCAGCTTTCAGATCATAGGAAGCAACTAAAAATGTCATGGCTTGGATCATGTGCAACAGCATTGCTCTTAGCTTTGGAGAGGTCCTTGACAACAGATTTCCCCAATGAAACACATTTTTTTATTTCTCAGTTGCTGCTACCATGAGTGTTGATTGTAGATCCAAGTAAAACAAGATCATTGACAACTTCACTCTTTTCTCCATTTATTGCCTTTTGGACAACATCATGCTAGATGAAGATTTTTCATCATGTTGAGAAGTAATTAATATTGAAGAGCTGTGGTCTTTGATCTTCTGAAGTGCTTCAAGTCTTCTCATTCATGCAAGCAACATTGTGTCATCTGCATGACACAGGTTGTTGATGAGCTTTCCTCCAATCTTGATGCCACCTATTTCTTCACATAGTCCAAATTCTCCAATGATTTGCTCAGCATACAGACTGAATAGGTATGGAGAAAAGACCTAACTCTGATTCAGACATTTCTCGATTTTAGTCAATGTTGTTTTCCCTTGCTCTATTCAGACAACTGCTTCTTGGCCTATGTATAGGTTTGCACTAGCACAATTGAATGCTCTGGGTTTCCCATTCTTCTCAATATTAGTTACAGTTTGTTATGATCCATATAGTCAAATGATTATAGCATAGACACTTAAATTTAAACACCTATACAATTAATGAAAACCTGCCACCCTCAAGTCATACCAGAACACTTGATTGTGCTAATGAGAAACCTATACTGGGACCAAGAGGAGAGGCACTCAGAACAGAGCAAGAAAACACTGCCTGGTTCAAAATTGGGAAAGACGTACGCCAGGGATCTGTCCTGTCTCCATACCTTTTCAACTTGTATGCAGAACAGATTATCCAGGAGACTGGGCTCTATGAGGAGAAATGTGGGGTCAAGATTGGTAGAAGATCTATCAACATCTGCGATATGCAGATGACACAACCGTGCTTGCTGAAAGTGAGGAGGACCTGAAGCACTTGCTGCAGAAGGTCAAGAACTGCAGCCTCCAATATGGATTGAGGCTCAATGTCAAGGAGACAAAGATTCTCACCACTGGACCAATTGGCAGCATCAGGATGGATGGTAAAGAGATTGAGATTGTTCACAGCTTCAGTTTGCTTGGCTCCACAGTCAACACTCTCAGCACCAGTAGCCAGGAAATTAGAAGATGTATTGCCATGGGAAAGTCTGCTGTTAGGGACCTCTCCAAAGTACTGAAGAGCAATGGTGTCTTTTTGGAGACTAAGGTGCATCTGATACAGGCCGTGGTCTTTGCTATCACTTGTTATGCCTCAAAGAGTTGGACAGGGACTAAGGAGGATAGACGGGGAATTGATGTGGTGCTGGAGAAGAGTATTGAGGGTACCATGGACTGCTAGGAAAACAAACAGATTCATCCTGGAAAGGGTCAAACCAGGCTGCTCCTTGGAGGCAAGGATTCTAATGCTCCTTCTAACATACTTTGGACATGTTGCCAGGAGGGACAGGTCCTTGGAGAGGGACATCATGCTTGGTAGGGTTGAGGGACAGCTCAGAAAGGAAGGCCCCCTATGAGGTGGACTGATTCAGTGACTGGGGTAATTGGGATGGGTGTATCGGAGACGGTGCAATTGGCACAGGACAGACCAGAGTTTAGGGATGTTGTACATAGGGTTGCTAATAGTCGCAAGCGACTCGACGGCACATAATAACACAACAACCCTAAAGGCAATTCCAACTCATAGTGGCCCTTCATTGATTTCCTGAGGTTGTAAATTTTTCTCCTGCAAACTGGTGAATTTGAATATCTGGCATTTGATTAGCACCCAGATACACATTATACTATCAGGGAGCCCTCGTGACCTCCTGTGTTAGGTACTGGGCTACTGATGGAAAGGTCAGTGACTAGAATCTATGAGAAGTTCCACAGGAGAAAGATGGGTCATCTGTGTTCATTGAGATTTATAGCCTTAGAAATCTGTTTGAGGGGCTGTGTGAGTTGGAGTCAAATTCACAATTTCTGTTTATTGTGAATTAAATTGTATCCAATCTGTTTATCAAATCTGAGTACATTAGCTCTGTGTGAAACTGTGAGAACTAAAACCTTTTAAGAACATAGTCCTAGAATTCTTATCAAAACAGTGGTTGTTCTTTTTTTTGTTTGTTTTTTTAAATACAGTTTTGCATTAAAATGGCTTTGTGTTAACAAGGATCTATTCTACATATCAGTTTTCTTTTTTTCCTTTATTGTTTTTTTTCTTAAATTCTGTTTTTTTTTAAGTTTAAAATTTTATACTTAAGAGATTATTGCACATCACAACTTAATTGCTAACTTTTCTCCTTAACTTTAAACTTCTTTTTTTTAACCTTAAACATTTTTGCCTAATGGACAAAGATTTGGGTTGCAAACTAAAAAGTGTGAATTCCTTGATTGCTCTGAATTTCCTTCTGTGCATTTTACAGCCTCTTAAAATCTGCTGGATGGTCAAATATCATGGCAATCAATTGAGGTGAGTTGATATAATTTAGTTTCTAACTTTTCTCCTCAACTTGATGCCATAAACATTTTCCCATGTTGATGTTTTTGGGATATAATTCACATTAAATTACCTTTTCAAAGTATTTAGTGTGCAATGTCATTTACCTTTTTAAAATGTCTAGTTAATTTTTAGTATACTCATGAAGAAATGGAGATTTTTTTAATTAAAGTTTGCTTGGCTTCGCAATCAACCCTCTTGGTAGCAGCAGATAGGGAATAAAAAGACAAATTGCAGTGGGAAAGTTGGCTATTAGGGACCTCTCCAGAGTAATGAGGAGCAATGACATCAGTCTGGAGACTAAGGTGTGCCTGATCCAGGCCATCTTGTTGTTATGTGCCATTGAGTTGGCTGTGACTCATAGCAAGCCTATGTACAACAGCCTTAAACCCCGTCCTAACTTGTGCAAATCTTATTGTCTCTAACACACCTACTTCCATCACCCCAGTCACTGAATCAATCCATCTCATCGAGGGTCTTCCTCTCCTGTAGTGTTCCTCCACCCTCCCAAGAATGAGGTCTCTCTCCAAGGACTGGTTCCACCTTGCAACATGTCCAAAATATGTCAGATGAAGCTTCAGAATCCTTGCCTCCAAGGAGCAGCCCGGTTTCACCCTCTCGAGGACAAACCTGTTCATTCCCTTAGCAGTCCATGGTATATTCAATACTCTTCTCCAACACCACAGCTTAAAGGCATCAATTTTCCTTCTATCATCCCTCATTATTGTCCAGCTCATTGATGCATAGCAAGTGATTGAAAAGACCATGGCCTGAATCGGGCACGCTTTAGTTTCAAGACTGACATCATTGCTCTTCGGTACTTTGGAGAGGTCTCTGACAGCAAACTTTTCAAATGCAATACGTTTTTTAATTTCCTAACTTCTTGTGCCAAGAGGGTTGATTGTGAAGTCAAGCAAACTGAAGCTGTTTACAATCTCAGTCTCTTCACCATTTATCATAATGCTGCCAGTCGGCCCATTGTTGAAAATCTTTTTCTTGATAATGAGCTTCAAACAGTATTGAAGGTCCTTGACCTTCTGCAGCAAGTGTTTCAGATCCTCTTCAGTTTCAACGAGCTAGGTTGTGTCATCTGCATAACACAGATTGTTGATAAGTCTTCCTCCAATCCTGATGCCACATTTCTCCTTATAGAAGTCAGCCTTCAGGATAATCTGTTCTGCATATAGGTTGAAAAAGTATGGAGATAGGATACATCCCTGTTGTACACCCTTCCCAGTTTTGAATCATGCAGTATTTCCTTGCTCTCTTCTGACAACTGCCTACTGGTCCAAGTATAGGTTTCGCATAAGCATGATCAAGTGTTCTAGGATTCCCATTCTTTTCAGAGTTAGCCATGGTACATGGATTTCACCTGATTGTATACATAGGCATCAGATTGATTACATCTGTGGAACGAACCACAGGAGAAGCTCAATATCAGCTGTGAAAACTAGGCCAGGAGCTGATTGTGGAACAGACCACCAACTACTCATATGCAAGTTCAAGCTAAGGCTAAGGAAAATTAAATCAAATCCATGGGAACCAAAATATGACCTTGAGTCTATTTGATCTGAATTTCAAAACCATCTCAATAACAGGTTTAAGGCTTTGGACACTAATAAGCAAAGGTCAGATGAGTTATGGGAGGATATAAAAATATTATCCAGGAAGAGTGCAAAAGGTGCAAGAATGAATGACTGGAAGGACAGAGGAGGAAGAAAAGACCAAAATGAATGTCAGAAGAGACTCTGAATATGGCACTAGATTGATGAGAAGCCAAAGCAGAGGAAGAAATCAAGATATAAAGAGCTGAACAGAAGATTTCAAAGGGCAGTGTGGGAAGACAGTATTATAATGAAATGTGCAAAGAGCTGTAGTCAGAAAATCAAAGGGGCCAAACTTGCTCAGCATGTCTTAAGCTCAAGGAACTGAAGAACAAATTCAAGCCTCGAGTTGCAATACTTAAGGGTGTTTTGGGCAGAATTTTAAATGATCCAGGAAGTATTAAAAGAAGATGGAAAGAATATACAGAGTTATTGTACCAAAAGGTACTGGCAGACACAGAAGAATTTCATGAAACAATATATGAGCAAGAGCCTGTGTTGATAAATGAGGAAGTTCAAGTTGCTCTGAAAGAATTGACAAAAAACAAAGCTCCAGGATCTGATGGTATACCAATTGACATATTTCAACAAACAGATGCTGTCCTAGATGTGCTCACCAAGTTGTGCCAAGAAATCTGCAGGACAACCACCTGGCCAACTGACTGAAAGACGGTCCCATTCCAAAGACAGGTGATCAAACAGAGTGTGGAAATTATCAAACAATATAATTAATATCACATTCAAGCAGGATTCTGCTGAACATTATAAAAAAAAAACAGCTGGAATGATTATCAACAGACAACTTCCATAAGTTCAGGCTAGGTTTAGAAGGGATCATGGTACTAGGGATATTGTAGCTAATGTTAGACTGTAGATTCAGGCCATAGTCTTTGCAATTGCTTGCTATGCCTCAGAGAGCTGGACAATGCCTAGGGATAATACAAAGAGAATTGATGCCTTTGAACTGTGGTGCTGGAGAAGAGTTTTGAATGTACCATGGAATGCCAGGAAAACAAACAGGTTCATCCTAGAGAGGGTGAAATCAGGATGCTCCTTGAAGACAAGGATTCTGAGGCTTCATCTGTCATACTTTGGGCATATTGCAAGGAGGGACCAGTCCTTACAGAGGGATATCATGCTTGGAAGGGTAGAGAGACAGAGAAAGAGAGGAAAACCATTGATGAGATGAATTGTTTCAGTGACTGGGGTAATGAGAGTAAAGTTGGCACAGGATAAAGCAGATTTCAGGACTATTGTACATAGGGTTGCTATGAGTTGCAAAAGATTTGATGGCACATACTAGCACAACATAATACTGTGCAACCATTACTATTATCTAATTCTAGAACATTTAGATCCCCCAAAGAAATTCTGTACCCATTAGAAATCACTCTTCATTCTTCTCTCATCCCATCCCCTAGTATCTCCTTAGTATCTCTATGGGTTTACTTATCCTGGACATTTCACAGAATGAACCATACAACTGAAAATACAAAATAGAACACAATATTAAATTTTATGTCATACTTAGACTTATTACTGTCTAGTTGATTGTAGAGAATCAACAGTGAGCATCTGCAGTGAGTATCTGATTATGTAAAATAGCAAAGAATTTGCCTATCTTTCTCCCTCAGAGTTATTGATGGATTCAAATTACCAGAGAGATTCAGCCTTTGAATTAGCAGTACAGTTCCTTATAGACACTCCATTGGAGCTATTTTTTAATTACATATTTTTATTGCCTTGCGTATAACCATTCATAAGCTTTGTGTTTAAAGCTTATCCACTGTGTTTTAGACAATCTTAACTTTATATTGTATCTCATTCATGCATATTGTATTTTCCCCATTTACAATCATCTTCCTAATAATTACATTCATGAAATTATGTAAGCCAGCCACTTCGTGCCTCATACCTTAATATCCCCATTTAAAATAGCCAACTTGCCACTACAATAATATTAGAAAGGTGAATATGTCATGATATTATTTTTGGAAATTTAAAGCCTAGAAACAGACTTTTTATTTTCTACTTTAAGTCCTTCAGGTCTTCAGTTTGTGTTCTTTACATAACACATGTTATTGATTGGTTTTCCTCCAATTCTGATACCAGAGTCTTCATCATTTGGTCTAGCTTCTCAGATTATTTGCTCAGCATACAGAGTGAATAGGTTCAGAGAGCATATACAACCCTAATGATCACCTTTCCTGACTTGTAATCATTCAGTGTTCCTTGGTTCTGTTCTGACAACAGCTTCTTGGTCTATGCCTAAGTTTCATATGAGCACAATTAAGTTTTCTAGAATTCCCATTCTTCTCAATGTTAATAATAATTTCATATGGGTCTACACAGTAAAATACCTTTGTGTAATCAATAAAGTCCAAATAAACCTCTTTCTAGTATTCTCTGCTTTCAGTCAAGATCCATCTGACTACAGCAATGATATTCTGCATGCCGTGATGTGTTCTGAATCCAGGCTGAATTTTTGGCAGTTTTTTTTCCATTCACTGTCACAGACATATATATGGACCAAGAAGCAGTTATCAGAACACAGCAGGGAAACACAGCATTGTTCAAAATCAGGAAAGGAGTGTATCAGGGATGCATCCTGTCTCCAAACCTTTTCCGTCTATATGCAGAACAGATTATTTGGGAAGCAGGGCTTTATGAGGACAAAAGTGACATCAGGATTGGAGACAGGCTCATCAACGCCCTGTGTTATGCAGATGACACAATCTTGCTTGCTGAAACTAAAAAAGACCTGAAGTGCTTGATGTAGAAAGTTAGGGCTGTAGTTTTTAATAGACTGAAGCATAATAAGATCAAGAAGACAAAGATTTTCACCACTGGGCCAATTGGAAGCACCATGATAGAGGAGAAAAGATTGAGGTTGTTAACAATTACAGCTTGCTCGACTCCACCATCAACAGTTTTGGCACCAGCCATCAGGAAATCAAAAGACAAATTTCATTGGGAAAATCTGCTGTCAGGGACATGTCTAGAGTGCTGAAAGCAACGATGTCATTCTAGATACTAAAGTGTGCCTAATCAGGCCATGGTCTTTACAATTTCTTGTTATACTTCAGAGAGTTGGACAATGACTAAGGATGACAGAAGAAGAATTGATGCATTCAAATTGTGGTGCTGGAGAAGAGTCTTGAACATATCATGGACTGACTGCCAAGGGAAAAAAAAAAACCAAAAAAACAACCCAGTCTGTCTTGGAGAGGTTGAAACCAAGTCTCTTCTTGAAGGCTAGGATTTTGAAAGTCCATCTCATGTACTTTGTGCACGTGATTAGGAGAGAACAGTCTTTGGAGAAGGACATCATGCTCAAAAGGGTAGCAGGACAGAGCAGAAGAGGAAGACCCCGGACAAGATGGATTAATTCAGTGACTGGAGCAAATGGGTTGGCATGTTGGAATTAGACTTGCTCAGGACAAGGCAAGGTTCAGAGCTGCTGTACATAGGGTAGGTATGGGTTGCAGGCAACTTGATGGCACATAACAACAACAACTGTTACAGACACAAAAATAGTCTATAGATAGATTTTACTTTTATATACTACTAATAGTATTTTGGGATAATCTTCACTCTGTTGGATCAATTTTTTTTAAAAATGGGAATAAATCTTCCAGTCAGTTGACCAGTTTCCATATTTGTGGGCAGACTGGTGAGCATGTCCAGAAGATCAGAGACTACAATTTAAAGACTAACATGCATCTGATCCAAGCCATGTTCTTTTCAATTGCTGCTTATGCATCTGAAAGTTGACAATGAATAAGGATGACTAAAGGAAAATTAACACATTGCTGCACACCTTTAAATTGAGGACCGTGCTTAGAAACACTTTTTGCCATCATTTATGGCAATATGTTAATATCTTCAAGTTGTGATACTGGTGATGAGTATTGTATATACCATGAAATGCCCAAAGAACAAATAAATTAGTCTTGAAGGAAGTGCTCCTTAGAGACAAGGCTGGTGAACCTTTGTCTCACTTTGGATATATTGTCAGGAGAAACAAGTCATTGGGGACAGACATCATGCTAGGAAAGGTAGAGGGTCAGAGAAAGAAGAAGATTCTCTATGAGATGAATTGACACAGTGACGATCACGATAGATTTGAACATGACAGAAATTGTGAGGGTGGTACAGGATAGAGCAAGGTTCAGATCTGTTATTCATAGAGTTACTATGGGTTGTAGTTGGATAGATGCCACCTAACAACAAATGAAGATGAAGTACTTAGTTGGAACATTCTGAAGGTATAGTATGATGGCAACAAAATACTTGAGCATGCCAATGATCATCAATGAAATGAAAAATATTGGGCAACACTTTATTCTGTTGTGTGTGTGGCTGCCATGATTTGTAGCTGGCTTGATGACAATTAATTAGCAAGTTTATTAACAACAACATAGTGTTCAGCTGTGTAGGGGAAACATGGAAGAAGTCTCTTTAAGGAATGCGAATCATGGATGGGGAGGTAGGACTTAGAAACATGGGAATATCGATAGTGAAAAGATAGTTCTAGGAAAGTCACATAAGTAAATAACTAATAAGACAGAAACAGAAAGATATTTGCATAGCCAAATAGAGAGGGGTGGCCGGGAATACTTCTTGAAGGCAGTGGATTTGAGTTGAGGTGGAAAAGAATAAAGTTAGGAATGGAAGAGTGTAATATGGAGGGGTTACTTTGAAAAGGAGAGATTTATTTTACATGTTCATGAATTTGGATATAGAGATGATTCTGATAGGTAGAAAACATTTGAGGATCTTCAGCACTTTAAAGAGACTTGGCATTAGGAAAGTCAGCTATCAGGGACCTCTTTAAAGTGCTGAAGATCCAAGATACTAAGTTTCAAGACTAAAATGCACCTGATTCAAGCCATGATCTTGAGTATATGAGAGACGATGAGGATGGCACAAGATAAAGCAAGGTTCAGATTCACTGCTCATAGAGTCATCATGAATCATACCCAATTCAAAGGTACTTAACAACAACCCTCATTTAAATGTGTCTTGATTATGTTTAGACTTTTGCCACAGAAAAATTCAGTGGAGGGATCCTCAAATGTTTTCTACCTATCAGAATCATCTCTATATCTAAATTCATGAACATGTAAAATAAATCTCTCCTTTTCAAAGTAACCCCTCCATATTACACTCTTCCATTTCTAACTTTATTCTTTTCCACCTCAACTCAAATCCACTGCCTTCAAGAAGTATTCCCGGCCACCCCTCTCTATTTGGCTATGCAAATATCTTTCTGTTTCTGTCTTATTAGTTATTTGCTGCACATAGGGATTTAAGCTGTAGAAGGTCCCATTCATCAATTTTATCCTTTCTTGGTTGTGTATTTCTGGCTGTGTTTGTCAACCTTTTTATACCATGAGCTTATTTGGAAGCAGGAGTGTCATCCAAGTCCTAAATAACATGCCTCTGGAAACTCTATGAACTTTGATAAATGATGATAGTTATAGAAAGACTTCAGGCCTTTTGTTCTTAGGGTTGCTATGAGTTGTGCTCAACTTGACCGCAATCAACATCAACAACAGGCCCAAGCATGATTACACTTTGCCTCTTATGATCTTTATGGTTTGGGGCTTTACCCCTATGTCTCTGATCTACCTCGAGTTGATTTTTGTGTGTGGTAAAAAGTGTGGATCCTGATTCAGCTTTCTGCAGGTTGTAGTCTGGTTTTGCCAGCACCATTTGTAAAAGAGCTTGTCATTTCTCAAAACAACTATGAGATATCATCTCACCCCAGTAAGAATAGCAAAATGTAACAGAACAGCAAACAACAAATGCTGGTGAGGTTGTAGGGAAACTGGAACATTTACTCACTGTTGGTGGGAGTGTAAAATGGTGCAACCATTCTGGAAGGCAGTATGGCACTTTCTCAAAAAGTTGGAAATAAAAATATCATTTGACCCAGCAATTCCACTACTGGGAATTTACCCTAAAGAAACCAGAACTGCCACCCAAGCAGATATATGCACTCCAGTGTTTATTGTGGCTTTGTTCATAATAACAAAGAGTTGGAAACAACCGAAGAACCCATCAACAAATGAATGGATAGAGAAGCTGTGGTTTATTCACACAATGGTCGACTTGATGGCACCTGACAACAACGACATAAGTGAAAGCCTGATGATTTGGATTCACCAACTGCTTTAGGGGGAGAGATGAGGCAGCCTGTTCTTGCTAAGATTTACAGACTTGGAAACCTGAGAGACCCATGAGTCCCATGTATCAGAATCAACTCTACAGTTGGAAGCAGTGGGTTTGATTTTCTTTTTGTTATTGTTACTGTTGTTACCTGCTTGTTTGTCTAAGGAGCTTTGGTGGCCTAATGGTAAGAAGCTGTGTTGCAGTCCCAAAGGCATGCAGTTCAAATCCCTCTTCTGCATCCATCATGGGGGAAGAATGGACAGTCTTCTCCATGTGATTTACTGTTTCTGAAAATCCACCAGAGTGTCAGCTATGGGTTAGTTCAGACTCAAAGGCACACAACAAAAACAGTGTATAAATTTGTAAAGTGATAAGAAGAAATTATTTTCATTTAATAAATATAACCCTCTGATAAATATAGTTCCTCATCTCTAAAATGGTACTGATGATTTAAGTTTTGAGAATTTCAAGTCAATTTGAATCAATAGTCACAAAACAGAACAAAGTGAAAGATATTTTAAGGCCTCTTACCAAATTTTGTGGAATTCCTGGCTGCAAAACCAACACTCTACTACTGACTGAAATGTTGGCGGTTTGAAACCACCTAGTGGCACCTCAGGAGACAGGCCTGCTGATCTGCATTGGAAAAATCACAACCTGGAGACTGTATGGAGGAGTTCTACCCTGTAGCCATGGGGTCCCCAGGAGTCAGGAATCAATGCAACTAACAATATCACACTTCATATTCTTTGCTTCTCATAAATGCAATCCAGTTCCCAAAGATATACCAATAGCCAATATAGTACAATTGAGTACATGTTATGGAAAGGAAACTTTAATTTTATTTCACTTAAGAGATGAGGCATTTCTGAGTATGGATTCAGTAAAATCTCATCCCCTGATCTGCAGTTAGCCTGGCCTCTTGGCAATTTATTTTAAAAATATCTCATTATACTTTCTAAAAAGGCTCTGCTGATGTTCTCAGTTTTCTTTTCTAATTCTTTTCACTTCACTTGATCACGTTTTATAAATATCAATGGGTCTAGGACATGTAACTCTAAAGATGAATCATCTCACAGCTTGAGGTTTGGCCACAGTTTTATTGTTTCCATATCTTATTTGACAAATTGAATCTTAATTGAAAATACTAACTCACTCAGACAGGAGAAGTCTAGATATCTTTGCTTTGATTAACCAGGAAATCTGAGACTGACTTTCATGCCCTGACCTGATTTAAGCTAATGGATTCCTCTTAAAATTCTTAATGATATTTTCGGTATTATCAATATGAAAAATCTATAACCATGTATTTCTTAAAGTAATACCCAAATATTATTCCATTTCTGTCATGTGAACTAATTCATGATAGATTTGTTATATTTTTGATTTGGTCTAATTTAGGAAACTTTCATATTGTTGTTTGTTGTTGTTATGTGCCATCGAGTCGTTTGTGACTCATAGTGACCCTATGTACAAGAGTCCTAAAGGCTGTTCTGCCATTCTATCCTGTGCCAACTTCGTTGTCTCAAACACACTAATTCCCACCACTCCACTCACAGAATCGATCCATCTCATCGAGGGTCTTCCTCTCCTGCACCTTCCCTCCACTCTCCCAAACATGATGTCCCTCTCCAAGGACCAGTCCCTCCTTGCAACATGCCCAAAGTATGTCAGACGAAGGTTCAGAATCCTTGA
>NW_006399797.1:7519644-7523324 GCF_000299155.1 Elephantulus edwardii | reverse complement strand
GATTGGCACAGGACAGAGCAGAGTTTAGGGCTATTGTACATAGGGTCGCTATGAGTTGCAAGCGACTTGATGGCATATAACAACAACAACAACAACAACATGATGTGGGCTATTGACCTGGTAGTGATGATATTTGTCTTCTTGATATTGACATGTATTCTGTTTTCGAAACTGTGGTCTTTGATGTTCTGCAGCAAGTATTTAAGTCATCCTCTCTTTCAGCAATCAAGGTAGTGTCATCTGCACAATACAGTTGTTGATAAGTCTTCCCTGCATCTGATGCCACTTTTTCTTTATATATTCCAGCTTCTTGAATTATTTGCTCAATTTATAAATTATGTAGGATTTTAATTGGCTGACACAGAAGAATTTAATGAAATAACATATGAGCAAGAGCCTACAGTGATGAAGGAGGAAGTTCAAGTTGCTCTGAAGGAATTGGCAAAAAAACAAGTCTCCAGGAGTTGCAGCATACCAACTGATTTATTTCAGCAAACAGACGCTGCCCTGGATGTCCTTACTAAGTTGTGCCAAGAAATCTGGAGGACAGCCAGCTGGCCAACTGACTGGAAAAGATTGGTATTTGTTCCAATTCCACAGAAAGGTGACCCAACAGAGTGTGGAAATTATCGAACAATATCATTAATATCACATTCAAGCAAGATTCTGCTGCAAATTATCCAAACATGTTTGGAGCAATATGTCAACAGAGAACTGCCAGATGTGCAGGCTAGATTTAGAAGAGATTGTGGTACCAGGGATATTGTAGCTAATGTTAGATGTATCTTAGCAGAAAGCAGAGAATACCAGAAGAATGTATATCTGTGCTTCACTGACTATGCAAAGGCTTTTGACTGTGTGGATCACAACAAGCTATGACTGACTCTGAGAAGAATGGGAATCCCAGAACATGTGACTGTGCTAATGTGAAACCTATACTTGGACCAAGAGGCAGTCGTCAGAACAGAGTAAGGAGACACTACATGATTCAAAATCAAGAAGGGGGCCCATCATGGATGTATATTTGTCTCCATATCTTTTCAATCTGTATGCAGAACAGATCACCTGAGACGCTGGGCTGTATGAGGAGGAATGTGGCATCAGGTCAAGGACTGCAGCCTCCAATATGTATTGAGGCTCACCATCAAGAAAACAAAGATTCTTACCACTGGGCCAATTGGCAGCATCAGTATGGATGGTGAAGAGATTGGGATAGTTAACAGTTTTACTTTACTTGGTTCCACAGTCAACACTCTTGGTAACAGCAACCAGGAAATCAAGAGACAAATTGCACTGGGAAAGTTAGCTGTGAGGGACCTCTCAAGAGTACTGAAGTGCAATGACGTCAGGCTGGAGACTAAGGCTATAGTCTTCACAATTACGTGCTATGCATCGGAGAGTTCAACAGTGAGTAGGGATGATAGAGAATTGATATTGGCTTTGAGTTGTGGTGCTGGAGAAGAGTGTTGAATATACCATGGAGTGCTAGGAGAACAAACAATTTTGTCCTGGAGAGGGTGAAGCCGGAATGCTTCTTGGAGTCAAGGATTCTGAAGCTTTGTCTGACATACTTTGGACATGTTGCAAGGAGGGACTGGTCCTTGGAGAGGGACATCATGTTTGGGTGAATGGAGGGATGGTGCAGGAGCGTAAGACCCTCGATGAGATGGATCAATTCTGTGTTTGGGGTGGTGGGAGTAAGTGTGTTAGAGACGGCGGGGTTGGCACAGTATAGAACGGCATTTAGGGCTCTTGTACATAGGGTCACTATGAGTCACAGGTGATTTGATGGCACATAACAACAACAACAACAACAACAACAATGGGATTTTAAAAATGCAGGGATTTCCCTCTCTTTTTAAAAAAACCCCAGAAGTATGTTATATACAATCTTCTGCTTCTTGCTTTTTCACTTGATACAGTATCTTGGAGATCTCTTTAAATCAGTACTACTTTTATATTTTATTCTTTGTTATTTTAACTTGTACTACGTTATTCTTCACAATGACTATATATTATGAGGCTAGTTATTGCTTGGCCATTTCCACTACTGTTAGACTTAATTTTTCCTTGCCTAGTCTATTACGGGAGCTCTGATGGCCTAGTGGTAAAATGCTGTGAATTTTGTAATAATTGTGGCAACAGGCATGTTTTCAGAAACTGGATCTTCTATTTATTTACGGGATAGAGTCATATGAGAGGAATGATGGGTAACAGAATGCATATTGTTTTGCGTTTTGTTTCTTTGTGACATTGGAGAGAACTCATGTGTTAAGGAGTAGATTTGCTCCATAAGGTTTTCTTGACCATAATTTTCATATCTCCAAGTTGGCAGGCCTGTTTCTTTCAGTCCTGCAGCTTTGAACAGCCAAACTTTTTTGATGACTAGATAAGGTAAATGTGCCATTTAGAGACTTTTTGTTGTTATGTACTGTCAAGCTGCTTGTGACTCATAGCGACCATATGTACAATAGCCCTGAACCCTGCTCTATCCTGATCCAACTCTATTATCTCTCCACACCTACCTCCATTATTCCAGTCACTGAGTCAATCCATCTCATTGAGGGTCTTCCTTCCTGTGCTTTACCTCTACCCTTCCAAGCATGATGTCCTTCTCTAAGGACTGACCCCTCCTTGCAACATGTCCAAACTATGTCAGACAGAGCTCAGACCTAAATGTAGGGAACTCTGGTGGTTAGTATTGAGTTGTGCTGCTAAATTAAAAGTCTTAAGTTTTTGGTGGTTCCAATCTGACAGCAGTTTCAAAGGAGCAACCTTCCATGGGATTTCCAGCTATGGAAACCTGATGGAATGTTAGTTATGAGTTGGCTCCCACTAATGAATAGTCTCTTACTAGTCCACAATGATTGAGGCAGTGAGGCCTTAGTGGATCAGCTTCACCCACACAGGCAGTAACACAAGCACACGTAGCAACAATATTAAGACAAGCTCACATAAACAGACCTAGTGACACTATAAGGGATGGCAAAAGTGTAGCTTGTAAAAGAAAACCAAAATCGAAACTTCTCTGGTTTGCAAGTAGAGTCCAACCAGAGAGCTATTGCTTAGTGGAAGGAAGCTCTGAGTTCATGTCAAAGATGCAGCAGAGGCCTGGGCTGCAGGTATCACTGAAGGATGTCAGTTCAAGGGAAGAAAGAAGATGGCCAATGACAAATGACAGTCCAGCACTCAGGAATGACAATTTTGAAAAATACTACATAAGTTGGTAGAGACTGAAGAGTATTATGCTGAGTGAACTAACTCAGTCTCATAAGGACAAATGCTGAATAAGACCATTATTGTAAAAGTAGAAGGATAATTAGTAAAACATGTATGGGGACTCACAGGGGCAGGGGTGGTAATAGAGGGGTGAGGATGGGTAGTGGTGAAACACAGGGTGGCACAATTTGGTGGATGGAGCGAGGGGGGTGAAGAAAATGAGAAGGATCTGGCAGGGACCTGAAAAGACTGGTCATGATGGACAAGGTCCAATGGTGATAGAGTTTATAAAACATAGCACTGGTCTGTGCGTTGCTGTACAGAGGTAACTCGTGGTTGCTGTGATGCTGAAGCCTGTGACAGTGATGTGCCAGTTGTGGTATTGGGCACCCATGGTGGACAGTGTTGGCTGGAGCTTCCCGACTAAATCAAGCCTGGAAGCAGGAGCGGCATCCACTTCC
>NW_006399797.1:7518131-7519544 GCF_000299155.1 Elephantulus edwardii | reverse complement strand
TAATAATAATAATAATAATAATAAATAGTCTTTTGAAGTTTTGGACAGGTTGTGCCATACAACATTTGACATGGAATATTAACTGATGCTGTGATTATTATAATCAATTATATTTAAACCATGACCCAGTTTATAGCCTTGACATCAAACAAAGTCTAAGAAATTTCTTTCTGAGCATGGTTTGCATACTTTGATGTGACATTTTATAGTTAATAATGTTATATTTATCTCAATTTTTAGGAAATGTGTTTTCTTAGAAATAAGATATCACTATAAAGTCTTACATGCTTTAAAGAAGTTACACATATAATTTTATGTAAATACATAAATGTAATCAGAAAAAATACACTAATATTTTCAGAGAGCTCTTGTGGCCTAATTGTTAAGGAGTTGCACTGCCAACCAAAAGGTAGGCAGTTTGAATCCATCAGCTGTTCTGTGGGAGAAAAATGAGCACTCCCATCCCCTGTGATTTACAGTTTCTGGCAATTGCTGGCGAGTGAGCCATGAGTTGGTTCTGACTCAATGGCAATGAGTTGTTGTTTATATAAATATTATCAGTTCATACATTTTTTCTAAACCAGTATTTTTTTTTCTTCTTGAATTTGATCTTCCTATCACTGTATTTCCTATAACACCATATCAACTCATCTGTATAGCTCTCACAGTTGTTCATATTACCAACCATTATGAATTCCTTCAAAGACCCCTATGAATAAATCCAGTTAATCAATCTGCAGCCTTATTTTGCACCTATAGAATGGCACACTGACATACACAGATTTCCTCTCATTGTTGTAGAATTGGTTCTGACTCACAACTGACACCTCAGTAGGTTTCCAAGGTTATAAATTGCAAAGAAGGCAATTCTTCATCTTCCTCATCAGCTGGTGGGTTTGAACTGCCAGAGAAATGTGGCCTTTAGGTTAGCAATGAAAATATCTATGGACTACACCACCAGGGCTCCTCTCATGCATAGGTGGTGGTGGTATTATGTGCCATCTAGCCGTGTATGACTCATAGAGAGTCTATAAACAACAGATCTGAAACGTGTCCTTTTCTGCACCATCCTCATGATTCCTGACATATTTGTGTGCATTGTTGCAGTCACTGTGGCAATCCATCTGGTTGAGGATCTCCCTCTCTGTCACTGACTTTTGCAAGTATGATGCAGATTTTCAAGGACTAGCCCCTCTTAATGATCTGCCCAAAGTATATGAGCTGAAGCTTCATTTAAAGAGTGCTCTAGGGGAACTCTGGTGGCCTAGTGGCAAGAAGCTGCACTGCAATCCCAGAGGAACACGGTTCGAATCCACCAGATGCTCTGCCGGAGAAGGAGGCGCAATATCCTCCTGTACCAGTCAGATCTGATTTGATGGTACACGCACACAAAATAATAAAAAATAATAAAAA
>NW_006399797.1:7491929-7512961 GCF_000299155.1 Elephantulus edwardii | reverse complement strand
ACGACTCGACGGCATTAAACAACAACAACAACAACAATGCATGGGAACAATTGTATGAAACCCAATATGGATGAAAAATATTGTGGAACACAAGGCATACGAACTTTGTAAGAAAACCAATATGAAATAAATGAAAGAAAAAAAGTCCACAGAGCTTGTGCCCCATCTCTTCTAGGAACAGTATAGATTGTGCCCCTTCAAGAGCAAAAAGAGATGTGAACAAGTAATACAACTCCAGTTTAAAATTCCCAGACTAGTGAGACAAGAAGATAGAAAAGATCAAATTGCTGAACTTCACTAAAATTCAAGAACATTTACATTTAAACAGTGACACCTACCAATTTTTATGTTTCTTGTTAGCAGAGATTGAACAAAGATCACTTACTGCTTTCAAAGATGGGTCATTCATTTATGCTAACGCTGGGCTTACTCATCAGTACAACTTTTCTGGGTGGCAATTTGAGAAGAAATATTTTTATATAATACTTCTATTCCTAAGGGTACAAGAAGTGGATCAAAGGACACATAGATTTACTTTTCTCAAATATTTCAACATTATCAGAGCAAAAATGAGAAGGAAACTAAATACACCACAATCATATGATTTCTTCTTTGCATTTTCCTGTATTTCCGGAAGTTTTTCAATAAGCATACATTACTTTTGAAGAAGGAAAAGACTCATTAGAAAGTGAAAAAATTATTAGGCAGTTCAGGTGTTAATATAAAAGTACAATCAAATCTGGATTACGTCTGAATCACATAGCCATGACCTGAATGACTCACACAGGTCCACTGCCAAGACAAGACAAAAACACTGTCTTTCGGGACATTGTTGTGTTTATTTGGAAGGACATGTCATATCATAAATTTAATTTTGGTAATCACAACAAAATTAGAGAAATTTTCCACACATCCAATTTTCCATTCACAAAATTGTCCCACTTTAACTGGCTGGAACATTCAGATGCAACCAAAAAACTGTTGTTTCTCTTCTCAAGTAGACTCATTAAATGCGTTTGAATGCCTTATGTTTACACACTATGTTTAAAGATCACAAAAAGTTAGAACCTTATAAAGAGAGAGGGCCAGAGAGGGTGGGGGTCTAACGAAGAGAGAATTTTGCACAGAATGAAGTTAATTCTTTGATTTTGCTTTTTGAGTACCAAGATAGGTTCACATTCACCTAAGGTAAACACTCGTGTCCTTCAGTTCTCCAACTGAAGCTAATATGTGTGTCCAGGTTTTTTTAGAAAGTATTCACAAGTCTCTGTCCTCCTCTAGGCAGAGTCCATATCAGTTGGTTCAAGACCTATAAATTTTATTAATACATGTTTTTCAAATCTCTTTCCTCTCTTTTATTTTCCCCTCACCACAAATAGTCCAAGTTAGCATTAAATTTTATTTGATCAGTTAAAATAGTCTAATTTTTATCTTGGCATTCACTCAATACCACCACAATGTACACAGCACAATGTATACAACAGATGATTTCAACTAGCAAACGGAATCAAGTCAATCTGTTTTTGTAAATTTGCAAACGGTTCACTTCACTTTATTTGGAAGACAGCTATGTGATTAATTATCATTGCATGGCACCACCCTGGCATCAGTTTGTTAAACTATGGTGACTTCTCTGCTGCTGTAGTGCTAGACACTATGCCAAAAGTATTTTTCAAAGTCGGTAGAATCAAAAGTCATCTCTGGTAAAAAAGGTTTCAGCAGAGCTTTCAGAAGATGAGTTAGAAAGACAGGCCTGATGATTCACGTCAAACCTTACAGAAAATTAGCCAGACCTTACAGATCAGAACAGAACATTGATTGACTTGATTGCTTGTCATTGGGAGGGACCAGTCTGCTCAAGAAGCATCAGAGGACATTTAGTGAAGTAAAGGTCTGTGAGTGCGAGGGTCACTCTGTGACATGGATTAGCACAGTTGCTACAAGGATGGACTTGAACACGTCAGCAGTTGTGAGGACAACAAAGGGCTGGACAGTGCTTCATTCTGTTGTACATTGGGTTGCTATGAGTTGAAGTCTAATTAACATGAACTGCCAGGCCCACTCTCTTTACAATCTCTATCTTGTTCTTCTGCAACCAGGCCAGCTTAGTTTATTTTCTTCATACCCACCAAACTCTTTTCTATTAATGGGTCTGTGTATGTGCTGCTTTCCTTGCCTAGACCCCTCTTCTCTCTTTTATTATCTTCCAGATTTTAGTTTAATTGAGTCACCCCCTCCAAGTTCTTCTATGTTGTTGTTATGTGCCATCGAGTTGCTTGCGACTCATAGCGACCCAATGTACAAGAGCCTTAAGCACCGTTCTATCCTGTGCCAACCTCGCTGTCTCTAACACACTCATTCCCACCACTCCACTCACAGAATTGATCCATCTCATCAAGGGTCTTCCTATCCTGTGCTGTCCCGACACGCTCTCAAACATGATGCCCCTCTCCAAGGACCAGTCCCTCCTTGCAACATGTCCAAAGTATGTCAGATGAAGCTTCAGAATCCTTGACTCCAAGGAGCATTCCAGCTTCACCCTCTCCAGGACAAAACTGTTCTCTTAGCAGTCCATGGTATATTCAACACTCTTCTCCAGCACCACAACTCAAAGCCAATGTCAATTCTCTTTCTATCATCCCTATTCACTGTCCAACTCTCCGATGCATAGCACCTAATTGTGAAGACTATAGCCTGGATCAGGCACACCTTAGTCTCCAGCCTGACTTTGTTGCTCTTCAGTACTCTTGAGAGGTCCCTCACAGCTAACTTTCCCAATGCAATTTGTCTCTTGATTTCCTGGCTGCTACTATCAAGAGTTTTGACTATGGAACCAAGTAAACTAAAACTGTTAACTATCCCAATCTCTTCACCATCCATACTGAGGCTGCCAATTGGCCCAGTGGTGAGAATCTTTGTTTTCTTGATGGTGAGCCTCAATACATATTGGAGGCTGCAGTCCTTGACCTTCTGCAACAAATGCTTCAGGTTTCAGTTTCAGCAAGCAGGGTTGTGTCATCCACATAATGCAAGTTGTTGATGACTCTTCCACTAAGCCTGATGCCACATTCTTACTTGTACAGCCTGCGTTTTGGATGATCTTTTCTGCATACAGATTGAAAGGTATGGAGACAAAAATACATCCCTAATGGACCCCCTTCTTTATTTTGAATCATGGAGTGTCTCCTTGCTCTGTTCTGAAGACTGTCTTTTGGTCCAAGTATAGGTTTCACATTAGCACAATCACATGTTCTGGGATTCCCATTCTTCTCAGAATCAGCCATAGCTTGTCATGATCCACACGGTCAAAAGCCTTTACATAGTCAGTGAAGCACAGATACACATTCTTCTGGTATTCTCTGCTTTCTGCCAAGATCTGTCTAACATTAGCTATAATATCCCTGGTACCACAGTCTCTTCTAAGTCCAGCCTGCACTTCTGGCAGTTCTCTGCTGACATATTGTTCCAAACATTTTTGGATAACTTGCAGCAGAATCTTGCTTGAATGTGATATTAATGATATTGTTCGATAATTTCCACACTATTTTGAGTCACCTTTCTTTAGAATGGGAACAAATATAGATCTTTTCCAGTATCCTTCTCTCTTGTTTTACTTTTTATAATTGCAGTTTTACTTATGTGTGATGTGTGGGTATTTAATTAAAGCCTACTTACTAGATTGTAAACTTCATAATAGAAAAGAGATTTTCTTTTTCAATATTGTAATTATTTTGTGCTTTTAAAGTCCTCCCTTCCTTATTAATTACCTCGTTAATTCTGTGGCCATGGAGAACTTATTTAATACAGAAATAGGTTCATTCCATTCACTTTTCTTACTGGTAGAAGATTTTATTTCTGGAGAATGGAAGATAAGTATAGAACAGTTAAGGTCCAAGAATATAGCAGCCTTATTAGGTGGAAAGACCCTGAATGTGTGCATGACTATGTGGAAGGTTGCTCAACTAGTATGTCTGCATCAGATATGTGCAGTGATGTGAGATGGAGATGCACTTTGCATTTAAGCTACAGGGATTTTGGGGTTTACCACAGAAGGTAGTAATACTAACCGTATCTGAAACAGTTTCTGTATATATTTCCTTCATGCAAATGGAGGGAAATTCATATTATGAAGCTTTCATAGAGATTAAAATAACATGAATGAGTACAAAGCCTTGTACACAGTATTCAATAAATAGCTGCTATCACTGTCATCAATATGTTTATTGTTACTCTTCTTTCCTGTTCCATAGAACAATGAATTCCTTTGCTGCCTTTGTTATTCCTTACTCTCATAGTGACAGTTCTGGTGAATTTTTCCTCTTTGGTCATTAGGCTGCTAATAATATTTATCTGGTTTAAGGTGAGTTTTAAGAAAACATCTAACTTCTGTATTAACAGAACCTATGTGAGAGTTTGCAGTGGTGCCTGCGGTAAGTTGAGTCTTCCAATAGCCTCCAATACTGTTGCTTTCCGTGTTGGATTTTTAAAAAAATATTTTATGCTTATATATTTACAAAGTTTGAATACATTGTTTTTCACACCAGATCTTTTCCACTTTCCTCACAATCCCCACCCCGTGTTGGATTTTAAAATGAGCAACATGGAATTGTCACAAAAGGATGAGCTGATTCTTCTTAGAAAAATAACACAGTGACTTCACTTGTAGTGCTATTAAAACCTGAGGATAACTCTAGGGAAGGGCAATTTTTGTGACAGTTAATAAAAGTTATTTGGAGTATTTAGGATTTGTGATATTTTCCTTTATTTCTATCCAGAGATTTAACTTTTTAGTTTATTTCATTTGATGAACATTCCTGAAACCTCACTGAGGTTATTACACTTCATTTGTTTTGTCTATCAAACACACATAAGCTGTCAGGATTTATTGCCTGAGCTTTTTGTTTTCTCCCCCAAAAGTTCAGGAACGTGAGCAGAGTCCAAATTGGAGAAGTTCATCAGCAGATTGTTTTCACCTTCTGTGCTTTGAAATGTATTTTAGTCTTTTGGGGAAGCTGTGCATTGTTAACAAGTTTCCCTGTGGGGAAACCACAGTTACAGTTGTTGCACAGGAATTCTCTGGTGATGAGCACTAGTTGCTTTTACTGGTCAATGATATAAAAACAACTCCTATATTGACAAATCCTTATGAAAATATTTTTACTTTATATCATTTAAGTTTTGAATTTAAGCAAGAATGACATGAGACAATGAATGGGTAGGTTTTAATTATTTTCAGATTTTCAGGCTGGGAAGGCTTAATTAAGTTGCTTTTCATGTTAAGAATTAATCATGTTAAGTCTTGCGGCTAGTAGTTCTACACTCATTTGAAAGTTTTGCAATAATTTCAGAGTTACACATTTTTATGGGTCATGTAATTACAAGATTAGTAATAATGGCAACAATGATACTAAGAGTAGCAAGGTTCTGTGCAAAGTGCTTTACATGCATTATTTTATTTAATGTAAACTGGCCAACACAAATTACATCCATTTATTATAATTAAACTAAATGTACTGTAAAATATATGCAACCAATCATATGACTCAATGGCACTTAACAACAACAACAACAACAACAAGAGAGCTCATGTGGCCTCATGGACAGAAAGTGATGCTACCAAGCCAAAGGTGGGTGATTTTGATCTGTTGCCCTTAGGCCTGGTTTTTAATTGTTTTTGGTCAAATATTCTTCTAAGTGGTATAGCACTGGTCTGTCCATCTGCTGTACAGAGAGAATTCATTCGTGGTTTCTGTGATGCTGAACACTGTGAAACTGATGTGTCATATGCAATAATGGTTAGCCATGGTGGACAGTGTTTGGTGGAGCTCCTCAATTAAAATAAGCTTGGAAGCAGGAGTGGCATCCACTTCCTAAATAGCTTGCCTCCAGAAACCCTATGAATATGCAGAAACGATGAAAATTATATAATTGTTCAGGTCTTTCATTCATACGGTTACTATGAGTTGTCTACGACTTGACAGCACTTAACAACAACAACATCATACACCTGTAGCTAATTCCTTTTTCTAATTTTACACTTTATTTGCTTATATATCAGATAAAAAAGCAAGTTCAGAGTAGTCAAATGACTGCTTTAAGGTCATGGAATGTTAAGAACTGGAGATGAAAGATTATTTAATTTAAAAAATATTGAGTTCTATGTATTTATTATAAAATAGGATCACAGTGTGCATTGTCTTGTAGTTTAAGGCAATATATTCTCACCTATTTTTTCAAGCAATGAATATACTACACTATTTTATAATTTCCATATATACCCTCATTACTGAGTCAATTGGCAGCATCAGGATGGATGGTGAAGAGATTGAGATTGTTCACAGCTTTAGTTTGCTTGGCTCTACAGTCAACACTCTTGGCACCAGTAGCCAGGAAATTAAAAGGCGTATTGCCATGGGAAAGTCTGTTGTTAGGGACCTCTCCAAAGTACTGAAGAGAAATGGTGTCTCTCTGGAGACTAAGGTGCATCGGATAAAGACCATGGTCTTTGCAATCACTTGTTATGCATCAGAGAGTTGGACAATGACCAAGGAGGATAGAAGGAGAATTGATGCCTTTGAGCTGTGATGCTGGAGAAGAGTATTGAGAGTACCATGGACTGCTAGGAAAACAAACAGATTCATCCTGGAAAGGGTTAAACCGGGTGGCTCCTTGGAGGCAAGGATTCTGAGGCTCCATCTAACATACTTTGGACATGTTGTGAGGAGAGACCGGCCTTGGAGAAGGACATTGTGCTTGGGAGGTGGAGGGGAAGGCCGTCTATGAGGTGTATTTATTAAGTGACTGGGGTAATCAGGATGGGAGTATAAGAGACAGTGTGATTGGCACAGGGCAGAGCAGAGTTTAGGGCTATTGTATATAGGGTTGCTGTGAGTCGCAAGCGACTTGAAGGCACATAACAACAACAACAACAACTATATATATATGAATGCTTGTTCATAATTTGCTCTTAAAAGTACAGTACATGTCTGTCATTTCACTGTACTGAAGTAGCTTGCTGGCTGCTGTGGTGCTGGAAGTTGTGCCACCAGTATTTTAATACTGATGAGTCACCATGGTAAACAGGCTTCAGCGGAGTGTCCATATTAAGACAGACTAAGAAGAAGGATTAACTGTTCAATTTTCAAATCACTGGACTTTGAAAACCTTATGAATAATTCAGAATAGCACTGTTACACATTGAATTAGAGGTAGAAAACTTAGAGTGGAAGCTACTGAAAAATGAGGAGATACAGCTGTAATATCCAATAATAATTCATACATCCAGTAATGATGTATTCATGCAAAGTATGAATGTAAGAAAATTGTAAGTTGTATAATGGGACATATAAACATTGACATTACAGGCATTAAAAACTGAGATGGATGGGCATTGATCACTTTGAACCAGACAATCATACAATATACTATGTTGAGAATCATATAATATAGGTTATGCTCATGGGAAATTTATACCTAGATCAAAAAGCTGTTATTCAAATGCTGAAAACCATATAAAACTACATTATGGTCATAGGAACCTTCCATCTAGACCAAGGAGCTATTATCAAAACAGAGTAAAGGAATATAGTTTAAAATCAAGAAATTTATTTTTTCTCCGTACATATTCAGTCTATATGCTGTGAAAATTATTTGAGAAGCTGAGAAGAGTGTGGCATCAGGACTGGAAGAAGATTCATCAATAACTTGAGTTATACAGAGGACATGAGTGTTTTGTAGCAAGGAATCAGAGACTGAAGCCTTCAATATAGATTTTATGTATCAACATCAAAAAACTAAAACTCCTCACCATTGGATTAATAGGCAACACCATGATCAACGGAGAAAAGATTGAAACGTCAACAACTTCATCTTACCTGGACCAGAAATTAACACTCTTGATACCAGCAGTAAGGAAATCAGGTGACGTATTGCACTAGCAAAGTCAGCAGTTAGGGACTTCTCCAAATTATTGAGGAGTAGTTATGTCAGTTTGAGGACTAAGGAGCATCTGATTCAGGTCACTTGCAGTGCACCTAAGAACTGGTCAATTAATAAGGATGACAGAAGAAGAATTGATGCCTTTGAGCTGTGATGTTAGGGAAGAGCACTGAACATCCCATGGACTGCTGTAAGAACAAACAAATAAGTCTTGGAGAGGGTGAAGCCAGAGTTTTTTGGAGACAAATATGATGAAGCTTCACCTAACCTACTTTGGGCATGTTGTTTAGAGGGGCTATTCCTTGGAGAGGGACATGATACTAAAAAAAGGCAAAGGGTCAGCAAAGAAGAGGAAGACTCTCGACCAGGTGGATTGACATAGAGACTGCTGCAATGGGCTCTTGTGTGTCAGGAATGATGAGGATGGTACAGGATAGGACAGGATTCAGATATGTTGTTGTTCATAGGATTGCTATGGGTTGTACTTTACTCAGTGGCACCTAACAACAACACCACTTGTATAAATGAGTCAGAACTGACTCATAGCTGACTCTCCAGTGGGGTTTCAGAGGCAGTTAATTGTATGCAAGGAGATTGCTCATCCTTCTCTCGTGGAGCAGCTGATGGATTCGAGCTGCCTTTGGGATTGCAGTGCAGCTTCTTATCATTAGACCAAACTCTATGGGAGGAAAATGGCTGTATCAGGAGTGTATCCACTTCCTAAACAACATGCCTCCGGATACTCTATGATCTTTGGTAACTGTCGATAGTTGCAGAGGGGCTTCAGGCCTTTTGTTCAAAGGGTCAGTATGAGTTGTGCCTGACTCGAAGGCAAAAAACAACAACAACATTCTATTAAAAAAAGTCTTTGAAGAATTTTAGGTTCCTAATAACATTTGTAGTGTTAGCCTATAAATTGGCTTTAAAAAAATTAAAAAAATACAGTCTTTAAAAAAATTTTATTAATTTTAATGTACACTTACAGAGATTTTGGATTTCCATTCATTCATAAGTTGCCTTTTTAAAAGCCATTTAGCCTCTGGTCTCCAGCTACCTTAATTGCAGGCCCATGATCTTGAAAATCAGTATGGTTTTGCAAATAACCAACATCTGTGGGGATAAGATAAGAGAAAGGGTTCTTCCCAAACTGAGCAGTAAGAGTTGAGATGAGCAAGGCCTGTGGCAGCAAGAACCTGGTGGTGGAGAGACTGACATTGATGTGGAGAAACTTTGACAAGGTGTGACCTGAGGCTACTTGAATTTGTGCTGGTTACAGCTGAAGATTTGACTGTTCTTGTTTGGGTGCTTGAAGGAAAAGCTGGCCTATAACTGCTCTGAAGCAACCTTTGCCAGATAATTTGGATTTGACTACTCAACTGAACCTAGTGCTTGGACTAATTGAAGATTTGTGCCTTAGAACTACTTGGCTAAAACTTGGATTTGCAAGTTTCAGATTTGGGGTATATTCTTAGCCTCTCCCATTCTCCAACTTACTTCTCTAATAAACCCCATTCTCAGTACCACATCTCTGAGTTTGTGAGTCAGCAACAAATAAAAGAACCTCTTGCTGTTGTTGGGGTTCTATGGACTCTATATGCTTTCTGCACTAGGACAGAGAGGGGGGGGGTGCGGTTTTGAACTCCTTCTGGCCCTTTCAGAGAGAAGCTCATGGTCATGTGCCCCTGTGTACCGTCTTCTTCTTTGTAGGCACTATTACAGTGAGAAAACCAGAGCACATCATCTCTTCTGTTGTGTGTCTAGGGTAATGATAAAGTATTGATGAGACTTACGTTGTTATGAATTTTTAAAACAGCATAATTTTTAAAAAACAATAGTATACATTTCTTTGTTTAGGTACAATCTAAAGGGACAAACTCCAAGGATATGATCCCAATTCCCATAAAACCACCCTCTTAAAATTTTTTTCCCAAGTTTAAAGTCTATGATGTACCCAGTTACAAAATACAGTCCAGTAAATTCCACCAGGGCCACCAGCAATAATTTAATCAGTATCTTGGACTAAATTTCTGGATGTTAGTAGTTTTAAACATGCTGTGAAGGTTAAAAAATTCTTTGGATCATCTTTGTTGATGGCTAGAATTGTTTTGACTGTCTGCATCTTTTCCTACTTGCTAAAATCTCTTGGAGGAAAGAATTTAATCCAGATGACAGTTATCAAATACAAAACCCATTCAGACTGTGATAGGGAGAAGATGATTCAAAATTAGAAGAGGAAAATTCAGGTGGTGGCATGGGAAACACACCATAATGTTATTGTTGTTGCTTTTATGTGCTGTCGAGCTGCCTACAACTGATAGTTGTACAACAGCTCTGAAGTCTGATCTATTCAGAGCTAGTTTCACTGACGCCCGACATGCCTATCCCCCTTACCCCAGTTACTGTATCAATCCATCTCATCTGGGGTCTTCCTCTCTTGTGTTCCTTCACTCTTCCAAGTATGATATCCTTTTCCAAGCACTGGTCCCTCCTGGCCATGTACCCAAAGTATGTAAGATGGAGCCTCAAAATCCTAGATTCACTCTCTCCAAGACAGACTTACTTGTTTTCTTGGTGGTTCATGGTATATCCAAAACTCTTCTCCAGCAGCACAACCTGAAGGCATTGATATTTCTTCTGTCATCTTAGCAATTGTCTAACTCTCTGATGCAAAGCATGTAATTGCAAAGACCATGGCTTAAATCAGGTGAACCTTAGTCTCTAGACTGACATTGTTGCTTCTCAGTACTCTGGAGAAGATTTTCCCAGTGCAATTCATCTTTTGATTTCCTGACTGCTGGTGCCAAGAGTGCTGATTATGGCACCATAATTGTTAATAACATAATTGTCAATCTCTTTGTAATCACCAATGTCGTCTCTGTATATAATAGGGAAAACATTTGGATCATAAGTTTTGTGATTATCTGAAAGAAATAAGGAAAACCCCCCTTTTTTTCTTTTACTGAAACAGAGAATAAATCAAAACATCAGCTGCAATCCAGTGGATCCTGACCCATGGTGATACTGTATGTACATTAGAATAGAACTATATAGGTTTTTAGTTTGCTGTTTTATACCTTTACTGACTTTTGGATTATTGTTGAGATTTACATGGCAAACACTTTAATTCAAGAGTTTAGTGATTTTGATTATATTTTGAATTGTGCAAATATTCTAATATTCCTTTTTTGAGTTGCTCTTACCCTATTAACATAAATTCACTGTTCCCTGCAGTTTTCTAGTTTTTCAAGTTCTTGTCAATTTGATCCCATACAAATTGTTCTTAAAGGTACAATAGTAGACTTTTTTTTTTTTTTTTTAGCGAAATCATACTGTGTTTTAGTTTTTTTAAAAGAAGACTTTGGGGATACTTTAGGTGAGGGCTTAAAGACTGTATATTCATTCTGCGGAATTGGAACCAACTCAGAGCTAACCCTCCACTGGAGTGCAAAACTATCGTCATTGGGTTTCTAAGGTTGTCTATCTCACTTGAGAAGATTTCATCTTACTTCCAAAGATCTGCTGGTGGGTTCAAACTACCAAAGGGATATTGCCTTTGAGTTAGCAAGATAAGTCCCTACAGACCTCACCACTATAGCTCCCTTAGCATTATATATAAGGGGAATAGTCACAGGGTTTATTCAGCTTTCATTACTCCAAGAAGTCTATGGTTCATGAGAACTTGAAATCTTGTTCTGCAGTCTCGCCCCTTCTTGATCAATTTTTTTGATAAACTTTGATTAAAATATTCAATAATGTGACATCAAGTTCCAGTAGCTTAATTTTTTCAGAAGTAAACCATTAGGCCTTTTTTCTGAGACTCCTCTGGGTGGACTGGAATCAGTTTGTACAATAAAAAACTTTTCATATTAATATTGTTTTAAAAAATAATTACATAATCTAGGGAGCTCTGGTGGCCTAGTGGCAAGACACTGCACTGTAATTCCAGAGGTATGTGGTTCGAATCCACCAGATGCTCTGCTGGAGAAGGAGGGGCAATCTCCTCCTGTACCAGTCAGATCCGATTTGATGGTACACACACACAAAATAATAAAATTAAAAAATAAAAAAAAAATTTGTATTTTAGAGATATAAGCAGAAGTGTCTTGCAGTGAGAATAATATGATTTTTTCTCACAAACATTGGACATGTTATCAGGAGGAAAAGTCCCTGGAGAAAGACATCATACTGCGTTAAGTAGAGGGTCAGTGAAAAGAAGGAAGGCCCTCAATGAGATGGATTGGTGAGTGCACCAATGGGCTCAAGTAGTAAATAATTGAACAGTATTTTGTTCTATTGTACACAGAGTCACTATGAGTTGGAACCAACTCGATGGTATCTAACAACATAATGCAGAGAATTTATTGCTAAAAACACAGACTATATTGTTGCAGTTATACTTTTGGGTGAGCTGGCGCAAGGCTCGATAATACCACCATGCAAACATAGCACCAGAGGCAACATGGACTCTTTCTGGATAGTGAGAATGTACGGCCATTCACTAGCTGTTTGCCAGCAAATATCAGACGTGTTCGTCAGGAGAGATGCCTGCCTTGTCTTGGATTTTGAACTTTATTGATGGTGTCACTGGGCTCGATCTCAAGAGTGATAATCTTGCCAGTCATGGTCTTCACAAAGATCTGCATCTCTGCATCTGTCACTCGACTGTTCGATAACGTGCTGTTTTAAAATTAAAGTTTTCTTTTATACTGGCATTCACTTCCTAAATAACATGCCTCTGGAAACTATGAACTTTGATAAATATCGATAATTGTAGAGGGGCTTCAGGCCTTTTGTTCATAGGGTCGCTGTGAGTCGTGCTCCACTCAAAGACAATCAACAACAAATGGTTTGCTTACAAAGGTCGTATACGTTGTTTTTTCACACCGCATCTTTCTAATTTCCATTACTCAGCCCTCCCTCTACCCATCAAATTTTGCGACCCTATGATTACCCGGCCTGCCAAGCTTCACCCCTATGATGTTACCCTCATCCTCTTGGATCTTCATGCCCATTTTACTAGTTAGCTATTTCTACAATAATGGTTTTATGCAGTATTTGTTCTTATGGGACTGAGTTAGTTCATTTAGTCCCTCTCAAGTTAGATAGTAATTTACAAAATCATTACTCCTGCGTGCTGCATAATATTCCATCTTCTGAATGTAAGATAATATCTCAATCCATTTGATTGTGGTTGGACATTTGAGGTGTTTCCATGATTTTGCATTGATGAATAACACGGCTATGAGCATTGGCATATGAATCTCCATTTCTGTCTCATTTCTAATTTTCTCACTGTATATTCCAAGCAGTATAATAGCTGGGTCATATGGAATTTTTATGTCCAGCTTTTTAGAGGAAACACCAAACTGCCTTTCAGAGTGGTTGTGCCATTTTACAATCACACCAACAGTGTATAAGAGTTCCTATCTCACCACATCCTCTCCAACATTTATTACTTGCTGTCCTGTTCTGGGTTTGATTCGCATCTCTCTTAATACCAGTGATTTTGAGCATTTCTTCATGTATTTTTTGGCCTTCAGAATATCTTCCTCTGTGAAAGCTCTTTCCACGTCTTTTGCCTATTTGGTAATTGTGTTATCAGTCTTTTTCTTGTGGAGGCCCTGCTGTTGTTGTTATGTGCCATCAAGTCACCCGTGACTCTTAGTAACCCTGTTTACAACAGCCCTGAACCTGCTCTATTTCTGACACACCTACCCTCATTACCCCAGCTGCTGAGTCAATCCATCTCATCAAGGGTCTTCCTCTCTTGAACTGTCTCTTCACCCTCGCAAGTATAATGTTCCTCTCCAAAGTCTGGTTCCTCCTTGCAACAGGCCCAAAGTATGTCAGATGGAGCTTCAGAATCCTTGCCTCCAAAATGCTGGAGGCCCTGTAGGATTCTGTAAACTTTTGTTATGAAACCCTTGTCTGAGATGGTATCGCCAGATATTTTCTCCTAGTCAGTAGGTTTTCTTTTTTGTTGGAAAATGTTTTTGATGTGTACAGGGATTTAATCTTTAGAAGGTCTCAGTCATCAGTTTCATCATCTCCTGTGTATTTCTGGTTGTATTTGTCATCCTTTTTATACCATAAGCTAGGACTTCTAAGCTTGGTCCTACTTTGTCTCTTATGATTTTTGTTTTTCTTTCTTTTTTTAGTTTTGGGCTTTACCACTAGGCCTCTGATCTACATTGAGTTTATTTTTGTGTATGCTGAGAGATTTGGATCCTGCTTTGGCTTTCTCTAGGAATTAAGTCCAGTTTTGCCAGCACTGTTTATTGAAGAGGTTACCATTTCCCCATTTGATAGGTTTTGCTTCCTTGTTGAATAGCAGTTGGCCATAGATAGATGTGTTAATTCCTGGGTTCTCCATTCTATTCCATTAGTCTGTGTGCCTGTTATTGTACTAAGCACCGTGCTGTTTTTGGTTAATACAGCTGTGTACCAGTTTTTGGGGTCAGGGAGTGCTATGCCTCCCACTTCATTCTTGTTTTTCAGAAGTACTTTGCTTATTTGAGGTCTCTTTCCTTTCCAAATAAACTTGCCAATTGCCTTTTTTCTCTCTTTGAAAAATGAGTTTGGTTTCTGCATTGGGACTACCTTAAACATGTAGATTGCTTTTGGTAGGATTGTCATTTTTACTATATTAAGTCTTCCTTCCAGGAGCAGGGAACATTTTTCCACCTTTTTTAGGTTTTTTATTGTGCTTCACAGAAGCGTTTTGTAGTTTTCTTTGTAAAAGTTCTTTTGTGTCTCTAGTTAGGTTTATTCTTAAGTATCTCGGTTTGCGATTGGCTATTGTAAATGGTCTTACTTTCTTAGTTTCTTTATCTGAGATATTTTTGTTACTCTTGAGGAATCCAACTGATTTTTATTTATTGATCTTATATCCTGCCACTCTGTTAAATTGGTCTACTAGCTCTAACAGTTTTTTCTTTTTGTTGAATCCTTGGGGTTTTCTGTGTACATTATCATATCATCTGCATGTAATGATAATTTAACCATTTCTTTGCCTATCTAGATGCCCTTTATTTCCTTCTCTTGTCATATTGCTCTAGAAAGTACTTCCAATATGTTATTGAATAGGAGTGGTGACAGTAGACATCCTGTTATATCCCTGTTCTCAAGGAGAATGCTTTCAGTCTTTCTCTATTGAGAATGATATTGGCTCTTGGTTTTGTGTATATACTTTTCACTATGTTGAGGAAAAGATAATGTACTTTTGTGATCCATAGTTATTAACTGGCAAATTTTATTAATTATGAGTCATTGTAAATTTTTGTTATGACTATGCTTCCTTATTATGAAATGTAATATTTTGCCATTCTTGAGAAATAATTATTATAAAGTCACTCATCCACTCCATGAATCAGTGAATGCCTTCCATATTTGTTGCATGTAATACCATTTAAACAGTTTGAATTTAAAAATATTGTATTTAAATTATATGTATCAGCACTTTTTTCATTTTAACATATTTTTTTACATATATTATCCAGTGACAATACTTACATTTATCATGTTGTACAACCGTTATGACTGTTTCCAGTTTTTAAAATACCTCTAATAGAAACACATTATCCCTTAAGCAATCACTTTTGCATTATCTCTCACTATTGCTCTGATAACCACTAATAAAATTTTCTGTATGTACATATACTGCAATTCTGAAGGCACCAGGTGCTCCGTGGAAGGATGGACACCTCTTTTCCTGTGCGATTAACTGCCTCTGGAAACCTGTCAGAAGATAAACTATGGATTGGTTCCAACTTGATAGTACACAACTACAACAACAACAACATATGTTTATTTTAGGTATTTCATTTATGCAGAATCTCACAATATTTATCCTTTTGTGTGTAACTTATTTCACTCCACATAATGTTGTCAAGATACACCCATATCATACTGTGTAATGCAACTTAAATTTCTTTTTATGATTGGATTATACTTAATTATATGCATATAGATAGTGTAGTGCATAGTGAGTATGCTCTTGACCTAAAGTTCAGTGACTTGAATTCACCAGATGATCTAACAAAGAAAGCTGGATAGTTTTTTCCTCAGTAAAATCTAGAAGAAAATGATGTAGCATTGTTATGAGTCACAATTAACTTTTTGGCTTTGGGTATGTATTTTACTTACCTTTTGGTTATTGTAAATAGTGCAATGATAAATGTTGATGCACAAGTATTTACATCCTATTTTCATATATTTTGAGTATATTCCAAAGAATGCAATTGCTGAGTCAAAATAGAAATTCTAAGTTTAACTTTTTTTAGGAACTGCCAAAATTGTATCCACGGTGGCTACATCATTTTATATTATCACTAACAATGCTCAAGTTTGGCAAATACTCAGGTTTCTCTAATATTCACCAATGTTTGTTATTTTCTATTACTGTTGTTATTTTTTTTGTCTCATCCTAGAAGGTATAAAATAGTTCCTTATTGTGTATTTTTAAAAATACTTTATTTTTGTGATCATATACACAGAAAAAAAAGTTCCATTTCAGTCTCTAGACATAATTATAAGTAATATTGTTGCATCCTTTACATTTGTTCAACATTCTTGCTTTTATCTCTTTTAGTTATTTTTCTTTCAATTATTTGTTTCTTTGCTTCCAAACTTCTCCTATTTTCTGGAAAATAACTGTTGACCATTTGGACTTAGATAGGTAATGTTTTTAAAGAAGGATCCAAATAAATTCAAGGTTTGAAGATCAATTTTGGGTCATGGTCTCAGGGACTCCTCCTGGCTTAGTATGTCTAGGCTTTTTAAGAATTTAAAGTTCTGTTTCATGTTTTCTTCCCTTTTATTTAGGTTTTTCTATTGGATTCTTGACCAGAATATGCAGTACTGGTAGCTTGGCACCATCTAGTTCTTCTGAAAACTGAGAAGACAATGTCTGCTGTAGTCATTAAGTTCTGTAGTCTGGTTTTTAATACTCTTCTTAATAAGTTGTTATTGTTGTTATGTTGAGCCAGAGCTGACTCATAACTGACTCCCCATCAGATTTCCCAAGGTTGTAAACTACGTAAGAGGAGTTTGCTCATCTTTATCCTGTAGACCAGCCGGTGGACAGTCTTATTTTAAATTAACATTTGTACTATTTCCACAATACTAAAGGTATGTGGTAGAAGATGCCATGAGGATTTTGTCCACTCAAGGACCCTTTTATCGTAGGTAACATAAAGAACTACCACACTAAAATAAAAAGATGTAGAGTTTTTATTTTAACTATAAATTTTTTTCAATTTTATTATTCTCTTAGATAGAAACGATTGCTTATTTTGTTGATATACTTACCAGTAAGTGATGTTAGGAAGAGTATTGCATATCCCATGAACTGCCAAAAGAACAAACAGATATTCTAGGAGAAGGTGCAGCCAGAGTGCTCCTTGAAGGCAAAGATGACAGACTTTGTCTCACATACTTTCGGCATGTTGCTAGGAGAGTGTTCCTTGGAGAAGGACTTCTTGTTTGGAAAGGTGAAGGAATGACGGAAGAGAAGAGGTAGATTGACACAGTGACTGCAACAATGGGCTCGTGTGTCAGAGATTGTGAGGATGGCACAGCATAGGACAAGGGTCAATCTGAGTTGCGATTAGTCATACTCAACTCACTGGCACCTAACAACAACAATGCATTGATGACCATTTAGGGTACAAAATGTTACACTTATTTATTCTGAAATTATTTAAGATTTACCACTCATTATACTTCTGGGTCACTCAGGTTTTTTGCCCATAACTGAGCATAAAATAAATGTCAGGTGCATTTCTCTCTTCTTGGAATTCCAAAATTTTAAAGGTAGATAAGTATTTAAAATGTGTTTTTGTTTTGATATAATAGTATAATTGACTCATACATATTCAAATATACTTAACATTCTAGTATGTCAATCAATGAATTATGGTTCATCAAATTATAGTATAATTCAAGCAGCCATTTGACAGCTCCTCAAAACAAATGGAGAAGCGATAACTGCTGAATGGTTAATTAAACAAGCAACTGAGACCGGTGGCTTAATAAATGTTTTGAGGTCGAATTTCACACTCCCATGTGCTTTTCGGTCATTAACTAATTCTCTTGTCAGTTAATTCAATATATTTTTAATGTTAATTTGAAACACAAAAAAATAATTTTTCCCCTTTCTCATTCATTTAGTTGAAAAGCTGAAAAGAACTCCTTACATGCTTTGGTTTTCAGTTTTATTTTATAAACAATTTCTTTCTGCATTTTGTTCTAAACAATTAGAGCAAATAAACACTGCATTTACAAAGCATCTGTGTGGAGGTCTTATGAGATATTTTAACATTAAAACGACTTTTCAAATAATAACTTCTGGAAATTAGGAACATCAGCAGTAGATGAGAGCAAGTAACTGAAGAGAGAGATAGTACTCAACTACTAAAATATTTCCATCAGATATTAGGAAAATTTGAAATAAGGCAGTGGCAGCAGAGTGGAGAGTTTAACTGTATGAATCAGTTCTGTGATAAATACTTATTTGATGCCTTGGATATGTAATCTTGAGTTTATGACAGCAATTGATTATTTTCATGCATATAGTGTGAGTGACTAAAAAGCCCTGATAACTTGGTTTGTTTTTGTTTTTATTATTGATTTTTTATTTTAATTGTGATTTTGACCAAAGTTTACAGAAAAGTTGGATTTTCATTCATTCACTGTTAGACATCTCCCCTTCCCCCTTGCTGCTCTCCCTCCCCCAGTCTTCTTTGCAATATACCTCTTATTCTGGACTTGTCTTACATATAATGCCTAATCATATATTCATTTAAAATAGTTCTCTTCTTATCTGTTCCAATACAGTGTTCTTTATCTACCCACACTTTTCCTGTTCTCCTCCCAACCTCCCATGTCAGTCCTGCTTCATAACATTGGTGTTATGCAGTATTTGTCCTTTTGAGACCAAAACATTTCACTCAGCATAATGTCCTCCAGAGTCACCCATGTTGTGTAATTTTTTATGAATTCATTATTTTTATATATTGCATAGTATTCCATTGTGTGAATATGCCATAGTTTTTCTAGCTATTCATTTGTTGATGGATACTTGAGTTGCTTCCATCTCTTTGCTATTATGAATAATGCAACAATAAACATGGGTGTACATACGTCTGTTTGGATGATGGCTCTGGTTTCTTTGGGGTATATTCCCAGCAACAGTGCAATTGCTGAGTCAAATGGTATTTCTCTTTCCAACTTTTTGAGAACACACCAGGCCACCTTTCAGAGTGGTTGCACCATTTAACACTCCCTCCAGCAGTGAATGAGAATTCTAATTTCTCTACAACCTCGCCAGCATTGTTGTTTTCTATTCTGTTGAACCTTACTGGGGTGAGATGATATCTCATAATTTTTTTATTTGTATTTCTCTGAGAGTAAGGGATTTTAAATATTTCTTCACATGTTTGTTTGCCATCTGAATGTCTTCTTCGGTGAAATGTCTATTCATATCCTGTGTCCAGTTTGCTTTTGGCTTGTTTACCTTTTTTTGTTAAGGTGTTGGAGTATTCTATAAATTTTAAATAAGAGCTCCTTAATAAGAGCTTGTTTTAATTGGCGGGCTCCACCAAACTCTGTCCACCAGGGCTAACCATTCTCACATTTGACACATCAGTGTCACAGTGTTCAGCATCACAGCCACCACGACTTAACCTCTGTACAGCAAGTGGACAGATTTTGTTACTTTGTCGGAAATCAGTTGACCATCAATTGATGGGTCAATTTCTGTGTTCTCAATTCTATTCCATTGGTCTTTGTGTCTGTCATTGAACTAGTTCTAATACTATACTGTTTTGGTTATTACAGTTGTGTAATAGATTTTAAGGTCAGGGAGAGTTATGTCTCCCACTTCAGTTTTATTCTTTTTCTTAGAAATACTAGTTTATTTACAAAATTCAAATATATTATTTTCTAGACCAAAAGAAGAGAGATGAGAATGTGCAGGGGGAGGAAGGGATTAATCATGGAGTTTTGCTCTTTAGAAGTGTTTTTCTTACTTGGAATCTCTTTCCTTTAAAAATAAACTTGCCAATTGCTTTTTATACCTCTTTGGAAAAGAAGTCTTGTTTTTGTATTGGGATGAGTTGAACATGTAGATTGCTTTTGGTAGGATTGTAATTTTCACTATGCTGAGACTTCTTAACCATGAACAGGGAATATTTTTCCATATAGTTAGGTCTCTTATTGTTTCTTTAAGTGTTTTCTTTGTTAAAAGTCTTTTGTATCTCAGAGTCCACAATTAAGGTTGCATAGTGGAATGTACTTGGGCCGGTGGGAAGAGTGCGGTGGGGGGGGGGGCGGTATTGTGTACCAGGGAGGGAGTGTTTCTTTTACTTTCAAAAGAGAGGAGCGAACGGGGGTGCAGGGAGAGAGGGCTGGGTGGGGAGGGACGTGCAGCAATGATGAATGGAAATCCAAAATCTCTGTAAATGTTTATTAAAATTATTTAAAAAAATAAGTCTTTTGTATCTCTAGTTAGGTATATTTCCAAGAATTTCAATTTGTGGTTGGTTTTCTTGGTTTCTTTTTCCATGTTTTCTTTGTTATGGTAGAAAAATTCCATTGATTTTTTTATATTGATTTTGTAGTCAGTCACTCTACTAAATTGATCTACTTGGCCTTAACTTTTTGTTGTTGTTAGAGTGTGGAGTTCTCCATGTGCATTGTCATATTGTCTGCTTATAGTGATAGTTTTACCACCTATTTGCCAATTTGGGTGCCTCTTATTTCTTTCTCTCGTCTTATTGCCCTAGAAAGTAGAATATTGAAGTTCCAATATAATATTGAGTAGGAGTGGTGATGGTTTGAAAGGGGAGTGCCTTTTGTCTTTTTCCATTGAGGATGATTCTGGCTACTGGTTTTATGTATATACTTTAAACTATTTTGAGATATATAGGATGCATTCCTGGCATACATATTTTCTGATTTTGAACTACATGGTGTTTCCTTGCTCTTTTCTGATGACTGTCTCCTGTTCAACTATAGAGTTTTTTCCTTTTTATTATTTTTTAATTTATTATTAATTTCAGTGAAAATTTACAGAGACTTTGGATTTCCATTCA
>NW_006399797.1:7466223-7490988 GCF_000299155.1 Elephantulus edwardii | reverse complement strand
GGTTGCACCATTTTATACTTCCAACAACAGTGAATAAGGGTTCCAGTTTCTCCACAACCTCACCAGCATTTGTTGCTTGCTGTTCTGTTAAATTTTGCAATTCTGACTGGGGTGAGATGATATTTCATATTTGTTTTGATTTGCATCTCTCTTAGAGCTTGGGATTTTGAACATTTCTTCATGTTGGTCATATGAATGTCTTCTTTGGTGAAGTGTCTGTTCATATCCTGTGCCCATTTTTCAATTGGATTATTTACCTTTATCTTGTTTTGGTGCCAACTATAGGTTTTGCATAAGCACAATCAAGTGGGCTGGGATTCCCATTTTTCTCAGAGTCAGCCACAGTTTGTTGCAAACCACACAGTCAAATGCCTTTGCTTAGTCAATGAAATACAGATAGACATATTTCTGGTATGTTCTACTTTCAGTTAGGATCCATCTAATACTGGCTATAATATCCCTGGTACCATGGTCTCTGCCAAACCCAGCCTGCACATCTGACAGTTCTTTGTTGATGTACTGTTCCAGTCATTTTTTGGATAATTTTCATCAGGATCTGGCTTTTGTTTTATATTAATGCTATTGTTTGATAATTTGTACACTCTGTTGAGTCGTATTTTTTGGAATGGAAACCAATACAGCCAATTGGGCAGGTAGTTGTCCTCCAGATTTCTTGACACAACCTTGTGAGTGTGTTCAGGGCACCATCTGTCTGTTGAAATATGTCAATTGATAGTCCATCAGTTCCTAGGTCCTTGTTTTTTGCCAATTCCTTCACAGCAGCTTGAATTTCCTCCTTTACCATTGTCTCTTGATCATATGTTGTTTCATCAAATTCTTCCATGTCAGCCAATTCTTTTTAGCATAGGGATTCTGTGTACTCCTTCCGTCTTCTTTTGATGCTTCCTGGGTTATTCAACATTTTGCCTACAACACCCTTAAGTGTTACAACTCGAGGTTTGAATTTGTTCTTCAGTTCCTTCAGCTTAAGAAATGCTAAGCGAGTTCATTCCTTTTGATTTTCCAACTCTTTGCACATTTCATTATAATAATTTACTTTGTCTTCCCCTACTGTCCTTTTAAATCTTCTAATCAGCTCCTTAATGTCTTGATTTCTTTGCTTTGCTTTGATGGACACAGATCATCTGTGAGGCTGGGCTCTATGAGGAGTAATGTGGTATCAAGACTTCAGGAAGACTCATCAAGAACCTGCGTTATGAAGATGACACAATTTTGCTTGCTGAAACTGAGGAGAATCTGAGAGCGCTTGCTGCAGAAGGTCAGGGACTGTAGCCTTCAATATAGATTGGAACTTAATAAAAAAAATAAATAAAAGATTCTTACCACTGGACCAATTGTCAGCATCATGATAGTTGGTGAAGAGATTGAAATTGTTACCAGCTTCAATTTACTTGGCTCCACAATCAACATTCTTGGTACCAGCAGCCAGAAAATAAAAAGATGAATTTCAGTGGGAAAATCTACTGTCAGGAACCTCTCCAGAGTATTGACAAGCAATGTACCTGATCGAGGCCACAGTCTTGCAATTACTTGCTATGCTTCAGAGAGTTCAGCTAAGGATGACAGAATTGATGTTTTTGAGTTGTGGTGCTGGAGAAGAGTGTACCATGGACTGCTAGGAGAATGAACAGTTTCTTCCTCGATAGTGTGAAACCAGGCTACTCCTTGGAGGCAAGGATTTTGAAGCTCCACCTGACATACTGTGGGCATGTTGCAAGGAGGGACCAGTCCTTGGAGAGGAACATCATGCTTAGAAGCATAGAGGGACAGCTCAAGAGGGGAAGAACCTTGATGAGATGAATTGACTCAGTGACTGGAGTAATGGAGGTAGTTGTGCCAAAGACAATAAAGTTGGCTCAAGATAGAGCAGGTTCAGAGCTATCGTGCATAGGGTTGCTATGAGTTGCCAGCAACTTACAGCACATGACAACAACTACAACAATGTTGAGAAAATTTCCTTCTATTATTATTTTGTTGAGTGTTTTAATCAGGAAACAATGTTGGATTTTTCAAAGGCCTTTTCTGCATCAATTGATAGAATAATATAGTTCTTCTTTGCTTTGTTAATATGATGGATTACATTAAGTTTTTCTTTGTTGAACCATCCTTGACAACCTACTATGAATTCCACTTGATCATTATGAATTATTATTATCATTTTTATATACTGTTAGATTCCATTGGTAAGAATTTTGTTAAGAATTACTGCATCTGTGCTCATGAGTGGTTTTGGTTTACAGTTTTCTCTTTTTGGTA
This sequence comes from Elephantulus edwardii, assembly GCF_000299155.1. Taxonomy (NCBI): domain Eukaryota; kingdom Metazoa; phylum Chordata; class Mammalia; order Macroscelidea; family Macroscelididae; genus Elephantulus; species Elephantulus edwardii. The sequence goes on along the minus strand of NW_006399797.1, from coordinate 7,488,711 downwards.
ATGTCTTTTCCTGGTTTTCACATTAAGGTTATATTTGGTTTACAGAGTGACTCTTGGAAGTGTTCCTTCTTTTTCTATTTTTTGAAATAATACAGTAAATTTGGTGAGAGTTCCTCTTTAAATATTTGGTAGAATTTAGTCATGAAGCCATCTGGGCCAGAAATTTTATTTTAGGGGGACTCCCCGAAAAAGGTTTTTTTTTTTTTGTGACGGGTCTGTTCAAGTGTTCTACAGCTGTCTGTGTCAGTACTAGTAGGGTATGGATTTCTAGGAATTTGTCTCTTTGATCTAGATTTTCAAATTTATCAGAGCATAGCTAATCAGAATATCCCAATATTATTGGTTTTATTTTGGCTGGTTCTGTTGTGATGTCATCTCTATAATTTCTTTTCAAATCATTTATCTTTTCTTTTGTTAAGTTTGCCAATGGTTTGTCTATTTTATTATCCCTTTAAAAAGAACCAGCTCTTAGTTTTGTTAATGGTTTCAATTGTTTTTATTTTTTACCCTATTGATTGTAGCCCTTACCCTTATCATTTTCTTTCTTCTAGAAGCTGTGAGATTAGTTTTTTCTTTTTCAATTTGCAAGAGGTGTTCAGTTATGTAAGTTAACTTTTGCTCATTTCTTCATTTTTTAATATGCTTGGTTATTACTGTCACTGTACCCCAGAGGTCTTGATATGTTCTCTTTTCATTTTCTTTTGTTGTAAGGAACTTTTTGATTTTATTTTTTATTTCTTCTACAAGAAGGATGTTTTTAAATTTCCATGTAGGATTTTGGTTTTTGTTTGTTTGTTTTGTTTTTACTCCTTTATCCTCTTGTTATTATTTTCTGGTTTTATGATATTGTCATCTCAGAAGATATTTTGCATTATTTCAGTATTTTTGAATTTTTGAGACTGGCTTGGTGTCCTAATTTATGATCACTTCTGGAGAATGTACCACATGTACTTTAGATGAAAGTAATCTGACTTTTAACTGAGTGACTTACCTTTACTTATGTCTATATGGTCAAGTTGGCTTATTTTATAGTTTAGTTCTTCTGCATTGTTATTTCTTTCTAGTCTACCTGTCCTTTGTTGGGAATGATGTGTTAAAGTCTCCTAATATTATTTTCTGTCACTACTCTTGCAGTATTAATTCTTTCTTCAAATCTGTTAACCATTGTTATGTGTACTTTACAGGTCTATCTTTTGGTGGATATATTGACCAAGGTTATGCCTTATTGATATATTGTGCCTTTAAAGCTTTGTGATGTTTTTCCTGAAGTTTATTTTATCAGAGATTAGTATTGCTTCTTGTAGATGCCATTTGCTTGGTAAATTTTTTCCCCACCCTTTGAGCTTTAGTCTCTATCTTTTCCTGTTTCTTAGATGTATTCTTATAGGCAATGCATTTGTGGGCTTTGCTTTTTAATCTAGTCTGTACTTCCCCCCTCTTAATTTGTGCATTTAAATTATTCACATTAAGTGTGATTGTTAACAGGCCTAGTTTTATTGTTGCCATTTTGTTGTGTTTCTTTTCCTGTTATTGCTGGTTACCTTGTTTTGTCCACTTTACTTGGCTGTCTTGGTGTGAAGGACTTTCTTTTGTATTTCCTGTAGAGTTAGTCTTGTTTTTACCAACTCCTTAAATTCCTGCATTTCTGCAAGTGACCTAATTTCATATTCATATTTGATGGGCAGCTTTTCTGTGTGTAGGATCCTCTGCTTTCTTTTGACTTTCTGTATATGCCATATCATTTTCTTCTTGCATGTGTGGTATCTGTTGATAAGTCATAGCTCAATCCAATTTGTTCAACCTTTCAAGTGACTCTTTGTTTTTCTCATGCTATCTCATTGAAGCCTTATCTTTGATTTTGGAGAGTTTCACTGTGATATGTATTGATGTTTTTCTTTTGGGGTCTAGTCTGTTTGAAGTTTCCTGAGCTTCTTGAATATGGATTTCCTAATTTTTAATGATACATGGAAAGTTTTCTTCTGTTATTTGTTTCATAATTTTCTCAGCTCTTTTCTCCCTTCCTGTTCTGGAATTTTGATCAATTGTATTGTGTTCTGTTTGATGTCATCCCACATGATTCTCATATTTTCTTTCTATCTTCTTTTTGTTTATTCTTCTAGTAGGCTCTCACTGAAGTTCTGGTTTCCTAGCTTGCTAATTTTCTGTTCTATCCCTTCTGCCTTTTTTGTGCTTCCAACATGTTGAGAATTTCTGCCATTTCAGTCTTGTTGTTCTGGAAAGTATTTTCATGCTTTTCTCTTCTTTTTACTACTGTGAGGGTTGTGATGACTCTTTAATATCTTGTTGTTTTTTACTTAGAGTTTGAGCTCTTTCTTTCTAACAATTGTAACAGATCATGGAACTCAATGTCAGAACATTTCTTCTGCCTTCCTGGCTCTGAGATATCCAGTGAGTCCTCAATCCGATCTTTTTTAGGAGAAAACTTGTTTTGTTTTTCATAGTGTTTGACCTTGCCTGCTGCATCCTTGACATTTTGTGAAGATGATGCAAGAAGTGACTGTTTCTCCTTGGGGAAGACAAAACCTCTGAGGGGAGATAGGAAAGTCCCAAGAATGCTATCCAGGACCCTTTCCTCCCCAAATTTTGATGGTTGGTGCTCATGGTATTTCTGTGTCTTCTCCTAATGCTGGGTGTGACAAGAGTCTCTGAGGGGGCCTAGGAGATTTCCAGGAATGCTAAGACCCTTTCTTCCCCACTTCTTGGTGTTCAGTGCTCACTGTGTATCTGTGTCTTCTCCTGAGGTTGATTATTGCCTTTCTGGAGTCCTCTCTGGTCCTGGTCATGGCAGGAAGACTTGCCGTGGCTGAATAGCTCATTACTCCAGTAGAGGAGAGAAAATTTACCCTGCCTGAAATCCTCTTTTGTCCTGGGTCTCTCTCTCAACAGCATAGAAAGTGAATGAAAAGGCTTGAATCAGGCACAGCTTAGTCCTCAAATTGACACCATTGCTCATCAGTAATTTGAAGAGGTCTCTGCAAACTTTTTCAGTCCATGTTTTCTGATTTGACTGCTGGTACCAAGTGTATTGATTATGCATTCAAGTAAGATAGTCATTGACAGTTTCAATCTTTTCTCCATCTATCATAATGCTGACTATAGATCCAGTGGTGATAATGTTTTGGGTTTTTTTAATGTTGAGGTGAAATCCACATTGAAGGCTGCAATGTTTGATCTTCTGCAGAAAGAGCTTCAAATCCTTCTTACCTTCAGCAAGCAAGGTTGTTAATGAGTCTTCCTTCAATCCTGATGCCACATTCTTCTTCAGAAAGTCCAGATTCTTGAATAATTAGCTGAGAATACAGATTGAATAGGTGTGGAGAAAGTTTACAACCATCCCAAAGGCACATAGTTTAAATCTGCCAGTTCCTTTTTGGCATGAGGATGGTCAATCTCCTTCTGTGTGATTAACAGCTTCTGAAAACCCTCTGGAGGGTTAGCTATGGGTTGATTCTTATTCAGTGATATTCAACAATTATAGTCCCTTGTTCTGTTTGCACAACAGCCTCTTGCTCTAGGTATAGGTTTTGTATGAGCACTATGCTAACCATAACATAATATGTTATGATTGATGCAAATTCCTTTGCACAGTCAAAAAAGTACAAGCAGACATTCTTCACTTTTAGCCAGAATACATCTAATCTTAGCAATGATATCCCTGATGCCAAGGCCTCTTCTAACTCCAGCTTATTCTACTTCTGATCTTCAGCAGTATTTCGCTTGCATGTGATATTAATGATATTATTTGGTAATTTCCACGTTCTCTTGGATCACCTTTCTTGGGAATGGGAACTAATATGGATCTTTTCAGTCAGTTAGCCAGGCAGCTGTCCTCTAAATTATCTGACTTTAGACTAAGAGCAAATCCAGGGCTGCATCTGTCATTTGAAAGATGTCAATTGGTATCTCACTTATTCTTGGGGCTTATTTTTTACCAATGCCTTCCATGAAGATTGAACTTAGTATTTCCTGAAATATATCAGTGTCAAACACTTCTTTTTGGTACAATGATTCTGTTTTCCCATCCATTTTATTTTAAGCTTCCTAGATCATCCAAGATTTTGCCCATAGAATAAAACATCTCTGCTGTAAAGCACATTTTTTTAAAGATTGCTTTTTAAATACTTTATTTAAAAACTGTACCAAAAGAATTTGCTGACACAGAAGAATTTCATGAAATAATGTATGAGCAAGAGCCTGTGGTGATGAAGAAGTTCAAACTGCTTTGAAGGAATTGGCAAAAAATAAGGCCCCAGGAATTGACGGCATACCAATTGACATATTTCAATAAACAGATGTTGCACTGAATGTACTCACCAAGTTGTGCCAGGAAATCTGGAGGACAACCATCTGGCCAACTGACTGAAAGAGACCCATGTTTGTTCCTATTCCAAAGAAAGATGACCTGACAGAGAGTGGAAATTATCAAACAATATCACTAATATCACATACAAGCAAAATTCTGCTGAAAATTACCCTAAACCAACTAGAACAGCATATCAATAGAGAACTGCTAGATGTGTAGGCTAGGTTTAGAAGAGGGCATGGTACCAGGGATATGATAGTTAATGTTAGATGGATCTTGGCTGAAAGCAGAGTATCAGAGAAATGCCTATCTGTGTTTCATTGACTATGCAAAGGCATTTGACTCTGTGGATCACAACAAACGGTGGCTGACTCTGAGAAGAATGGGAATCCCAGAACACTTGATTGTGCTTATGCAAAATCTATAGTTCGACGAGGAGGCAGTCATCAGAACAGAGCAAGGAAACACTGCATGGTTCAAAATTGGGAAGGGCTTATGCCATGGATGTATCTTATCTCCATATGTTTTCAGTTTATATGTGGAACAGATCATCCAGGAGGCTGAGCTCTATGAAAAGAAATGTGGCATCAAAATTTGAGGAAGACTCATCAACAACCTACGTTATGCAGATGACACAACTTTGCTTGCTGAAACTGAGGTGGATCTGAAGCATTTGCTGCAGAAGGTCAAGGACTGCAGCCTTCAATATGGATTGAAATGCAACATCAAGAAAACAAAGATTCTCACCACTGGGCCAGTTGACAAAATCATGATAGATGGTCAAAAGATTGAGATTGTTAAGGGTTTCAGTTTGCTTGGCTCCACAATCAACACTCTTTGTACCAGCAGCCAGGAAATCAAAAGACTGTCAGGGACCTCTTCAATATACTGAAGAACAATGGTGTCAGTTTGGAGACTAAGGTGTGCCTGATCCAGGCTCCAGGTCTTTGCAATTACTTGCTATGCATCAGGAAGCTGGACAATGACTAGGGATGTTAGAAGAAGCAAGTAATGAAAATGTTCTAGAAAATTGCTTACTCAGACTGTCATAAGGAAATGTCAAGAAACAGTTAACCACTCTCAAGACATAGTTGTGTTTCTGAAATGGCTGCTGTCTTGGCCACACTGAACTCTCTTTAAAAACTCTGCCCTTCATCTTCAGAATGGCATAACACTCTGTACTTTCTGTGTTAGATGCTGTTGAATCAGTTTCAACTCAAAGTAAGTCTAAGTAAAACAGAAGAAAACCCTGCCCTGGACTTGTGTTATCCTATTGCTATGTCTGAGCGCATTTTTGCCACCAGTATATCAATTCAGCTATCCTATTACTGGAAAAAAAAAACCCAAACCAATATACTTTCCAGAAATTTTATTTTTCAGTAAAACTTCTTTTAAAAAGTGATGATTCTATATTTTTCAAGTTACTAAAATATATTATGATTGGGGTGGGGGGAATACAATTCAAGATATTATAAAAAAATACCAAATTGTGTCTATCAAAAGATTTTTGACTGACAGGAGACATGAAACCTAATAAAGTATTGTTTTGAAAAAGGAATCATTGTAAAACATCTCTGAGAGTGAAAAGGCCAGAAATAGGAGAAATATTAAATCACAGTGAGACAAAGCCTCACAGAATTTACACCTCTACTCACCTTTAGCTGCTTCTTGGAAGCTGCGATGTTGTTGTTAGGTGCCCCGTAGTTAACTCTGTGATAACAGATCTGAACCTTGCCCTGCTTCATGGTCTCTATAACGCACAAACCCATTGTGATAGTCACTGTGCCAATTCATCTAAGATCTTCTTCCCTTTCACTGACTTAACACCTTTCCCAGGACGATGATACCAAGGACTGATTCTCCTAAAAATATAACCTAAATAAGTAAAATGTAGGTTCACCATCTTTGCCTCTAAGGAGACTCTGGCCCTATTTCCTTCAAGAGTGCACATTGGTTGCCCTTCCCTGATGTTGATTTATAATCCATATTGAAAGCTATGTTGTTGTTGTTGTGTGCCGTTGAGTTGTTTCCGACTCATAGCGACCCTATGCACAACAACCCTAAACCCTGCTCTATCCTGCGCCAACCGCACCGCCTCTGACACACCCATCCCGATTACCCCAGTCACCGAATCAATCCATCTCATAGAGGGCCTTCCCCTCCTGCGCTGTCCCTCCACCCTCCCAAGCATGATGTCCCTCTCCAAGGACCCGTCCCTCCTGGCAACATGTCCAAAGTATGTCAGACGAAGCCCCAGAATCCTTGCCTCCAAGGAGTAGCTTGGTTTAATCCTCTCCAAGATGAATCTGTTTGTTTTCCTGGCAGTCCATGGTACATTCAGTACCCTTCTCCAGCACCACAGCTCAGAAGCATCAACTCTCCTTCTGTCCTCCCTAGTCATTGTCCAACTCTCTGATGCATAACAAGCGATTGCAAATACCATGGCCTGTATCAGGTGCACCTTAGTCTCCAGAGAGACACTGTTGCTCCTGAGTACCTTTGAGAGGTCCCTAACAGCAGACTTTCCCATCGTTATACGCTTTTTGATTTCCTGACTGCTGGTACCAAGAGTGTTGACTGTGGATCCAAGCAAACCAAAACTGTGGACAATCTTAATCTCTTCACCATCCATATGATGCTGCCAAACAGCCCAATGGTGAGAATCTTCGTTTTCTTGATATTGAGTCTCAATCCGTACTGAAAACTGCAGTTCCTGACATTCCACAGCAAATGCTTTAGGTCCTCGTCTATCTTTGTTTCATTGATTATGCAAAGGCATTTGACTGTGTGGATCATAACAAACTGTGGCTGACTCTGAGAAGAATGGGAATCCCAGAACACTTGATCATGCTGATGTAAAACCTATGCTTGGACCAGGAGACAGTCATCAGAAGAGAGCAGGGAAACACTGCATGGCTCAAAATTGGGAAAGGTGTACGCTAGGGCTGTATCCTGTCTCCATACCTTTTCAATCTTTATGCAGAACAGGTTGTCTGGGAGGCTGGGCTCTATGAGGAGAAATGTGGCATCAGGATTGGAGGAAGAATCATCAACAATCTGTATTATGCAGATGACACAACCCTGAAAGACAACTTGATGAGATCCTTAATTTCACTATGTATGTATTTGTAGTCCCACTGATAAAGGAGTATTGACTTTAATTTAATTTTTTAATTTCTTCCCTAGCTTAAGTATTCAATTCAGCAAGAAAAGAAGACAACTCAAGTTTTCGTAATGAGTAATATTTAGTTGGACTAAACATTTATAAATGAAGAAATGTACTTGGGTTTGAATTCCATTCTGCATCATGCTACATACACTTGTGAAGTTTGCGTTAAAAATTCTGTTCCATTTGGCATAGTTTTCCAGTGACCTCTAAACTCAATCTGCCAACAGTTTTCATATTGTTTTTGTCCAAATGTAAAGAACCCAAATCAGGATATCAATATCTTTGTGAAATGTTTTTATAAATGGTGAAGACTAACAAAGTGGTGTAGTAAATGATTCCATATCTCTAGTGTAAATCAGCATGCAGAACAAAACAGCCCAAATTACAAATATGTTGGCACTCATAACCATTCCCATGAAATCCATTTCAAATATTCTAGGCTCAGTTTGGCTTTGGCTAGATTGCAAGAGTGTCATTTATGAATGTTATAAAATATTTTAAGATTAGTTCTGTATTTGGTATGGCCTAGTCTGTTATGTCATGAACTGAAATCTTAATCTCCTGTGGTCCATAGATACAGTTTCTAAATGAGCTTTTAAATTTAATATATTCATTCATGTTATTGTTAAATGCTGTGAAATATAGTCTAATGTCTTGGTACGATGCGTACCGAGCAGATCTGCTCTCTATGTTTTTCAGAGGAGCTTGATAAGAAACTAGTAAAAAAGCTAGTGGTAAGAAACTGTATTACAATCCTGAAGGCATGTGGTTTGAATCCACCAGCTGCTCCATAGGAGAAGGATGGGCAATCTCCTCCCATGTGATTAACAGCCTCTGAAAATGGACTAGATAGAGTGTTAGGTATGGGATTGGTTCTGACTCAATGATACTCAATTGTAACATAAGGGTTTCAAGGAGCCCTGGGGGTAACATATTGTGCTGCAAACATAATATTGAAAGGTTAAAATCCATCAGATGCTCTACAACAGAAATATGGGCAGTTTCCTCTAGTAAATCTCACAGCCTCAGAAAACTGATGGAGGATTGCCACAAATCAGAACTCAATTGATGACAGTGGGTTTTGGTTTATAGATTTTTCAAGGCTTAAATCTCCCAGAAACAGGTCATCAGAAGTTTCTTTAAAGATGCCTCTGATTTGGATTGAACCACCAAAATTTTAGGTAGTAGTTGAGTGGTTAACATTTGTGTATAAACAAGTAAATTTGGAGGTAATCTGTATGTTTACCTTATATCCAGTTTAGGCCATCTCAATGCTCATCTTTGCTTTTGTGTTGATTATAGATAGGATCATCTAAATGTTTCCAAAGAATAGGACTTCAAGGAATAGTGGGACAGAGTCAACAGATGTGCGCTAGTTGTTCTTTTTAGGTGCTGTCATATTGACTGTGAGTTATAGTAACCCTGCAAACAATGAATATGAAACCTGCCCTAACTTTTTCTACCCTCATATTCATTGTAACAATCATGATATTAAGAGTATTTCTTTCCCTGACCCACAACTTTTCTAAACATGGTGTCTTTCCAAGGACTAGCACCTCCTAACAATATGCTCAAAGTTTGTGAGATGGAGTTTTACCATCCTAGACCCGAAGGAGCACCTTGGTTGTACTTTCTCCAAGACATATTTGTTCTTTTAGCAGTTTATAAGATCTTCAGTACTGTTCTCCAACATCACAGCTCAAAGGCACAAGTCTTTTGTAATCCTTAGTTATTGTATAACTTTCAGATGCATAAGAAGTAACTGAAAAGATCATGACTTGAATCAGGAGCATATTAGTATTTATTTTCTCAAAAATTATTTTTATTTTACATTGGCTTGCTCACAAGATTCCATATACACTGTTTTTAATTCATATACATTTTGTAGGTTGTTGATGAGTTTTCTTCTGATTCTGGTGCTACATTTTTCTTCATAAAGTTTAGCTTTTGAAATGATTTGCTTAGCTTATACATTGAATGATGGAGAAATGATACAAGCCTGACACATACCTTTCATTACTTTAAACCATGCAGTATTCCCTCATTCTGTCCAAAGAACTTCTTGGTATAGATATAGGTTTCATATAAGCACAATTAAGTGCTCTGGGATTTCCATTCTTCTCAATGTTAACCATAGTTTATTATAATCCACACAGTCAAATGCATTTGCATAGTTAATTCAACATACTAAACATCCTTCGGGAATTCTCTCTTTCAGCTAAGATCTCTCAGATATCAGAGTTTACATCCCTTGTGCATGGCATCTTCTAAATGTGGTAGAGTCCTCAAAATTCTTGCATTTGAGATACAATACTTTGGTTCATTAGAAATGAAAATAAATTGTGATGTTATTTTATACATGTCAGTATTTCACTAGAGAGAAGTTTATAAATTAACAAATATTTAAACATTCCTCTTTTTGAGGGTGTTATTTCTTCTGAAACTATTCTCAGACATATCTTTTTATTGGGCAATGTGAAACTTTCTTGGTTGAAAGTGTTAATTCTCTGTTCTTCAACTTTTATTATTCCTTCTGGTGGGTATCTATCTTCCTCAGAAGTCTACTCATTGTTAACAACTACCTTTCCCTCTCAATGTTTTGAAACTGTTCTAAGTTATCTATTACTTTGCTCTGTAAATTGTTTCTTAATATTCCTAATGCCATTTTTCTCATAATAAAGATGTCCTCTGCTAGCCTATTTCTATAATAGTTGTTTGACAATAGTTCTTATTCAACCGTACGGCATATATTTATAGAGAGCAGTGCAGGAAAGGATTCTTAAAATTATCTGGTTTACTTCACTGTTAGAGAAATTGTTTCAGCTCCATACATTTGCAGCTAGGAAATTCAAGCTCTGGAAAGGAGGATGGCTTAGTCCAAACCAGAAACTAACAAGTTTACACCTACAGCTTTCGGGTACAGCAGAGTTCTTTTTATTACATTAAGTTCCTTGTCTAAACAGAAAGTTTGAGGAATTAAAACATTCTTATTGCAAGAGTTAACATTTATCTCCACTTGCTGTTGCTGAGACCTCAGGTGGAGTGCTTTTCAGATAAAACCAACTATAAGAGTTTAAAAACTCCTTTTTATTAAAATATCTTTGACTCTTTCTAATCTCTCTATGTGTACTTTTCATGCATGGACAGTTTTGATAATAACTGTATTCTATAGAGAGCTTTTGTAGTGGCTGAGTGGACAAGGAGTTGCTCTACCAACACATAGGTACGTAGTTTGAATTCACCAGCTGTTCCTTGGGAGAAAGATGGACAATTGCCTCTTTTGCAATATATAGGCTCTGAAAATCCCCTGGAGGGTCAGCTATGAGATGCTACCCACCTCTATGGCAATGAGTTGCTGAATTGTTATATTTTTTTCTGGGGAAGAGTTCAGATCAGGCTTGCTTTTGATTTTTTTCTGTTTTGATTTCTGGGAATTTTGTTTCTTTTTGTTTTCTCCACATTCCAAATCAATATTCCTGTGTAATATTATCAGAATGATCTTAGAGTTTCTTTCTTTCTTGCATTTATATGGTAAAAGGCATTAATATTTTCAAAGCTACCTCACTTTGCAAAACATGATTTTGAAAAAAACTGACATTACTTAAATGACTTAGTTGTGTTGCAGTAGATACATCAGCTTTCTTCCAGAATGATAGAGAGGATTTAATGATGTGTATTCCCCTTTTCAACATGTATGCAGAGCAGATTATCTGAGAGGCTGGGCTCTATGAGGAGAATTGTGGCATCAGGATTGGTGGAAGATCTATTAACAATCTGCGTTATGCAGATGACACAACCCTGCTTGCTGAAACTGAGGAGGACCTCATGCACTTGCTGCGAAGGGTCAAGGACTGCAGCCTTCAGTATGGACTGAGGCTCAATGTCAAGAGGACAAAGATTCTCACCACTGGACCAATTGGCAGCGTCAGGATGGATGACGAAGAGATTGAGATTGCTCACAGCTTCAGTTTGCTCGGCTTCACCGTCAACACTCTTGGCACCAGCAGTCAGGAAATCAAAAAGCGTATCGCGATGGGAAAGTCTGCTGTTAGGGACCTCTCTAAAGTACTCAAGGGCAACGGTGTCTCTCTGGAGACTAAGGTGTGCGTGATACAGGCCATGGTCTTTGCAATCACTTGTTATGCATCAGAGAGTTGGACAATGACTAGGGAGGACAGAAGGAGAGTTGATGCCTTTGAGCTGTGGTGCTGGAAAAGAGTGCTGAATGTACCATGGACTGCCAGGAAAACAGATTCATCTTGGAGAGGATTAAACCAAGCTACTCCTTGGAGGCAAGGATTCTGGGGCTTCGTCTGACATACTTTGGACATTTTGCCAGGAGGGACGGGTAATTGGAGAGGGACATCATGCTTGGGAGGGTGGAGGGACAGCGCAGGAGGGGAAGGCCCTCTATGAGATGGATTGATTCGGTGACTGGGGTAATCGGGATGGGTGTATCAGAGGCAGTGCGGTTGGCACAGGATAGAGCAGGGTTTAGGGCTGTTGTGCATAGGGTAGCTATGAGTTGCAAACGATGGCACATAACAGCAACAACAATTCCCCACCCCACCCCACCCCCTAGTTTGAATCACAATCTGTATTTATTGCATTCTTAGGACAAAACAGCATTGCAATTTCTTTGCTTTTGCAGGCATAGAACATCATTTCTTAAGATAGACTCTCCTGTCAACATAGTTAATATGCTTTAATATTTGTCTTGTTGTTCTTATGTGCTATCAGGTCAATTACAACCACAGCAACCCTATAAACAATGCCTCTGAACTTTGCCTTGTCCTGAACCAACCTCACCGTCTCTTACACCCCTGACTCTATTGCCCCTGTCACTGTGACAATCCATTTTATCCAGGGTCTTCCTCTTCTGTGTTGACCATCCACCCTTCCCAACATGATATTCTTCTTTAAGAACTGGTCCCTCCTGATGACATGCCCAAAATATGTGAGACAGAGTATCAAAATCTTCCTGCCAGGGAGCAAATTGGTTTCACCTTCTGCAGGACAGACTTATTTATTCTCTTAGTGGTCCATGGTATGTTCAATACTCTTCTTCAGCACTAGAACTCAACTTCTTCTGCCATATTTATTCATTTATGCTTTCAGATGCATAGGAAGCAATTGAGAAGATCATGGCCTAGATTAGGCACATTTTAGTCAATCATTCTAAGTAAAAAAAAGTATTCTCAGTTTTAGTAACTTTAAGGACTTAGTGACTTGCTGGATATTTATTTACTTGGTCTTGTGTTTTAATTGCTATGTTACTATGCAGTCAATCAAATAATTTTATAAGTTAAGGTTTTGTAGGAGTAAAAAGAACAAAGGCAAAACGGAAACAGATGAGTTTGGCCTCTACTAACTTCACAAAGGTGAACTCTCCCCCTCACCAATATCCACAGTCTAAAACAAATAGCTATGAGGGCAGATTCCCTCCTCCTCCCCCTCCCCCATGCTCCTTTATCTAATTCTACTAGATGTTGGCTCTGATGTTTGTGGCAAATTGATTCACAGACTTGATTTTACATACAGTTGAGGGTTTATTAAAGAAATTGGTTGAGGGGTAGGGGAAGCAAAGGATATCACACAGTGAAAATCCAGGTTTAGTCCAGCAATCCCAAGCCAAATTAACAAAATACAGTTCCTTTAGACAACTTCTCAATCTACAAATGATAGTCCAGTTTCATCCTAGCAACCAACACAAATACAAGAAACTTATCGTTTCCTTAAGCATCTGGCAAGGTTTGTTTCACAGGAGTCACAAGTCAGTGCCTCTTTCAGTTGTCTAGCAAGCAGAAACTTTAACTCTGACTCCATCTCTAGGATTCTGTCAGGCTATGTCTCACCACAGTCTCTCTATAGTCATGTTAGCTCTCTCTCTTATGTTGACCTTGCAGCTGTTGATGATGTTGAAGATGCTGATCATTGGTGAGCCATTTGTCTGCACTTGAGGCAGCTGGAAACAACGTCCTCATAAGTGGTTAAGGCAATGGCTAGAAAAGCCATTTTTAAAAGTTCTAATACCACAAATCACCCTCTGATCTTATAGCCATTGTTTTCATGTCAGAAAGATTAGTCTTTTCTACTTAACATCATCCTCTTTTATGAAAGTATGTAAGCCAGCTACTCCATGCCTTATGCCTAATCGTCTCATTTTTAAATAGCCAGTTTCTGATTTGTCCATTTTTATTAAACCAGTCCCTTTAGTAGGTTGACTTCTTATTTTAGAGCAGCTTCAACCCAGAATTGGGCCTTTCCTGATAACATCACCCATTTGGTGGTTTGAGTTCTTGCTTTAGGATAGCTTCTATCCTAAAGTCCAATAAGGTTCTATCCTGAGGTACAATGTTGTAAGTAATAAAATATTATCTATAAGCATACAAGGAAGCCCTATTAATAACAATATTATTTAAATATATGCTCCGGCAGCTAAAGCCAAAAGGAAGGAAACTGAAGATTTTTACCAAATCTTGCAGTCTGAAATTGGCTAAATATGCAATCAAGATGTGTTAATGATAATTGGTGACTATAATGCAAAAGTTGGAAACAATGAAGAAGGAATGGCAGTTGGAAAATATAAACTTAAAAATATGACAAAAATTAGTCTGGAAACAGAATGATCACATTTTGTATGTTGAATGGTTTATTCATTACAAATACCTTCATTAAGAAAAACAAACACTAGAACACCCCGACCCATAAATGGCAACTTTACATATCAACCTTACATGATGGACAGCATAGGAACCTGACTGATGACATCTGTGGAAAAGTATTTTTGGAGGTACTTAGTATCAATAGTCAAAAGTAGGCCAGAATCCAGCGTAAACTGCAAGTCCATACAGGTATTCATACATACAGTGATATTCTAGTCTTCAAGTCTCAAGAGTATGCATAAACAGTCATAGTGAACTTACCTCGTAGTGTAGTAATCTTGAGATTAATCCCCACCTCTTTTTCTTTCTTTTTCTTTTTTGGTATGTTGTTGTTGTTATGTGCCATCGAGTTGCTTGCGATTCATAGTGACTCTGTACAACAGCCCTTAAATCTGCTCTGTCCTGTGCCAATTGCACTGTCTCTGACACTCCCATCCCGATTATCCCAGTCACTGAATCAATCCACCTCATAGAGGGCATTCCCCTCCTGCACTGTCCCTCCACCCTCCCAAGCATGATGTCCTTCTCCAAGGACCAGTCTCTCCTCACAACATGTCCAAAGTATGTTAGACGGAGCCTCAGAATCCTTGCCTCCAAGGAGCCACCCAGTTTAACCCTGTCCAGGACGAATCTGTTTCTTTTCCTAGCAGTCCATGGTATTCTCAATACTCTTCCCCAGCACCACAGCTCAAAGGCATCAGTTCTCCTTCTATCCTCCTTGGTCATTGTCCAACTCTCTGATGCATAACAAGTGATTGCAAAGACCATGTCTTTATCCGATGCACCTTAGTCTCCAGAGAGACACCATTGCTCTTCAGTACTTTGGAGAGGTCCTTAACAGCAAACTTTCCCATGGCAATACACCTTTTAATTTCCTGGCTTCTGGTACCAAGAGTGTTGACTGTGGAGCCAAGCAAACTAAAGCTGTGTACAATCTCAATCTCTTCACCATCCATCCTGATGCTGCCAA
Organism: Elephantulus edwardii; assembly: GCF_000299155.1. Taxonomy (NCBI): domain Eukaryota; kingdom Metazoa; phylum Chordata; class Mammalia; order Macroscelidea; family Macroscelididae; genus Elephantulus; species Elephantulus edwardii. The sequence goes on along the minus strand of NW_006399797.1, from coordinate 7,473,583 downwards.
TTTGTCCAGTGGTGAGAATTTTTGTCTTCTTGACATTGAACCTCAATTCATATTGGAGGCTGCAGTCCTTGACCCTCTGCAGCAGGTGCTTCAGGTCCTCTTGAGTTTTAGCAAGCAGGGTTGTGTCATATGCATAACGCAGATTGTTGATAAATCTACCAATCTTGACCCCACATTTCTCCTCATAGAGCCCAGCCTCCCGGATAATCTGTTCTGCATATAGGTTGAAAAGGTATGGAGATAGGATACATCCCTGGTGTACGCCCTTCCAAATTTTGAACCATGCAGTGTTCCCTTGCTCTGTTCTGATGACTGCCTCCTGGTCCAAGTATAGGTTTCGTATTAGCATGATCAAGTGTTAGGGGATTCCCATTTTTCTCAGAGTCAGCCACAGTTTGTTATGATCCACACAGTCAAATGCCTTTGCATCGTCAATGAAACACAGATAGACATTCCTCTGGTATTCTCTGCTTTCAGCCAAGATCCATCTAACATCAGCTACCCTGTGTAGTATTATACTGGTTTCTGACATATTTATTATTCTGTGCAACAAACTCACGTGTGCTTCATTACATAGGGAGACACCATCTATCTTTCAAGGCTATTTGCTATAAAAATATTCTTGTAAAGACAGTCTGGAGTAACCACTGTAAGCATCTCTAGTTAGAAGATGTGGAGAACTGAGAGATCCACCTGAAGAACTGTCATGAATCTAGAGACCTTTGTGTGTACATGAAACATCTATGGTGCTGATTTTCTGATATGTGAGTGTGAGGGTAATAACCATTCTGGAATAAGTAAACTAGAATTATTTATTCAATGAGTGTTAGATTCTGAAATAAGCTATGGTGGAGGTACAGAACAGGAGAGAAAGACCCTTGATGAGTTGAATTGATTCAGTCACTGGGGTATTGGGGGTAGGTGTGTCAGAGACAATAAGATTGGCAAGGGATAGAGCAGGCTTTAGGGCTGTTGTACACAGGGTCGCTATGAGTCAAAGGCGACTTGACGGCACATAACAATAACAACGACAAATGTATGTTACAATATGTACTTTGCTTACCAATTTAAGTACATGCCTTCCCTCCAACCAAACTTACACCATTCTTAAAAGACAGTGAAAACTACATACAGTGTTTTCAATTTTCATTTCTTTCTTACCCTTGTCTCATGATTATTTTTACTTCCTTTGAAGAGCTTTTATGAGTTTCCTTGTTGGAGGATTTTACATTCTTTGAGCTAAAATTATGCTTACCTAAAGTAAAAATAGTATATAAAATGGAAAAGAAAATGAAAACAGAACTTTGTTCTATCTTACTATAGTTGTATTTTAGATAAATAAAACCATCCATATCAATGTTACATCTATTCAATAATACATAATACTAGGAATACTAAATCTTAAGATATATTAAAAATACACATATGAATATTGCTGTAATGTAGAAATGCCATAAGACATCATTTCTTTACTTTCCCACATAAAATGAATTACAGCATAAATGAGTTCAATTTTTCTCAAATGCAAATAGGAAAAATAATAAAACTTGCCTTACAGCAATGTCACTAGGATTGATCAATATAATGCATAGGGAAATATGAAAAAAAACAACCCTGAAATATTATTCTCCTAGTGGGAATTGTGCTGCTTACCCAGAGGCTGTGCCGCTTTGACAGTTTGAATTCACCAGGGTGTCTGTGGGAGACAGATGGGCAATATTCTCTGTGATACATAGCTGCAGAAACCCAATAAAGAGTAAACTAGGAGTTGATTCTAACTGGTCAGCAACGAAAGGGCATTTTCAAGAAAAAACATAGTGAAAAAAATAATGAGTCTGGGATTAAGTGGGATGTTGTTGCTGTTGTTGATAGCCTTCGAGTTGAGTACAACTCATAGCGACCCTATGAACAAAAGGCCTAAAGCCCCTCTACGACTATTGACGTTTATCAGAGTTCATAGAGATTCCGGAGGCAAGTTGTTTAGGAAATGGATGCCACTCCTGCTTCCAAAGTGGGATGATAGACAATAAATCACCTTGAAAAATATTATAAATTGTTATACAAATCTAAAACTTGCTAGTGGTCAGTTTGTTGTACTGCAATAACTTGTGTTTTGCTATTAGAAGCTGTGCCACTGGTGTTTTAAATTCCAGCAAAGTCATTCATGATTGACAATCTTCAGTGGAGCTTCTAGGCTGAGGCAGACTAGGAAATGGCCGGTGAAAATTTATGAACAGCAGGAAAACATTGTGTGATAGTGCCAAAAGATGAGTCATAAGACACTGAAAATAAAACCGGGGGAGCTGCCTCTTCAAAATAGTCTGCTGTAATGATATGAATGGAGCAGTCTTTGAGATCTTCATTTGTTGATATGATATGGCATAAAGCCAGAAGAAACATCTGTAATCTGAACATGGCATGTATGAATTAAAAATCTAGAAATGTTGTAAGTTGTTAGAAAGAAAAAGTTGGTGGTGATGTTAGTTGTCATTTAATCAACTACAACTCACAGCAACCCTAGGAACAATAGACCTGAACTCTTTCCTATCCTGAGCTATCCTCACAATCTCTGACATCCTTGAGCCCATTGCTGTAGTCACTGTGTCTATACACCTGGTTAAGGGTCTTCCTTTCTTTACCTTTCCAAGCCTGACATCCGTCTCTAAGGAATAGCCTCCTTTAGCGACATGGAGATGTGAAATGAAGCTACACCATCCTTGCTTCCAAGGAGCACTCTGGCTACACCTTCCATTTCATGAGATATTCAATACTCTTCACCATCACCAGTTCAAAGGCATCACTACTTCTGCTTCTTTCCTTATTCACTGTCTAGCTTGCAGCAGCATAACTAGTGATAAAAAAGACTCTCCCAATTCAGTGTTGTTGCTAGGTGCTGTTGAATCAAGTGTAACTCATAGTGACCCTATGAACAAAAAAACGGAACCTTGTCCTAGCTTGTGCCATTCTCATTATTTCTGTGACACTCAATACCATTGGTGCAGTCACTATGCCAACCCATCTCGTTGAAAGTTTTCCTCTCCTTTGCCATCCCTTCACCTTCCTAAGCATGATGTCCCTTTCCATGGAATAACCTCTCTTAGCAACATGCCCAAAATATGTAAGATGAAGCTTTCTCTCCTTTACCTCCAAGGAACACTCTGGTTGAAACTTCCTAAAGGCGTATCTATTTGTTCTTTTGGCAGTTCATGGGATATTATTACATAAACCTATAATCAATACACTTGTACCAGTAGTTAGGAGACAAGGAGACATATTATACTGGGAAGTCTGAAGTCAGAGATCTTTCTAAATTATTGAGGTGCAATGATGTCAGTTTGAGGATTAAGGTGCAACTGATTCAGGCCTTTTCAGTCACTTGCTATTTATCTGAGAGCTAGACAATGAATAAGGATGACAGAAGAAAATTTGATGCCTTTTTCTGGTTCAATTCATCTCCTGATCTCCTGACTTCTGGTACCAAGTGTAGAGATTTTAGATGCAAGTAAAGTGAAGTTGTTGACAACTTCAATCTTTTCTTCATATATCATGATGCTGCCTATTGGTCCAATGGTAAAAATTTTGTGTTCTTGATGTTGCGATATAATCCACATTGAAGGCTTTATCCTTTGCTTTTCTGCAGCAAGTACTTCAAGAGCTCTTCACTTTCAGTAAACAAAATTGTGTCATCTGCATACCAAAGTTGATTAATGAGACTTCCTCTAGTCCTGATGCCACATTCTTCTTCCTAGAGTCACAATTCTCATATAATCTGATCAGCATACAGATTGGTGAGGTATGGGAAAAGGACACAACCCTGACACATGTCTTTCTTAATTTTAAACCATGTAGTACTCCATGCTCTGTTTACATAATAGCTTCTTGGTCTTGTATAGTTTTCTTCGCATGTGCACAGTTAAGTGTTCTGGGATTCCTATACTTCTCAATGTTAACCATAATTTGTTATGTTCACACAGTCAAATGCTTTTGCATAGTCAGTAAAGCACAAATAGACATTCTTATGGTATTCTTTGCTTTCAGCCAGGATCCATCTGACATCAGCAATGATATCCCCAATGCCATGACATCTTCTAAATCCAGCTTGAAGTTCTGGCAGTATTTTGTCTATGTATTGTTTTAGCCATGTTTGTATGATCTTCAGCAGTATCTTCCTTACATGTGATATTAATGGTACTATTTGCTAATGCATAAAAATTGATATCTGAAGCATTAGTGAGTTGAAATTGATTAGTATTGGACAATGTGAATTGGACAATCATATGGTCAACTATTACAGGAAGGACAAATTAAAAAGGCATTGTGTCACACTCATCAAAAAAGAACATTTCACAATATGATCTGAAATACAATACTGTCAGTGATACAATAGTATACATACACCCACTCATAGCAAAACTCCATTACCGTTCAATCAGACATGATATATAGCTCACCTTTCAGGGGTTTTTAGAAGCTGTAAATTGCACAGGAGGAGGTTGCTTGTCTTTCTTCCATGGAGCAGCTGGTGGAGTCAAACTTTCTGCTTTTGAGTCAGTAGTGCACTTTTTACCCTCCAGGCTACCAGAGCTCCTTGCATTATTCAAATTTACATACCAACCACTAATGTCCAAAATGAGAAACTGAAGTTTCTCTAACTTTCTTAGTATGAAATGACTCATACATGGTATCAAGATTAACTTATAATTACGGATGATTTGACTGTTAAAGTTGGAAGCAAAGTGAAAGGATAGGTAATTGGAAAATACAGCCTCTAGGTTATAGAAATGATGCCTACGTTGCATGATAGAATTATGTAAGGTCAGGAACTTACTCATTGCAAATATATTTTCTGAGCAACTTAAATAGCAACTCTCCATGTGGACTTGCTGGATGGAATACACAGGAGTTAAGCCTGTTACATTTACGGAGAAAGACCATGGAGAAGCTCAGTATCGTCAGGCAGAACAAGACTGCAAAATTGACCATCTGTTGCTCATATGCAAATTCAAATTGAAGCTGAAGAAAAGGAAAACAAGTTCATGGAAGTTAAAATATAACCTTGAGTATATCCTACACGAATCTAGGGATTTTCTCAAATAGAAATTGATGCATTGGACACTAATGCCTGAAGGTTAGTTATGAGATGACATTAAGGACATCATTCTGGAAAGAATACTATGCCTTTGAGATTTTTCCATATTATGATTTTCATTGCTATTACTATTCTAATGTAGAGTTTACCACAATTTATTTATTATCTATTGTACTAGTTTTTTTACTAGTAAAAATTTACTACACTTTTACTAATAGTTTTTGTTTCATTCAATTTTGATATAATGGTGATGTTTCTATAACCGTAATTATGTGGTTATTTTTGACATATGCAAATGAGTTTCTCGAGTGCTTACAGGTGCTAAGAAGTTGACTTGTTGAGTCAAAAATTATATCATAAATTTTATTGGATGATACAAAACAATTGTGTATTAGCAAGCAGATTGAAGAGATTCTATTGCTCCATATCTTAGAAAAAGGTAATAGAATTTTAAACTTTTGCTAATCTGATGGAAGTCTGTTTTTGTTATGTACCATTGAATCTGACCTGACTCATAACTGACCATGCTGTAATTTGCATGGGAAGAGATTGCCCATCTTTCTCCCACAGACAGTTGATAAATGTGAATCACCTGACTTTGGGTTGGCAGTGAAACTCTTTACCACAAAAGCCAACAGAGCTTCCCAATTATAAGCTTCCCAAGTATAATCTATTTATAGTTGAATCTATATTATCCTGATTCCTAATGATAAAAAGATAATTAAAAAATAAAACCATAAAAAATGTGGACAATACCTCACTGGGGACTTCACAAGGGGAATTCAAATGGCTTATCTCAGTATCTTGAATCCTTCTCATAATCAAACCAAAGTTTCTACTCTTTGCCTGACTAGTTCCTTATTTCCCTCTTAGTTTTTATTCCTCAATAATAAATCATACTTGGAGACTTACTTAAATTTGTTCATTCTCTGTTTTCTTGCATCAAAATACCAATTCACTGCTTGGTAGCACTTGTCACAATTTGTGCAGGTAGTTATTGGGTTTGTGTTCTTGCTTTTTTGTTTTATCATGTGCCAGCAAGTCAGAGCTGACTCATAAGAGACCCTCTAGTGGGGTTTTGGAGGCAGTAAATCACACAGAAGGAGATTACCCATCCTTATCCCTCAGTGCAGCTGGTGGTTTGAGCCCCTTGTCTTAGAGATTGCAGCACAGTTTCTTACCACTAGACCATGTAGTTTGCTGAATAGTAGTTATGCATCACTATATTAAAGACTATGCTTATCTAGACACACTCATATCTCACTCCAGTAACAGTGGCAAAATTTAACAGGACAGTAAGTAATAAATGTTGGAGAGGATGTGGCGAGAAAGAAACTCTTATACATTGTTGGTGGGATTGTAAAATGGTACAACCATTCTGGAAGGTAGTTTGGTGCCTCCTCAAAAAGCTGAACATAGAAATTCCTCATGACCCAGCTATTCCACTACTTGGAGTATACCCTGAGACAATGAGAACTGAGGCACAAACTTGTACACCAATGCTCATGGCAGCATTATTCACCATCACAAGAAAATGGAAACAGCCCAGCTGGCCAACCACAAACGAGGGGATTGAGAAGCAGTGGTACATTCATACATGGAATAATAGGTGGCATGCAGGAGCAGTGATTTTGTAAATTATTACCTAACTTGGAGGGACTTGAGAGAATTACGCTGAGTGAACTAACTCAGTCCCACAAGGATAAGTACTGAATAAAACTATTAGAATGAGTATGAAGATCTAGGGTGTATGTGTGTGCAGAAATAGAGTGAGGAGGATGAGGGTTCAAGGGTTGTGGGTGGGGTGAAGGAAATGGGAAGGATATTTTGTGAGAAACAATGTATTCAAATGTAAATAAATAGTTATAAAATTAAAAAAGTTTTAAATAAATAGAAGATAATTTTTCTAAGCATTTTCTTGCTATTTTTATGTATTGTGGAGTCAGACTCAACTAATGGCTGAGCCTCACAATCGGTTTTCAGAGGTAGTAAATCACAAGGGAGGAGTTTTTCCATCTTTCTCCCTTAGCAGCTTGTGGAATATAACCATGAACCTATGTCTTGGAAGCACAATTCCTTATCAGAAGCCACCAGAGCTGCCTAAAAACTATATAATCAAAAGATTATTCCTTTAAAAGATGAATGGAAAAAGTTTTGCTAGCTATGTAATATACAGAGAGCTAATATACTAAATAAAAGAAAATCTTGTTTTACTACAAAATTACTAACACACGGCTATTAAAACAAGTGTACCAGAGGGAATTTTCTTTA
>NW_006399797.1:7455840-7466123 GCF_000299155.1 Elephantulus edwardii | reverse complement strand
ATAGTTGTTTTTATGTGCCATCAAGTCACCTACAACTCATAGTGACCCTATGTACAACACCTCTGAAGCTTGCCCTGTCCTGAGACAGTCTCATTGACTCTGAAACATCTATCCTTATTGCACTAGTTACTGACTGTATCAATCTGGAGTCTTCCTCTCCTGTATTGTCTCTCCACCCTTCAGAGCGTGATTTTCTCCAAGGACTGGTCCCTCCTGACCATGAGACAGAGCTTCAAAATCCTAACCTCCAAGGAGAAACTTTATTTCACCCTCTACAAGAAAGAGTTATATTTAGTAAACATAAAACACGTTCAAACTCAGTAGATATATTTAAAACACAGAGACTGTTAAAATTAGATAAGAGTTTCTTTCTTGCTACATCCTCTCCAACATTTATTACGTGCTGCCCTGTTTGCCACTGTTAGTGGAGTGAGATGGTACCTCATTGTGGTTTTGATTTGCATCTCTCTTATTACCAATGATTTGGAGCATTTTTTATGTGACTATTTGCCATTAGAATATCTTCCTCTGTTAAAATTCTTTCCATGTCTTTTGCCCATTTTGTAATTATGGAGGCCCAAGAGTATTCTGTAAACTTTTGTTATGAGACTCTTGTCTGAGATGGTATTACCAAATGTTGTTCCCAGTCTATAGATTTTCTTTGCATCCTGTTTAAAAAAAAACAACAAACCCCCCCACCCCAAACAGAAAAGATTAAAGAATATTCTGTTTTAGTATCGTGAGAATGAAAAAAGTCCTAGAATATATTTCTTTCTTGGAGTCTGAAGTAAATTTCTAGTAGGAAAGTTAACTGAATTACACCTTACCTTGAAAGTCAAACATTTAGTATGTTGTTTGTTGTTGGATACCGTCGAGTTGAGTAAGACTCATATCAACCCTATGAAGAGCGAATCTGAAACCTGTTATAGCCTGGGCCATTCTCACATTTCCTGCCTATTGCAGCAGTCACCACATGAGTCCACCTGGTTGAGGATCTTTCTCTCCATCATCAACCCACCTCCTTTCTAAGCATCTTGTCTCTTTCTGAGGAACATCCCCCTCTAGCAACATGCCCTAAGAACATGAGGTGAAGCCTCATCACCCTTGCCTCCAAAGAGCACTCCAGCAGCACCCTCTCCAAGGCATATTCCTTTGTTCTTTTGGCAGTCTGTGGTTTGTTCAGTGCTCTTTTCCAAAATTAAATGCTCATAGCATATATAAGGATCTTTAAAATAACAATAAAAACAACAACAAAAAATAAATGATTGATGTAAACTGTTAACTTGATGTGGTTAAAAAATACAAAAGATTGGAATCATCCTAAATGATTATTTAAAGGGAGTATATGAGTTTATTTATAGGATATAGCTTTAAATTGAAATATGCATTTTATCATTGTGACATTTATTTTATGTGAGCTGAAGCTTCACTATTTTTTCTTTTTTAATTTATTATTAATTTCAATGAAAATTTACAGAGACTTTGGAGTTCCATTCATTCATTGTTGTACTTTTCCCCCTCCAAACCCTTCCCCTAGTGCAGTACCCTGTTGGAAAAGTAGAAGAAAAATTCTTTCATTGCTTTACAATCCCTTCCCCCAGTTCCACTCCACTATTCAGCCGTCACTCTGGACTCCCATCATGAAAAAAATACCTAATCACATATCCCTTTAAAACAGTTTTCTCCCTCATCTGTTTCAATGCAGTATACATTATTGAACCCATCTTTCTCAGTCTCCCCGCAACCCCGAGGTCAGTCCTGTTTTAAAACAGTGGCACCATGCAGTATTTGTCCTCTTGTGACTGAGATACTTCATTCAGTACAGTATAATGTCCTCCAAAGTCACCCATTTTGAAGAATATTGCATGAGTGCCTTGTTTTTCAATGCAGTATAGTATTCCATTGTGTGAATATACCACAGCTTCTCTATCCAGTAGTTTGTTGATGGGCACTTAGGTTGTTTCTAACTCCTTGCTATTGTGAACAGAGCTGCGATAAACATGGGTGTGCATATATCTGTTTCAATGTCAGTTATGGTCTCTTTGGGGTATATTCCTAGTAGTGGAATTGCTGGGTCAAGTGGTATCTCTATTTGCAACTTTTTGAGAAAGTGCCATACTGCTTTCCACAGTGGTTGCACCATTTTACACTTCCACCAACAGTGAATAAAGGTTCCAGTTTCTCCACAATCTGACCTTCATTTGTTGCTTGCTGTTCTGTTAAATTTTGCTATTCTGACTGAGGTGAGATGATATCTCATAGTTGTTTTTGTGACAATCATTTTAACAATTTTTTTCTATAATTTTTTTCTCTCATCCATTCTTTGAAAAAGATTTATAATGTTACTCAACAAATTTTAAACATACTTCCCATTGGGTACTCAGCTTACAGTTAGTTGTATTATTTCCATAATAACAGCATTATAGTAACAATTGTAACCATAAATATTATTATAATAAGAGATAAATAAGATCAACACAAGTATTTCAACTTCAGAATAAATGAAAGGTTGGAGAAGATAAAATTGTTTTTGGCAGGAAGAGGGCAAAATATAAATGCTGAAAAACATTCAAGGCTTGCAACTTTTACATTTTCTTTTTATACATCTCTGTTTCAAATTTACAAAAAAAGCACTTGAAATTTCTCATGAGAAGGTTGATTTTCAATTTCCTGTATGTTTTTGGATTTAACCACAATTATGACATACGTGACTATTTTAGAAGTTCCACTAAAAAAATTAATAGGCACTTAGAAATCACTGGGGAAAGAAAATCTTTAAGTTATCCTCAAACACTAAGTGCAATATATCCAATTTTATTTCAAGGGTTTTTTTTGGAAGCACCCTTTATTTTTCATCCCAACCACTTAGTTCATGTCCTAGTGAACATTTCATATCATGGATTAAAATGTGTTCTCCAAAATATATCAACCTTTCTGAGCTGTGATTCGCAGTCATTTGGCAGTTATATAGTGATTTAATTTGGCTTTTACATGATGATACATTTTGACAGTTATATAATGATGTAACCATCTCCTGTGATGTTATCTATGATTAGTCAATCAGTTTTAAGTGGATTAGAGTGAGAGGTAACATTTTTACTTACATCACAGGCCAAATCTAGCATAAGGGGATATTTCCCTGGGGTGTGGCTGACACCACCTTTTGTCTTACAAGAGAAAAATGGAGAATCAAGCAGAGAAAGAAGAGCTGGAAGTCGAGTATGTCCTTTGGACCCAAGCCCCTTGTGTGGAGAAGTTTCTAGACTCAGGAAGATTGATGCCAAGATACTGGGAAACCTCCTAGGAACGCTGAATCCTCAGATGTTTTAGAGGCAAGGATTTTCTCTCAAAAAGACAAGGAATTTTTTTTTCTCAGAACCAACAGTGAGAGAAAGCCTTCCCCTAGAGAAGACCCCATAAATTCAGACTTCTCCTAAAATAATGAATTAATTTCTGCTTGATATAGTCATTGTTGAATAGAGGATGCTTCAGCAAAAGGGATACATATATATGTTCCCCTGGCTTTATAGGGATGGAAAAATCAGGAGTTTGCTCTCTAAAAGGAGGAAATTAGGGCATGAGGCATGAAGTAGCTACCTTATATGCCTTCACAAAAGTAGTTATTAGTAAGATGATTGCAAGAAGAGAAAAGACCTTAAAGTATAAATGAACACATATACTAGAAAGGAAAGACTCTATAAAACACAATTTATATGCATGAAACAATGTATATAAATAATAAAAATATTAATAAAAATTAAATTAAAAAATCAAACCATCCAGTGATGGTATGTTATTGTTATGCGCCATTCAGTCGACTATCACTCAAAGTAACCTTGTGAACAACAGATTGGAACCTTATCCTATCCTGTACAATCTTCACGATTTCCATTGTTACAGCCAACCCATTTTCTTGAGGGTCTTTCTCTCCTTCTTAACCTTTTCAAGTACCATGTCTTTTTTCCGAGGACTGGCCTCTCCTAACAACATGGTCAAAGTATGTTGATGAAGTTTCACCAGCTATGCCTCTCATGAATACCATGGGTACAATTTCTTAGACAAACAGAGATGTATATGTTTGTCATTTTGGCAGTTCATAGGCTATTCAGCTGTGGTTGTTAGGTGCCATTGGTTATAATATGAATCATAGTGACCTTATGAGCAGATCCAAACCATGTCCTATTATGTTCCACCCATCCTCATCATCTTTGGCATAATCAACCCCATTACTGCCACCACTGTGTCAAAGTTAGAGCCTTCCTTTCTTTCACTGATCTTCCATCTTTCTATGATGTGTCTTGCCAAGGAATAGCCACTCCTAACAACATGTCCAAAGTATGTGAGATGGAGTTTTACCATCTTTGCCTCTAAAGAGCACTCTGGTCACACTTTCTCCAGAACATATCTGTTTGCTCTTTTGGCAGTCCATGGGATATTAATTACTCTTTTCTAGTACCACTCAAAGACATCAGTTTTTCTGCCATCCTTATTCATTGTCCAGCTCTCATAAGCATAGCTCTAGATGGGAAAGACGAAGGCCTGAATCAGGTGAAATTTAATCTTTTTTTTTTCTTTCCTCTTTTCCCCCCTGGATACACATTTATTCAACACAAAACCAGTACCTCCAACTTTACTGAGGTGGCTGGTGTTCACAGTCAAATCCACCTCTGAGCTGGAATTCAGTTGCTGACCCAGCCCCAGCCTTAGCTTTCTTGTCAGCACCAGGAGGTACCATGTTCTGTTTGTGTCTCTGTCAGCCTCCCCTCAAGGTAGTCTTGCAGGTCATTCATCTTCCAGACCTTTAGGTCGTGGCTTGTCCATCTCAGGACAGCTGTGGCAGAAGGTAGAAGGCACAATCTCAGGGGGCAGGTGGAAAAATCACCCCTGATATTGGTAAGGTACCAACGGAAATGTCTCCAGGCAAACTGTTCCTTCACACAGCCTCTTGAGACTCTGCATGACCTTCATGACATGAAGTTTTGGCACGTTTTTGTCTGCCAGTTCAGGAAGCTTTGGCATGCGGACATCCTTCTTGACCATCATCATTCTTTTCTTAAAAAGGAGTTCTTCTATGGCAATCTGGTTCTTCTTGGGCTTCAACATCATGACAGTGGCTGTATGTAGAGCCAGGACTGGAAAGTAACTTCAGTCTTTTAAACTGACATCATTCCTCTGTAGTACTTAGGAGCGATTCTTAGCCAACTTGCCCATTGCAACACAAATTTTGATTTCTTGACTGCTGGTGTCAAGTTTGTTGATTACAGTAAGTGAAATTTGTGACAATTTCAATCTGTCATGGTGTTGCTTGTTGGCTCAGTTGTGATGATATTACGTTGAGATGCAATCCATAATTCAGGCTGTAGTTTTTGCTCTTCCGTAGCAAGCAATCTCTGGCAAACAGGCCGTAGCTAGAGAGAGTGAAACAGGCTGTTCTTTGAAGGCAAGGGTTTTGAAACTCTGTCTCATATCCTTTGAATATGTTACCATGAGGGAGAAGTCCTTGGAGAAGGACATCATGCTTGGAGGGGTAAAGGGTCAGTGTAGGAGTAGAAGACCCTGGATAACATGGATTGACTATGGCAGAGAGGTTAGTTGGGTCAAAAACCATCCCCTGCCTTGCTGAGGGACCCCTGCTATCTTTGTCATGATATCGGTATGTTTGCTTTTCTTTGGGTTTGATCTTAGGAGTACAATCATTGACTGTGAGTTGCTTGCTCCTGTTCTTAATATCTTAGACATGGATATGTTTGCTTGTTTATCATTTGTCCTCATAAGTACAGTTCTTGACTGTCATATGCTGTACTAAAGCAGAGTTCCCAGATGAAGATAGATTTGGAAGGACTCGCCATTCACTTCTGAAATGACAGGCTTTCAACAACTATGAATAATAGAGCATTGTTAGACAGATATAGCCCTGAAGGGCTATATCTTCACATTGGAAGATAGTAAAAATGAGGAAGAACAACTGCAAACATCTACTAGTAATTGGAACATGGAATATACAAAGCATGAATACAGGAAAACTGAACATGATAAACAATGAAACGGAATGCATAAAGATTGACATATTAGACATTAATGAGCTGAGATGGACTAGCATTTGCTGCTTTGAGTCAGATAAACATATGATTTACTTTTCCAGGAATAAAACTTTGAGAAAGAATGGTGCTGCATTTATAGTTAACAGGACCATTTCAATATCAACCCTGAAGTACAATGCTGAAAGTGAAAGAATACTATCACATGCAAGGAAGAATTGTTAATTTGATTATTCAAATATAAGTATCTATAGCTAAAGTCAAGGAGAAGGAAATGGAAGGTTTCTATAAAATTTTGCAATCTGAAATTGACCAAAAATACAATCAGGATGCATTAATGATACTTGGAGACTGAAATGCAAAAGTTGGAAACAATAAAAGAAGAATGGTAAAAAGAAAGTATAGCCTTGGTGGCAGAAATGAGGTTGGGAATGAATTTACCATATTAAATGATTTATCCATTGCAAATACCATTTTTAGAGGAAAATAAAAAAATACCATTTTTAAGAAACACAAGAGGTGGTTATATACACATAGATCTCTTCTGATGGACTTCACAGGAATCAAACAATCTATGTCTGTAGAAAGGATTATGGAGAAACTCAGTATCAGTAGTCAAAACCAGGCCAGGTGCTGACTGTGGAACAAAATATCACATGCAAGTTCAAATTACTTAAGAAAATGAAAAGGATGCCGCAGAATCAAAATACAACCTTCAGTCTATACCATATGAAATTTTTCAAAAAAATTAGATATACATAAACCAAAAGACACTACTTGCTATTAAATAATAAAATTATTTCTACAGAAATAAAACTGGTGAAGATCCTAATACTAGAGACAGCAAGGATCCTTTAGGTAGAACTTCTTTGTGTATCTGACCATTATCTACCTCATTGTTGTCTTACATTGGGAAAGCTGAACTGATTGACTTGAGATAAACATTTCTTTCTCTCAAAATTATAATTAATGGAGAGAATTATCAACAATGTAGCTGACTGGGAAATTAGTGAACTAGAGACTTCTAGTTTAAGACATTGTTAGATGACATTGAGTCACTTACTACTTACCTTATAAACAGATCTGAATTTTGCCTTATCCTGTACTATCCTCACAGTCTGTGATATATTTGAACTCATCATTATTATAGTCACTGTGCCAATCCATCTCGTGGCAGATATTCTTTTTTTCTTATCTTCTACGTTTTCCAGCATGATGCCTTTTGTCAAAGGACTGTTCACTCTTAAGAACATGCCTGAAGTATGTCAGAAGAATTCTCACCATTCTTACCTCTAAAGAGGAACCTGTTGCACTTCCTCCAACACAGATTTGTTTTTGTAGTAGTCCTTGGGCTAATCTTCTCCAACTCCACAGTCAAGGTATTGATTCTTCTTCTTCTGTCATCCTTATTCATTGTCCAACTTTCAGATGCATAGGAAATAATTGAAGAGGCAATGGCTTGGGTCAGATTCACCTTAGTCTCTACTATGATATTTTTGCTCTTGAGCACATTGATAAAGAACATCAACTTTTCCCAATTCAACAAGTCTTTTGATTTTTTAACTGGTACTACTGTGGGTGTTGATTGCATGTCCAAGTAAGATGAAATTGTTCAACTTCAATCTTTTCACCATCTATTATGACTTTGCCTATTGCTTCAGTGGCGAGGATTCTTGCTTGTTGTTTTGTTGTTTTTTTTAATGTTGAGATATAATCCATATTGAAGGCAATAATCTTTGATCTTCTGCAGCAACTGTTTAAAGTCATCTTCACTTTCTGCAAGCAAGGTTGTGTCATCTGCCCAACACAAGTTGTTGATGAGTCTTCCTCCAATCATGATAGCACAGTCTTCTTCATATGGTGAAACTTCTCAAATGATTTGCCCAATATACAGACCAAATAAGTGTAGAAAAAGGATACAACTTTGACATACATCTATTCTGATTTTATACAATATTCCCTTGTTTTGTTGACCAACATCTTGGTATACAGAGATGTTCCAAATAAGTATAATGAAATGTTTGAGATTCTTATTCTTCTCAATGTTATCCATAATTTATTATGGCCCACATAGACAAACACCTTAAAATAATCATAAAATTCCAATAAACATCTTTTTAGTATTCCCCATTTTCAGTCAAGATCCATCTGACACCAGCAATAATATCTAGTTTAAAATATATAAAGGAACTATGTTGTTCTTGTGTGCTGTGGCATTGTAACTGACTCACAATTGATGCTCCAGCAGGTTTTCAGAAGAAATTAGGTTACAGTATTTTAAAAAGAAACCAAGAATCACGACACACAGTATCTATTCCCAAGATCTAGCACAGATAACAATTGTTTGAGAGATGCTAACTGAAATAGAAATTTGTTCAAAATAAGTGTATAATCTTCAGGATCCTGGTGCTAATTATAATTATATTCCTAGTTATAGCACAGAATGCATATAGACTCAACATTTGTTCTTCCCTTTCCTTTTTGCAAAAGTGCTTCCACATTTCAGACGGACACGTAACCACCAAAAGACCACAATTTCTAGCCACCATTACAGATGCTTGTGGTCATCTAAGCTTTTCCAAAAGGGCATGAGTAGAAGTGAGATATACAAATGTTGCTTTTCTCTTCTCTTTCATAATGACTGTGCCATATCAATGAAAATGAACTCAAGGACTGACTGAAAGAGAAGACTAGTGAGTCTTTGACCCTGCCTTACTTCTTGCTTATGCTAAGATACTTACACAAAAGAGAAATAAATCTCTATCTTATTTAAGTCACTATTACATCAGCTTTTGTTCTGGAAGTTAAACCTATTTCCTAACTAATACAATGATTTATGTGGTAATAATGCAGATGGGACGTACACAATGATTGAGATAGTCATAGTAGTTTCATGGGTGAAGAGTTGTATTGTCAACCCAGGCAGTTTTGAATCCATCAGCTGCTGTGTGGAAGAAAGATTGGGAATCTCCTCCTGTGCAATTTATTGCCCTTGAAAACCTGTTGGCGGGTCAGCTATGAGTCTGTTCTGAGAGCACATAACAACAACAACAACAACAACAACAACAACAACAACAAAACAACAACACCACCACTATAGTACTAATACACAAGGGAAATGAAATGGAAACATTTACATATTTTTTAAAAAAATTTATTTATTGTGCATGTACCGTCAAATCAGATCTGACTGGTACAGGAGGGAAATTTTCCCTCCTTCTCGTGCAGAGCATCTGGTGGATTTGAACCATGCATTTACATATTTTTAAAGTTTGTCTATCCGACTTGTTCCTTCTTAGATCTTATTAACAACTTTCCAGGAGAAAAAGATTTCATTAAATACAGCATTCTAATGCGAATGTACATTTCCTCTTCTATCAAGATGGACGTTTACAGTTTATGCATCCAAGAACTGGGTAGTGAATAAGGATGACAGAAAAAGAATTGATGCCCTTGAACTGTGGTATTGGAGAAGAGCACTGAACATCTCATAGATGACCAAGAGAACAAATAGATATATCTTGGAGAAGGTGCAGCTGGAGTGTCCTTCGGAGGCAAGAATGATGAGGCTTCACCTCACATACTTTGAACATATTGCTAGGAGGTGCTATTTCTTGGAGAGGGATGTGATGTTGGGAAGGGTAGAGGTCTGACTAAGAAGAGAAAGACCCTCAATCAGGTGGCTTGACATGGTGACTGCTGCAATGGACTCTTGTGTGTCAGGAAGTATGAGGATGGTACAGGACAGGACTAAGTTCAGATCTTCTGTTCATAGCGTCACTATGAGTCATGCTCGACCTGATGGCACCTAACAACAACAGGATGAACAAATTCTACTGATGATAGTACTTTTTAGGCATATTTTTTTCTAGTAAAAATCATCCTGCATTTATTATTTTAGCTAGTTTTGTAACAAAATTAGTATATATAATATATATATTGTCACAAAATCTATTTTATACTATTATTTTGATAATTTAAAAATTAGTTTGTTGTAGTTGAAAATATACACAGCTAAGCATATACCAGTTCAACTATTTCTACATGTACAATTCAGCAACATTGATTAAATTCCCTGATTTGTGCAATCATTCTCTCTCCTTTTCTGAGTTATACTCTCAATGATGAGTTGTCCCTCATTGATTAAAATTCCCTGGCCCCCTAAGTTTCTTACCTTATTTTTTTAGTTTCTGTTGACTTTGATCAAATACTGATTGTTCTTGAAAGAGCATAATTTTCAAAGCG
>NW_006399797.1:7433355-7455710 GCF_000299155.1 Elephantulus edwardii | reverse complement strand
TTATTTATTTATTTTTTAAGGTCTAATATGGGAAACCAGACTAGGAGAATTACTTAGAAAGTTATGTCTTTCACTGTAAAGTGTAAACTCAGAAATTGATGAATTGAGACCAGAGCTAAGAAATAAAACCTACTGATGAATCTAACTACCATGCAATTATACTTGTCATATTATCTGTAGATGATTATGTAATCAGGAGTTGCTATTGAATGGTGGAAAGTGGAAAACTTTCTAATGTGCTACTATGCTAATAATTTACTAGTGTTTCTGAAACAGTTCTTTGGACCACTAGTGACAATCTGATAAAGTAGTTCTGTGGCAAGCATATTTACCGAATGTTGCAAATTATCTTCTGAAGACTGACAGTTCACATTTGCATTTTGAGGATCCTGATAAGTTTAATTGTAACGACACTGTTTTAATTCAGAGCTAAAACAAAATTAAAGTCACACTTTATTGTTATTGAATCAATTCTGACTCATAGCCACATTACTTGATGTAGTATAACTATTCCATAGTGATTTCAAAAGACTGTAAGTCTTATAGACGTATACTACCATATCTTCTTCCTTCACACTGGATCACTCACTCACTCATTGCTGTCTGCTTGGAGCCAACTCATAGCTGACCCTCCAGTGAGCTTTTCAGAGACTGTAAATTGCATGAGAGGAGATTAATGATCTTTTTCCTTTGGAGCAGCTGGTGGATTTGAACCTTTGGGTTGATGGTCCAACTGCTTACCCACTAGACCACTACGGATTAGCGGTTTCCAATTGCCTTTCTCTGTCAGAAGCCGAATATTTAAACATTGTAGGACCAGTGTTCTTATTTCTTTACAGAACTCGTTTCTCAAGTATCTATTAAATACTCTTTAGAAAAATTATCTTACTGTTAGGCAATCGAGTTTCTGATAGAAATGTATAATGATGGTATAACATGAGAAGGAAGAATATTTAACTGATTTCTTTAATCACAAAGTCAAATACCCTCAGAGATGCCTAGGGGTTTGAAATATGTGAGCAGTAGACAGGTCTTTCACTCTTGTACTTTTATGGACCCCAATTCTTGAGAAGTTCTTTTTATGGATTTGGCAATACAAGTTATTCCTCAGGGGAGTTGTGTCTACTCTATTTCCCATTCTCAATTACTAGTTTTTTTCAGATTATTCAGTATAATGCAAACATGTTTAAGGTTACTTGCTGGGAAAGTCTTATGCATGTATACTACGTAAGACTATTTGACTATTAATAGACATAAGAATCTTAGACACAACAAGGCACTCAACGATTATGGGAATTTTAAAGTAATGGGAAACTATTTTCTGATTTCATATACAGCTTTGAAGAAAAATATTACTTTTGTTAAGTGCCATTGAGTCAATTCCTACTTATTTTTTTTTCAACAAACAACAATTATTTATTGAGCGCCTACTATGTGCCAGGCACTGTTCTAGAACTCCCTCAAGGAGAAAAAAAAAAGATAGAGGCAGAAATGCAAATTCTGAGGGAGAGGAAAGGGGAAGTTGAGGAAGAAGGCTGAGGGAGCTGAGAAGCCCGAGGTGATAGGACACTCTGCCTTAAGCCTCCTCTCCAGCCTCCTCACCGAAGTCTTCCTCCTCTTCTGCGGTGGCATCTTGGTACTGTTGGTACTCAGAAACGAGGTCATTCATGTTGCTCTCGGCCTCGGTGAACTCCATCTCGTCCATACCCTCACCGGTGTACCAGTGGAGGAAGGCCTTCCGACGGGACATGGCGGTGAACTGCCCTGAGATGCGCTTGAACAGCTCCTGGATGGCAGTGCTGTTGCCGATGAAGGTGATTGCCATCTTGAGGCCACGGGGCGGGATGTCACAGACAGCGGTCTTGACGTTGTTGGGGATCCATTCCACAAAGTAGCTGCTATTCTTATTCTGTACGTTAAGCATCTGCTCATCCACCTCCTTCATGGACATCCGTCCTCGGAAGACAGCAGCCACAGTGAGGTAGCGGCCATGGCGAGGGTCACAAGCAGCCATCATGTTCTTGGCATCAAAGACTTGCTGGGTGAGCTCAGGCACAGTAAGGGCCCGGTACTGCTGACTACCATGGCTGGTTAGTGGGACAAAGCCAGGCATGAAGAAATGGAGACGTGGGAACGGCACCATGTTGACGGCCAGCTTGCGGAGGTCAGCATTGAGCTGGCCAGGGAAGCAGAGGCAGGCGGTGACGCCGCTCATGGTGGCTGGGACAAGGTGGTTGAGGTCTCCATAGGTTGGTGTGGTCAGCTTGAGGATACGGAAGCAGATATCGTAGAGGGCTTCATTATCAATGCAGTAGGTCTCATCGGTGTTCTCTACCAACTGGTGGACAGAGAGGGTAGCATTGTAGGGCTCAACCATAGTGTCGGATACTTTGGGTGAAGGCACCACACTGAAGGTATTCATTATGCGGTCAGGATACTCTTCTCTGATCTTGCTGATGAGCAAGGTGTCCATTCCGGAGCCTGTGCCGAGGGAGTGGGTCAGCTGGAAGCCCTGCAGGCAGGCACAGCTCTCAGCCTCCTTCCGTACCACATCCAGGACGGAATCAACCAGCTCGGCCCCTTCTGTATAGTGGCCCTTGGCCCAGTTGTTGCCCCCAGACTGACCAAAACCAAAGTTGTCTGGTCTGAAAATCTTGCCAAAAGGACCTGAGCAAACTGAGTTCATGGTTCCAGGTTCTAGATCCACCAAGATAGCACGAGGAACATATTTGCCACCTGTGGCTTCATTGTAGAACACTGAGATGCGGTCCAGCTGCAGGTCGCTGTCCCCATGGTAGGTGCCGGTGGGGTCGATGCCGTGTTCATCACTGATCACCTCCCAGAACTTGGCACTGATCTGGTTGCCACACTGACCAGCCTGGATATGCACTATTTCCCTCATGGTGGAAAATTAAGGTTTGGGTGTTGGGGGTTTTTCTTCTCGCCTCGGGTGTGCGTGGGACAAAAGAACGATTATATAGTTATTCCCCCCCGCCCCCACTCTGTGGATCACAGGCTGCGAGGATGGTAAGTGCCCCGGAGGCTGGAGCAGCCTCAATTCCTACTTATATCTACTCTGTGTACAATAGAGGGAAACAGTATTGGATCACACACTGTGTTCACAACAGTCTCTGTCTTTTAGTCCAGTGTAGCAATCATAGTGACAATCTATCTCTTTGCAGGAGTTCAACTCTTTTTTGAAAAAAATCCTTTCATTTGCCAAGACTGATAGGTTTATAGAGACTTTGGCTTCTCCTGACAATATTTCTAAAGTACATGAGACTTCTTCTCACCATTCTCGTTTCTAAGGACCACTCTGGATGCACACATTCCAAGACAGATTTGTTTGTTCTTTGGGAGTTCAGAAAGCTCTAGTGGAGTAGTCCATAGGTAGTTGCCCTGCTAACTCAAAGTCACACATTTGTAATAGTTCAAATCCACCCCCTGCATTGGTGGTATAGTGCTGAGCATAGCTACATTCTGAATCCACCCCCTGCTCTGAGGGAAAAAGCCTGGGCAATCTTCTGTGTGATTTAAAGACTTTCAAAAAGTCACTGGAGTGTCAACTAAGTGCTCTGACTTGATGGTAAATGTTTTGGTATTGGCAGTCCAGTGTATATTCAATATTTATTACTAATACCATAATTCAAAGACATTGATTCTTCATAGGTCTTCCTATTTATTGTCTAATTTGAGCATGACTCATAGTGACCCTATGAACAAAAGAACTAAACCCTGTTCTATAACTATCATCGTTTCTCTAAGTTTATAGAGTTTCCAGAGACATTGTTTAGGAAATGGATACCATTCCTGCTTTCAAGCCTGTCTTAATCTGGGAGCTCTACCAAACACTGTCCACTGTGGGTAACCATTATTGTATTTGACATGCCAATGGCACAGCAGGCAGCATCACAGCTGAGTAAAAGTTACAGCAAATTGACAGACCAACACTGTACCACTTAGAAGAATGTACATCCCAAACACAATTAACACCAGGCCTGAGAGCCACAGGCCTGAGACTTCAACTGATTTTTAAATATAAAGGTCTGCTCATCAGGTCCTGATTGACTCTAAACAAGAAGCTTTCAGCCCACAGCTCATACTTAGCCAAATCTAGCAGACCAAATCAGTTCACACATGATTGTGAATGAAATAAAAACCAGCCAAACAAAACAAACAAACAAACAAACAAAACAGCCAAACAGTATTGGCATGACAAGAGTCCTGAATAAGAGTTGCATAGTAAAGTGGTTGGGGGAGGGAGTGACTGACGGACTGTATTACAGTGAAAGAACTTTTTTTTTCCCAAGGAAAAAAGTGAACTGGTAGGGATGAGGGTGGGGGGCAGGGAAGAAAATGTTAAAAAATGAATGAATGGAAATCTAAGTTCTTTATAAACTTTCATAAAAAAACAAACAATAAAACCTCAAAAACCCAGACACAAAAAACCAGCCAAAGAGTCCACACCTGGACCCTTAACCCAAATAAGAGATCTCACCTTCCAGAATACAACCTTCACACATGAGACTCCAAACTGGAAAATGTCATTTGCCTGTGTTGTTGTTGTTAAATTCCATTGTGTTGTAGACAACCCACAGTGACCCTATGAACAAAAGATCTGACCTCTACGTTCATAGAGTTTCTGGAGGCAAGCTCTTTAGGAAGTGGATACCAATCCTGCTTCCAAGCCTATTTTAGTCTGGAAGCTCCACCAAACACTGTCCACCATGGGTAACCATTACCACATTTGACACATCAGTGTCACAGTATTTAGTATCACAGCAACCCCAAGTTATCTATGTACAACAAATTGACAGACGAGAGCTGTACTACTTAGAAGAATGTTAGACTGAAACACAATTAAAACCAGGTTGGAGGGCTGCAGATCCTAGGGCCCAACTGCCTTTTTAAGTAAGTGGACAAATCAGATCAACTCACACCCAATTGTGACCGAGCCTCAACCAAACAAGAGAATTCACCTTGTAGAATCCAACACTCCACACATCAGCCCCAAACTGGAGACTAAACTACCTTTTTAGATACAAGGCCAAATCCAATCAGCTCACACACAATTGTGAACCAGCTCACACCCAGTTGTGAACTGAAACAACAACAACAAAAAAACACAGTTCACACCCGACTCATAACAGAAACACGAGAAACACCAAGAGAATCCAACTGCTCCAGAGTAGATAAAAAATACTATGACTTGGATCAGGTGTGCTTTTACCCTAAAAGCGAAATCTTTATTCACCCCCATGCCCTCAAACTTTAAAGGGGTCTTTTGCACCAGATTTGTCCAATATAATACATAATGTGCTTGGTTGCTTCTTTAAAAAAAAATTCCTAATATTCTCTGTCACTTGTTTTAAAGATTTGTTTTCTTGTGCTTTGAGTGAAAGTTTACAGAACAAATTGACGTCTATTATCATTCATCTGCTTGTTAGTTGTCATCAGGTCAACTTGACTCACAGAACAACATGAACAACAGATAAACAACAGATCCAAGCTTTGGCCTGTCCTGTGCTATCCTCACCATCTCTGATATACTTCAGTCCATTATTACAGTTATGATGTTAATCCTGTGTTTTGGTGAATTTTCCTCTCTTTCTTTGACCCTTCGCCTTTTTCAGTATGATGTCTTTTACCAAAGATGTGTCCCTCCTTTTGACAAGGGTGAACAAATGTGAAGTATTCAGACACATTTTGTTTTATGATATTAATTTTTAACAGCACTTTCCCCAATCCTTACTATTTTTGTTTCCATTCTTATTTCTATTCTATTTCTCCTGTCTTTTGAGCTCCACCCCCCGCCCCGGGCTAATGCTGCCCTTTTAATATTCTATGGTTGATTATTGTAAGGAATGAATCCTTCTTTGATGTTATTGTTCACTTTATAAACCTATCTTTCAAATTTCTTGGTGTAGATGATTGAGAACTTCTAGAGTTGTATCCATTTGTTGAAACATTTAAATTGATATTTCATATACGTTCCAATTATTAGTAGATATTTGAACCTGTTCTCATTGAGAATCATGCTACTTGAGCAAATCAAGGTCCTGAAAGCTTTACTTCATTTATGTCATTAATGATGAGTAAGTTTGATAAGGTAACTAACTCTTCATAGTCACGTTTTGAGTACCTTACAATTGAGGCACAATGTCAGAAAAAATTGCCCTGTTATTCCTAAATTTCTCACTCATCATTAACCAGTATCAACAAAAAGGGAGCAAATAAAAGATGTACTTTTTAAAAATATGTAAAGTTTTTAGATTAATTATTGTGTAAAAGGCCAAATTAAAGAGTTCTTTCCTATATCTATACCAGCTAGGAGGAATTATGTTGTGCAATAGTAACAAGAATTTATCAATATCTCAATGAGTTAAGATTATAGAAGTTCACTTTTTGGCTCCTCTGGGCTGCTAAACATAATGTTCTTCTCCAGAAAATAAACTCTTCTTGCAACTTGCCCACAGTATGCGAGACAAAGCTTCATCATCTGCCTCTAAGAAGCACTCTGGCTTCACCTTCTCCAAGACATACCTGTTTGTTGTTTTGGTGGTCCATGGAATATTCAATACTCCACTCCAACACCACAGTTCAAAGGCATCAATTCTTCTGTCATCCGTTTTCATTGTCCAGCTCTCAGATGTGTAGCAAGTAACTGACATGACCATGGTCTGAATCAGACACATTTTAGTCCTCAAAAGTTGTCCCTCAGTAATTGAGAGAAGTCCCTAAATACAAACTTTACTAGTGTAATACATTTCTTGATCTCTTGACTGCTGGTACCAAGCATATTGATTGTGGATCAAAGTAAGAGGAAATTATTGACAGTGTCAATCTTGTTTCCACCTATCATGAAGGGACAAGGAAGGAGAGGAAGACTTTCAATTATGTGGATTGACACAATGATGGGAACAATGAGCTTGAGCGTGTCCGAGATTGGAAAAAAATGGTATAGGATAGGACAGGGGTCAGATCTGTTGTTTATAGGGTTGGTATGAGTCGCACTCAACTAAAAAACACTAACAACAGCAACAACATGGACTGTTAAGCCAAAGGTTATTGGTTTGAATCCTTCAGACACTCAATAGGAGAAAGTTGAGCAGTGTCTTCTGTTAAAGATTTATGGTCTTTGGAAACCCAATGGCAGGTCACTATGAGTCAGAATCTACTATGGAAGTTATGCCTAATGTGGTCTGCAGAAGTGATCTTCTCATTGTTGTTATGTGCCATCGAGTGGAGTGTAGCTTATACAACCTTATGTACAAGAGCTCTGGACCCTGCCCTATGTTGAACCAGCCTCACTATCTCTGGCACACCTACCCCCATGAACCCAGTTACTGTGTCAATCCATCTCATTTGAGGTCTTCCTCTTCTGTGCTTTCCCTCCACCCTTCCAAGCATGATGTCCTTCTCCAAGAAGTGGTACCAAAGCGTGTGAGATGTAGTCTCAAAATCCTTGCCTCCAAGGAACAGCTTGCTTTCACTCTCTCCAAGACAGACTTGTTTTTTTCTTTTGGTGGTCCATGGTGTATGTTCAGTACTCTAGGACCACAACTCAAAGGTGATTATTCTTCTGTTATCCTTAATCATGTTCAGTTCTTTTCCTTGCATGCTCATTAATCATTCATCATTCTGATACTCAGAATATTGGGGCTCCCAAATATCTCATAAGAAAAAAGAAAGCAGAGCATTGAGTACAAACAATTACGTGGTTCTCCACATAATAATATATACTACTTTATTTGCTAAGAGCTCTGGTGACTTAGTGGTAAAGGGTTGCACTTCTAATCCAACGGCAAGTGGTTCAACTGCTTCTTGGGAGAAAAATGGGCATTTTCTTTCCATGTGGTTAATTGCCTCCAAAAACCTATGGAAGAATCAGGTACGTGTCAGTTCTGACTGAGCAGTATATAACAACAAATACTTTATTCACAATTCATTGACCAAATCAGGTTACCTGGACATTATAGTAAGGAAATACAATTCTTCTTTGTGATAAAAGCAGTAAGAATTTAATATTTTTGAAAAGTTGTAATATTTCCAACTCAAATCCAACTACAAAGCAGCATCTTTTTAAAAAAATATTTTATATTGGTTTCCATATATAATTGGTGTACATTGTTTTACACTATCCTTCATTCACATTGGGCTTCATACAAGCATTCCCATTCATTGTGTTTTACAAAATTAATCACCATTGAACCCTACCCACTATTACCCCATCATTCCAGATCCCCACCAGATCTTTCCAATTTCTTTTACTCCCTCCCTCCACTAACCAAATTATGTGAAACTATAATATTCCCCCTTAGCCATTCTCACTTCTCTACTCCCTCTGCTTCTGCCTTTGAAATCTCAAACACATTTTACTAATTATCCTATGTTTACAATAATGTCTTATGCAGTATTTTTTCTTACAAGACTGAGTTAGTTCACTCACTGTCCAGTCTTTCTCATATTATGTAGTATTTTTCAGAATAATTTGCTCCTGAGTGCTGCGTAGTAGCCTATCATGTAAACGTACCACAATTTCTCAATCCGTTTGATTTTTGGTTGGATATTTGGGCTGTTTTTGTATTCTTGTGATTGTGAATAGGGCAACATTTCTTTTAAAGGATTTTGTAATCCTCACAGTGGCATGGGGAAAAGAGGTCATTGAAAGGAAGAAGGGATTGCCTTTTTTGATTCTTGTTTGAGTTTAAAATGGAGCATTATTTTGTGATATACCTACACAAATGCAATTATCGTTCATTCTCAAGTTAACAGTATCTTGTTAGTGTTTTAAACATAAAAAATGAATTTTACACATTTGAACAATTGGATTTCTTGAATACTAAACTTGAGCAGCAAAAAAACCTTATTAAATTTGTAGCAGAGTTAAAACAGTGCTTTTATTTTTCTACTTCTTACATTTCTTTTTGGCGATGTTCTTGCTTGTCTCCTAGGGTTCCTTCCCTTTTAAAATTTTATATTGGTTTGTATAAAAAAAATCATATATTTGTGTTTTACACATTCTATTCTTTGCATTATGCTTCATATGATCTTTCTCATACATTGTGTTTTATAGAATAAATCACCAATGATCCATACACACCATTACTCTGTCTTTTCAGGGCCCCACTAGTTCTTTACTAATTCCTTCACCCTCTTCCTCTGTCCACCAAACTCTGCAATTTTATGATTTCCCTTTCTCCCCATGCTCAGTTCCCCTGCCCCTTCTGCTTCCCACTTTGGGCTTTTTATACACAGCTTATCAGTTATTCTAATATGTTTAGATATTGATCTTCTGCAGTATTTGTCATTATGAGTCAGATTTAGAACACTCAGTACAATGTTCTACAGTCTCTCCCACGTTATTTAGTGGTTTTTAAAGTTTGTTTTGTTTAAATCATTACTCCTGAGTGCTGCATAGTATTCTGTCATGTGAGTGTACCACAATTTCTCCATCCAGTCTTTTGCTGATATACACTTGAGCTGTTTCTGTTTCCTTGCTATTGTGAATAAAGCTGCTATGAACATTAGTGTACAAATCTCTATTTTCCTTGAGGTAGATTCTTAGCAGTGGAATAGCTCAGTCATGTAAAATTTCTATGTTCAGCTTTTTGAGGAAATGCCAAACTGCCTTCCAGAATGGATTTACAATCCCTCCAACAGTGTATGTGATTTCCAATCTCTTTATATCCTCTCTAACATTTAGTGCTTGCTGTCCAGTTAAACTTTTCAACAGCTCCTAAAACAAGATGGTATCTCACTGTGGTTTTAATTTGCATCTGTCTTATTACCATTGATTTTTAAAATTTTTCAAAATTTTACTTTGATTTATTTACAGAGTATGAATACATTGCTTTTCACAAAAGATTTCTCCCATTTCTTTCACCCACGTACCCATCAAATTGTGCAGCTCTATGATTTACACCCTTACTCCCCCCCATCTTCACCCCTCTATTTCCACCCTCCACCACATCTTGGATCCTCATACTCATTCTAAAATAATGGTTTATACAGTATTTGTCCTTGTGGGACTGAGTTAGTTCACTCAGCATAATGCTTTCCAGTCCCTCCCAAGTTAGGTAGTAATTTACAAAATCATTGCTTCTCCATGCTGCATAGTATTCCATTGTATGAATGTACCACAACTTATCAATTGTTTGTGGTTGAACATCTGGGCTGTTTCCATGTTCTTGCAATGATGGATAATGCTGCTATGAACATTGGTGTACAAGTTTCTGTTTGAGCCTCAATTCTCATTTCTTTGCGGTATATTCTAAGCAGTGAAATAGCTGGGTCATATGGAATTTCTATGTTCACCTTTTTGAGGAAGTGTCAAACTGCCTTTCAGTGTGGTTGCACCATGGTACAATCCCACCAACATTGTAAAAGAGTTCCTATCTCACCAAATCCTCACCAACTTTTATTATTTTCTGCCTTGTTAAACTTTGCCTCTGCTACTGGAGTGAGATGATATCTCATTGTCGTTTTGATTTGCATCTCTCTTATTGCCAGTAATTTTGAGCATTTCTCATGTGTCTGTTGGCCTTCTGAATGTCTTTCTCTGGGAACAGTCTTTTCATGTCATTTGCCCATTTTGTAATTGTGTTATCAATCTTTTTTTTAATAATTTTTTTATTTTTTTTACAGAGGTTTTGGATTTCCATTCATTCATTGCCACAGTTTTCTCCCTTCCCACCCCTCCCTATCAGTCTTTATCTTATGGAGGCCTTGCAACATTCTGTAAACTATCAGCATGAGACCCTTGCTTGTTATGGTATTGCCAAATTTTTTTTCCCAGACAGTAGGTTTCCTTTTCACCCTCTTGGAGAAAGTTTTTGATGAACACAGAGGCTTAATCTTGAGGCTCCTTTCATTGATGTTTTCCACCCATGTTCATATAGCTTTTATGTTGTTTTTTTT
Organism: Elephantulus edwardii; assembly: GCF_000299155.1. Taxonomy (NCBI): domain Eukaryota; kingdom Metazoa; phylum Chordata; class Mammalia; order Macroscelidea; family Macroscelididae; genus Elephantulus; species Elephantulus edwardii. Next base: position 7,444,790 of record NW_006399797.1, on the reverse strand, counting down.
TTTCACCCACACAATTTCTTTTTTCTTTAAAATTTTTTATTGGTAGGTATATAAATTAATATCCATCATATTTGGTGCAAGTACTTTGCTGTTAATACAATTATTGGTATGCATCATATTTTATATAGTTAATTACCATTTTTCGATGCCTGTTATCACCCTGTCTTTTCCAACACACATTAAACCTAAAAATACGAAATGCTTTACAAATTTGCATGTCATCCTTCAGCAGGAACCAAGCTAATCTTCTCATATCGTTCTAATTTTAGTACGTGTGCTACCAAAGCAAGAACTCGGTTAACTTTTTCAGACCAGGAGAGGGAGCCATGCTTCTGAAGACACTCTAGTATCCTATCTGAGGTGTCTAGGCAAACTCTTCTCACTAGTTGACTTTACAAGATTGCATTTTTCTAACATTTTCAAGGAGAAAAAGTTTATGCCATGTATCATTCTCCCTTCAAATAGATTAATTTAAATAATAGATATTTAAAAATATACACTGACCACTATGTTCCAAAATAATTTTTTTTAAAATGGTTCATTTTTCATATGTTTGAGATTTTGCACTCTTAGATATTTGACTTTTCTAACTACTCAGACATTTTATTCCACTTGGTTCCATGGAGATGTTTTGTCATGTTGTGTTAAGCATCAACATTTCTATAGCTGAATTATAATAAACTTTTCTTTTTGAATAAAGTTTTAAAGCATAAGTGAGTATCTTATATGCCAAAACAGGCCAGGCATTTGTCCTCATGAATGTTGCGAGCTGGTGGGAACTGTGGCACGTAGCCCATGGATACGTGTGGTGATGACAGCTCTTCATGATTGTCTCATTGTGGCTACAGAAGTGTACAGGTTGTACTTTCAGACATTCTCATTTTTAAAGAGATTCAGATGCATTATCATAGAGTTCGAAACATCTCAGCAGTTGTACATTGCACTGGAGAAGATTGTCATCAGGTTTATAGAGGCTGTGCATTTCAGTGGATGAGAATGACAATCTTTCTCCCTTGGAGTAACGAGTGGATTCAAACCACCTGCCTTTGTATTGGCAGTACAACTACTTACTGTCTAGGCTACCTAAACTCTCTTAGGAGAAGCCCAGGTTTTTCATATGAATTCTGCAGATTTAACACATTCATATATCCTTAAAGATATAAAAAAATCTCTTTGGGCTAACAAAATATCTTGGACTACCAGCTTATGACCTTACCTTAAATAATTTAAAGGCACTTTTGCATATGTTATCTTCTGTATCATCATCATCATCGTCATCATGATGTTGTAAGATAATTTTTATTATTGTTATTTTCAAACTATGTATGCTAAGGTAGAGAATGATCATTTGCCCAAAGTCACATATAAATCCTCTATCATCTATCTACATTTTTAAAATCTTTTTAGATATTTTCTCAATGAACATGGGATATCTCTTGGTATAGTTTCTCCTATTCCACGTGAATTTGAATTTGACCTTTTTAGCTTTCAATTTCTCTTTTATTGGATGAATCACTATTACAGCTTATAACTTCTACAGATGCTTTTAACTCTAAAACTCCATTATTTCCAGTCAATAATTTATTACAAAAGCTCAAATAACCAGATTGCACTTTGGTCATGGTTAATTTGGTTTTTAATAGTTACAAAAAAGGTATAGGATGGACACAGTGACTAACAAGGGACTTGAGTATTTCAGAGAAGATGAGGATATAAGAGAGGGCAAAGGTCAGACCCATAGCCATTGTTTATAGGGTCACTGTGAGTAGTAGCCAACTTGATAGCACCTAACAACAACAATAAACAAGTACAGGCCACTTTTTAGGCCAATGTTGTTTTCAGGGTTGTTATTTTCATCCTACATCTTGTCTTAACATGGAATAAAATAATACCATGTCTGAGAACCAGAGTGACTTAATCTGGTCCCTAATGTTGGAATGAGCCATTGAGTAGCCTGTGATGCACAGGGACACTATGTACAAATGCATTGAAGCCTGCTCTGCCTGAGCCAGTCACTCTGACTCTGGAACACCAAGCCCTATTACCCCAGTCACTGTATCAATCTATCTCTTCTGGGGTCTTCCTCTCCTGCACTGTCCTTCCACCCTTCCAAGCATGATATCCTTCTCTAAGGACCAGTCTCTCCTGGCCATGTGCCCAAAGTATGTGAGACAGAGCTTCAAAATCCTAGCCTCCAAGGAAAGATTGGGATTCACCCTCTCCAAGACATCTATTTGTTTTCTTGGCAGTCCATGGGATATTCAAGACTCTCCTAGAATCACAACTCAAAGACATCAATTTTTCTTCTGTCATCCTTAGTCATTGTCCAGCTCTCCGATGCATAGCAAGTAATTACAAAGACCATGGCCTGGATCAGGTACACCTTGGTCTGTAGACTGACATTGTTGCTTCTCAGTCCCAGACAGCTGATTTTCCCAGTGCAATTCATCTTTCACACACTCACAGGTAGGACTAGATCTACTTTTAGTTACAAAAGCCCACCGACCAGATCCTGTTTGCCTACACAATAGGCTTCCCATCCAAGCTTATTGTAAATAAGATCAGATACAGATAATCAGCTTACAAGTAGTTGCTAACACAATTAGAAATGCCCAAACAATTTACCCTTAGCTTTCAAGTAAATCACAAACATTTACCTAGCAGGATCCAACTACCCAAGCTAAAGACTCACTCACAGATAGGACCAGATCAGCTTTTAAATACAAAGCAATTTAGTACAATTTAATACAAAAAGGTTTAAATAGAAAGAGCTGAATGATGAGTTCAAAGGGCATCTCAGGGGGACAAAGCAAAGTATTATAATGGAATGTGCGTGGAGCTCAAATTGGAAAATAAAAAGGGAAGAACTTGCTCTGCATTTCTCAAGCTGAGAGAACTGAAAAACAAATTTAAGCCTTATGTTGCACTATTGAAAGATGCTATGGGCAGTATATTGAATGACCTAGAAAGCATCAAAAGAAGATGGGGGTAGGGGAATACACAGTGTCACTGTACCAGAAAGAATTTATTGACAATGAAAAATTCCATGATGTCCCATATGAACGGGAGCCAATGGTTCCAGGAAGCCCCATACGAACAGGAGTCAGTGGTAATGAAGGAGGAAATAGCAGTTGCACAGTTGAAGTTGAAGGCATTGTCACAAAATACGGCCCCAGAAATTGATGGAATACCTATTGACTTGTTTCAATTAACAGATACAGACTTTGATGCACTTGACAGTCTATGCCAGGAAATTTGGAGGATGGATGACTGGCCAGTGGATTGGAAGAGGTTCATAGTTGTTCCCATTCCCAGGAAAGGTGATACAACTGAATGTGGAAATTATCAAACAATATCATTGATATAACATGCTAGCAAAACCTGCTGAAGATCATTTAAAAATGGCTAGAGCAGTACATAGATAAGGAACTGCCTGAAGTTCAAGAAGGATTTAGAAGAGACTGGTACCAGGGATATCATTGCTGATGTCAGATGAATCCTGCTGAAAGTAAGGAATACTAGAAGAATGTCTATTTGTGCTTTATTGACTATGCAAACACATTTGACTGTGTGGATCATGACAATCTGTGGCTGACATTGAGAAGAATGAGAATCCCAGAGCATTGATTGTGCTCATGAGGAACCTATACCTGGACCAGGAGGCTGTTGTGCTAATGGAGCAGGGGAGCACTGCATAGTTTGGAATTGGAAAGGAGTATATTCACTTTCCATATCAGTTCAATCTATATGCTGAACAAATTATCTGAGAAGCTGGACTCTGAGAAGAGGAGTGCGGCATCAGGATTGGAGGGATACTCATCAATAATCTGTGTTATGCAGAAGACACATCCTTACTTGCTGAAAGACAAGAGGAAAGTGAGGAAAGTGATATTCTGTTGCAGAAGATCAAGGAGTGCAACCTTCAGTATGGATTGTTTCTCAGTATCAAGAGACCAAAGATTCTTACTACTGGACCAATAGGCAGTGTCATGATGGATGGAGAAGAGATTGAAACTGTAAACAGCTTCATCTTAGTTGGATACAGAATTAACAGCCTTGGTATGAGCATTCAGGAAGTAAGGAGATGTATTGCGCTGGGAAAATCTGCAGTTAGCGACCTTTCCAAATTATTGAGGAGTAGTGATGTCAATTTGAGGATTAAGATGCGTCTGATTCAGGCCATAGTCTTTCTGATTACTAGATATGTATCTGAGACCTGGACAATGAATAAGGATGACAAAAAAAGAATTGGAGCCTTTGAGCTGTGATGTTGGAGAAGAGCACTGAACATTTTATGGCCGGCCAAGTAAATGAACAGATAGGTGTTGGAGAGGGTGTAGCCAGAGTGCTCTTAGGAGGCAAGAATGATGAGGCTTCGCCTCACATACTTTGGACATGTTGCTGGGAGGTGCCATTCCTTGGAGAGAGACATGATTTTGGGAAGGGTGTGGGGTCAGTGAAGAAGAGGAAGTCCCTCAACCAGGTAGATTGACACAGTGACTCCTGCAATGGTTTCTTGTGTGTCAGAAAGTGTGAGAATGGCGCAGGACAGAACAGGGTTTAGATCTTTTGTTCATAGGGTTGCTATGAGTTGTACTTGACTCCACAGCACCTAACAACAACAACAACAACAACAACAATTTGTCTTTTGATTTTCTGACTGCTGATGCTGAAAGTATTGATTGTAGAGCCAAGCAATCTGTAATTGTTTACTACCTCAGTGTCTTCTCCATCTATCATGATGCTGCCAATTAACCCAGCAGTGAGAATCTTTGTCTTTTTGATGTTGAGCTTCAATTCATATTGAAGATGCTTCAGATCCTCCCCAATTTCAACAAGGAAGGTTGTGCCATCCACATGACGTAGATTGTTGATGAGTGTTCCATCAATAATGATCTAATTAATCTTTTACTTCTTTCTAGAGATCTCTTTCTCCATCTCTCTCTCTCTCTCTTTTGTTTACATTGGTGGCACAAAATAGTTGCGCATTTATTTGGCTACTTAACCTACAGACTGGCAGTTTGAATCTATGTAGAAATGTCTAAGAAAAAAGACCTACTGATCAATTTCTGAAAGATTAAAGTCACTGAAAATTCTAGACATGGTTCTAATCTCATACACATGGAGTTGTTATGACTTGGAATTGACTTGATGGCAAATGGAAAAATATTTTGTAATGTTTAGGGACAAATTTGAATGGGTACAGAGAATTAATGAAGAAATTTTGCCTAGAGATATTTTTTAACTTTTTAAATTTCTTTCTTTCTTTGAGAAATTACAAATCATACGGGCTTTTCAATCATATATATATATATATTGGATTTGTTCCCCTTTAAAAAATTGATTGCATACAATTATTCATGTACAGTATTGTTTTTTTGCAGTGTTTTATATAATTTTTCGCATTTTACATTTTCTTTTATAACACTAATTACAATTTAATTGGATCATTCGTTCACATTTTATTTTAAACAATTAATTATTTGATTGATGTAGTTAATGGATTATAATATCCACTTCTTATTGTATATAACTTTTCCCTTCACCCAATTTTATATATGAATATTTTTGTAGTTTATTATTTTAAGTGACAGGTTTCTGATCATATTGATTTTTTCATGTAATAATGAATAGACATTTTGCCTTATAACTTTAATTACAATTGATTAAGATGATGTTAGTACATCTAATTAATACCTTATCGTGTATTACCTATCCTTTCACCTAACTTATTAATTATTTACTAATTTTCATTCTCCTTTCCATTACTGAGGGAGGTCTCATGACTTTGTGGTAAAGGGTTTGGCTACCAACTCAAAGGCATATAGTTCGAATCTAATTGGTCCACTAGAAAAAATAGAGCAAACTATTTCTTTGTGGTTTACAGTCTCTGAAAAACAGCTAGAGGGGCAGTTATAAATCATTTAGTCTCTGTGGTACATAAGAACAGCTTTCCCCTCCATCAGCTATCCAAAGTTATCAATTTTTAGAGTAGGAGATTGCTCAACTTTCTTCTGCGGAGCCTTTAGTGAATTCAAACTTCTAAAGATAAGTGACCTTTTGATTCACAGCACAATACGCTAGGAACTCAACCACCCAAGTTCCTTCTTTAACTACGAACTCTAGTTTATGACTCTTTTAGCTTTTCAATGAGTTTTCTGTTCTTAATGCCACAGAAATTGTTAACATAATACTTTTAAATATAAAAATCTTACTTCTTAGGAAACACCTTTGAATAGTTATTCAATTTTTAAAATAGTTTTTTTGCAAATATTAAACCATTCCTATTAGTTTCTGAAACTAACTTAAATGGGAGGAGATTGCTCATCCTTCTCCCAAGGAGCCACTGGTGGACTTGAACTACTTGAGTGGTGTAGTCTTCAGGCTATTTGAACAACACCCTACACCACCCAAGCTCCTTAAAAATCTTATGGGTCAGTTCTGAGTCAAAGTCAAGGGTTTTATTTGGTTAGGTTTTTGTTGCTGTTGTTGTTTTTAAGTACTTAAAGCAAGTTCCATGTTTTCACTTCTCTTGTACATTTTGCCATTGCCGTGATGCCAGAAGAATAAAAAACCCCAACCACCCACTGGTCTGAAAGAATGAGAAACATGCCAAGCCAGGCCACATCATCAGAGGCTAGTGAAGCTACTCCAGCCACTGTAGTCTGAAGCTGGACTTCTTAGTCTGAATACGTTGAATGACTCTCAGAACTATGTGAAAAGAAATGGTGTTGGGTGCTGTCCAGCCACTTCTAATTTGTAAAAATCCTTTTCCTAGCCATCTTCATAATCTCTGAGCTGTATTGGAGTCCATTACTGTAAGTTATTGTGTCAGTTTATTTCTTTGGGGACGTTACTTTTTTTTTTGCTGATCTTCTATCTTAGAAAGCATGGTGACCTTCTCCAGGGACTAGTCCTTGATGATAAGTATGAAGTAAACTAGAGAAGTCTTACCATCCTGGCTACTAAGGAGAATTCTGGATGGTTTTTCTCTGAGACAGAGGTGTTTGTTCTCCTAGCAGTTCATGATGTATTTAACACTCTTGGAAAACATTTTGATTCAAATGTATCAATACTTCTCTAGAATTCTTTCTACACTGACCAGCTGTTCTATACATGTGGTGCAATTGAAAATGCAAAAAAAAAAAAAAAAAGAAAATGCCAGGTCTCCGATGAGGCATATCATAGGCCTCAAGGTGATATTTCGCTTAACAATTTAAAGAGATATTTTACAGGAAATTTGCCAAATGTAATGTTATTTATTGACTGTTCCATCCCTGGCAACTTTTGTACTTCTCTCTTTCCATCATAATGTTTATTAGATTTTATTTTTTTATGTCAAGGTATAATTCATATTAAAAACTGTTGTCTTGGATCTTTGTCAGCAAGTGTTTTAAGTCCTCTTTGTATTATCTAGCAATATTATGCCATCTGTATATTGTATGTTGTTAATGATTCTTCATTCAGTCTGATACTGTGCTTTTCTTTGTATAGTCCAATTTCTGAGATTATTTGCTCAGCAAACAGACTAAACATAATTGAGGAAAGGATGCAACCATGAAACACACTTTCCCTGGTTTTAAGCCACATAAGTATCCCCTTATTCTGTTAGAGACCCCCTTGGAAAATGCAGGGGTTTCTAAGGAACACAATTAATTGTTCTGAAATTTCCATTTGTTTTTTTTATCCATTATTTATTCTGAATTCACATAGTTGAATGTCTTAGCGTAGACAGTAAAACAGAAAAAAAATCTTTCTGACTCTGTTTTCCATCAAGATCCATCTGATATCAACAATGATATTCATTATTCCACACCCTCTTCTGAATCTGGCTTGCATTTCTGGTATCCCCTTTTTGATATATGGTTGTAATCATTTTCTGAATGATCTTCAGTAAAATTTTGTTCCTGCATAATATTAACAACATTGCTTAATAATATCTGCAAGTTGTCCGATTACTTTTCTTTGCAATGGGCACAATATTCAATTGTTTGGTTGAGCAACAGTCTTCCAAATTTCTCGGCATTGAGAGTGAGTTCTTGCTGTTACATGCTGTTAATCAGTCATCACTTGGGTTGGTTTTTATGTACTCTGACTATGCCAGTGGTCTTGTGGCTTTCATTTTGTCCCAAGTGGGTGCCAGCAGAGGGGACTTGGCAGATGAGTTGGGGGTCTTAGGTTCAGAATCAGCCAGCATTTGGGTGTGCCACACCTGGCTGAGAGCTGAGGGCCAGTGTGTTGTGAATCTAAGTTCCAGCTAGACCTTAGGATGGCCTTTCGCGTCTTGAGGAGGGACACACATATGGAACATCCAGGGATCTTATGTCAGCAGTGGGGAATTGCCAGAAGAATTGCCCTCAGGCCTGTTTTTAATTGTTTTTGGTCAAACATTCTTCTAGGTCATATCGCCCTGGTCTAGCCACTTGCTGTAAAGAGGTAACTCATGGTTACTATAAAGCTGAACACTGAGACTGGCGTGTCAAATGCAATAATGGTTACCCGTGGTGGACAGTGTTTGGTGGAGCTTCTCGAATAAAACAAGCTTGTAAGCAGGAATGGCATCCACTTCAGAAATAGCTTGCCTCTGGAAGCCCTATGAACCTGGAGAAAGGATGAAAACTATACAAGTGTCCAGATCTTTCCTTCATAGGGTTGCTATAAGTCGCCTATGACTTGACAGCACTTAACAACAACAATGCTTATAGTAGCAAGATAATTTACTCTGTAGATCTATCTATACTTTCTTTTATCATCTGTCTTAGCTTCATATGATTGTTCTGACAAAATGTCACAAAGTTGGATGACTTTGAAGAGCCCAAGTTTATCTTCTCTCGCTTCTGGAGGTTCACTCCCTCATTTTCATTAACTCAGAACTGACGCACAGCTGACCTTCCCGCATGTTTTCAGGAGGAGACAACCCGTTTTTCTCCTGCAGAGCCACTGGTGCATTAAACCCACCACAGAGGTAGCACTTTTGGGTTGGTAGCACAACTCTCTACTCACCAGGCCACCAGAGCAGAGCATATTTAGGAAACTGATAGGGCTGTGCTTTGCTGTCTTCTTTAGAAGAATATTTTCCCTTCTCTGGTAGTCACAGATGTTTGACTTGTCATCTTAACGTGACTTCCTTCTACTGTGTGGCTTTTACCCATGTCAGATCTTCCTCTTATTTATAAAACATCAGTCAGAAAGATTGTGTTTATCACCCAGTCTATTCCTCTTGTTCAGTTTAAGCATGATTCTTCCAAAGGGTTCTTTTCCGACCTTCCAATTGATATGCGGTACCTCTTAGATTGTCTCTTATAAAAATGAATCCTTTCCTTTATTATCCTGTCACTGATGGTAATTACATGATTGAATTTTACAGTTTTTTACAACTACTTATCACCTTCACTAGACCACAATTCTGTGAGGTTATGACCATGTCCTTTTTCTTATCAATGTATTTCAGCATCAAGCTAAGAGTAAGCATGAAATGGTGATATATAAATTTCACATACTCATTATTTTTCTTTTTTTTACTCATTCTTTTAAAATAATGTCTTTAATTGCAATTTACCTCTTGTCATGCTATGGTGGTTTCACATTTTCACTGTATGTTGTTGTTATGTGTTGTCAAATCACTTGCATCTCATAGCGACTCAGTGTATAATAGCTCTGAACCCTGCTCTATCCTGAACCAACCTTATTGTCTCTGACACATCTGCCACCATTACCCCAGTCACTGGATCAATCCATCTCATCCAGAGTCTTCCTCTCTAGTGCTGTCCCTCCACCCTCTCAAGTATGATGTCCATTTCTAAGAACTGATCCCTCCTTGTCACATGCCCAAAGTATGTCAGACAAAGCTTCAAAATCCTTGCCTCCAAGGAGCAGCCTGGTTTCGCCCTCCCCAGGATGAACCTGTTTGTTCTAGCAGTCCATACTATATTCAGTACTCTTCCCCAGCACCACAACTCAAAGGCATTGATTCTTCTTCCTTCTTTCTTATTCGTTGTCCAACTTTCTGATGCATAGCAAGTAATTGTGAAGACCATGATCTGGGTCGGGTGCATTTTAGTCTCTAGACTAACATTATAGGTCTTCAGTGCTCTGGAGAGGTCCCTAGCAGCAGATTTTCCCAGTGCAATTTGTCTTTTGATTTCCTGGCTGCTGGTACCAAGAGTGTTGATTGTGGATCCAACCAAGCTGAAGCTTTTAAAAATCTCAATCTTTCCACTGTCTATCATGATGCTGCCAGTTGGCCCTTTGTTTTTCTGATGTTGAACTTCAATTAATATTGAAGGCTGTAGTCCTTGACCTTCTGCAGCAAATGCCTCAAGTTCTCCTCAGTTTCAGCAGGCAATGTTGTACCATCTGCAAAATTCAGTGTTGATATTTCTTCCTCCATTCCTGATGCCATATCCCTCTCATAGAACCCAGCCTCTGTTCTTCATATAGATTGAAAAGGTATGGAGCTAGGAAGCATTCCCTGACATACCCTTTCCTGATTTTGAACCATTGAGTATTTCCTTACTCTGTTCTGATGACCCAAAGTGTATTTATACATGGGCACAGATGCTATAGATTCTATTACCAATGGCAGAATAATTCTGCAGAGAAAAACTCCATTTCATTGATGGAAAATGGAGTGTCTGTGCTTAAGTCACAGTGGCCTAGTTATAAAAAGCTGTGCTACAAACCTGAAGGCACACGGCTCCAACCAACCAACTTATTTACAGAAGAAAGTTGAGCAATCGCCTCTGGCATAGTTTATTGTCTCTGAAAACTCACTGGATGATCCGCTATGGGTTGGTTCCGACCCAATAGTACATAACAACAACAATAAGAAGAAAAACAAAGACATCTACTCCATGTGTTTATTATGAGGACTTAATGAACTATTTATGAAAAAAAATGCTTTGAGAAGTGTTAAGCATTGTATTTTTGTTATTGTTAAAGACCTCTAAGTCTGTTTTCATGATGACTTTATGCATAATAGAACAAAACATTTGTTCCTGCTTCATGACCATTGATGTAATTGAGTCTATCTTGTGACCATTGTGTTGCTCCATCATGCTGAGAGTTTTCCTTGTTCTCATTGATCTTCTACTTTATCAAATACGATATATTGAAAAGTATTATATAAGTGTAATGAATTATAGTAGCTATATTTAGTTTGTGATATATATTGCCAGCTACATTAATCTGACTAATCTGACATCAAAGAGCTCATAACCACTGCTAGAAGTTTACCCACTGGAAGGCATTTTCACAAGCTGGAGTGGGAATGACTTCTGGTTTATAGAGTAGGATGACCAAAGATGCCTGGTCATTAATACTGTTAGAAGTATATCTTGAGATGATATCTCATAGTTGTTTTAATTTGCATCTCTCTTAGGGCTAGGGATTTTGAGCATTTCTTCATGTGCTTGTTAGCCATCTGAATGTCGTCT
>NW_006399797.1:7415921-7432225 GCF_000299155.1 Elephantulus edwardii | reverse complement strand
ATCCCTGTGAATGTTCTTTGAAACTAATAAAATTTAATAATAATAATTAAAAAAAAGAAGTATATCTTGAGTATTTTCATTGTTAAACCTTTTTATTATGCCATATTAATGAATCATATTATCTTATCACAGATTGAAATATTAAAAAAATTAGAATTTTATAGGGAACAAGTTATCTATAGGACAAAGTAGGTTTATATAATGAATGTTATTTGTCTTGGTGCGGTCCCTAGGTCTTTAGGTCATTTGTGGAGGTTCTTCACAGCCCTAATCCATTGATCCAGGCCATTTTTATATACTCATCACACCAAGCTTGCCTGAAAAATATTATATCTAAAAATGCCTGACTGGTATAATACATTTTTGAAACCAAAATAAAATTTTTTTCTAAATTCTTCAAAATGTGAAAGACCTAAGAGGAATGCACTTCTCACCAAAATACATATACTGCTACTTTATGACAGACTTGTTTAATAGTACGCTTTCTTGCACGAAGAGCCAAGTGTTTGATCCAACACAGCCAAACCACATAATATCCTCATTTCTCTTCCACCATTTAAAATTGTAATAGCTACACAGATAGTAAAGTGAAATATTAGCATGACATGCAAGTTAGGAGCATTTCTGCATGAAAAATTTCAAACAACTCAAATGATATTACAAAACAGAATAAACAGAACTTTTTTTAAAACAGAACTTTTTATGAGGGAGTAAGGATTCTCATAAATGAGATATTTTTGATCTTTCCACTTGTTCCTCTGTATAAAAGTATTTATTATTTACAGTGTTTTCTAATAATTGGTTGAATGAGTTGGTTTCTGCAACTGCCTAATAACAGAATCTTCACGTTGTTGCTGTGAGCCATCAAGTTGGAACTGACTCATAGTCGGCTCTCCAGTGAGTTTTCAGAGGCAGTAAATCAAACGGGAGGAGATTGCCTGTCATCCTTCCACAGAAACTGGGCTATGTTTTAACATAAATATTAGCGTTTTCCAGGAACAAATCCCAAGTGTTTGCCATTTGGAGAGCAGTATCGTGAATAATAGCTTCTAGACAGTCTTGGAAGAAAGTAGGAATTTTCTAAATGTTAGTTCCTTCTCTTTGTCTATTTTCTCCTGCTTTTTAGAAAGAAAGGACATCTCTTTTTTTTAGTATAGGTTGGTTTTTTTTGTTTTTTTTTTAAAAGTAATACCATGGACTGCTAGGAGAACAAACAGGTTTGTCCTGGAGAGGGTGAAGCCAGAATGTTCCCTGGAGTCAAGGATTCTGAAGCTTCATCTGACATTCTTTGGGCATGTTGCAAGGAGGGACTGGTCTTTGGAGAGGGAAATCATGTTTGGCAGAGTGGAAGGGTGGCGAAGGAGAGGAAGAACTGTGATGAGATGGATTGATTTTCTGACTGGAGAGGTGGGAATAAGTGCTTTTGAGATGGCTAGTTTGGCACAGGATAGAAGAGCATATAGGGCTGTTGTACATAGGGTCACGATGAGTCGCAGGCGACTCGATGGCACATAACAACAATAACAACTATGTAAATGAAATAATTACATCGTAAAATTAATTTTTTCAATAATAACCATACAAAATTAACAAACATTTTTCCTACTAAGTAGATTTCACATTGTGTGAAATCTTCTGAGGTGGTTTGGTTTTCATTTTATACTTCTGCTCACAAAAACCCTCACGACTGAACTGAAAAACAACTTATGATGAATGGAGAAACATTTGAAGTTGTCAAGAGTTAAGTGTTACTAGAATCCGCAATAAATACCCATAAAAACAGCAGTCAAGAGATCAAGAGATTGACCATATTGAAAAACTTTGCTTTTAAGGATCTCTTTAACATGTTAAAGAGCAAGGATGTCAGTTTAAAGACCAGGGTATGTGTGACTCAAATAATTGTATTTAAATTTATTTATAGGCACATAAAAATGTGCAGTAAAAGGAAGATCCAAGAAGAACTAATGTCTTTGCATGATGATATGGGCTAAAGGCATTGACAGTACTGTTTATTGCTAATGGACAAATCTATCTTGGAAAAAGAGAAGCCAGAGTACTTCTTGGAAGCAAAGATGGAGAGATTTTTATCTCACCTACTTTGGGCATGTGAGAAGCACAGATTAGTCTTTGAAAAATGACATAATACTTAGAAAAGGAGAGGAGTCAGCAAAAGAGAAGACCCTTAATAGTAACTGGCATAGTGACTACAACAGTGGGTTTAAGCACAGTGGGGATTGTAAAGGTGGTACAGGATCAGACAGGGTTTCATTCTGTTCCACGTAGAAGTGCTGTGAGTCAGAGCTGATTCAACAATACTTAACAACAACTAGTCCAAACTGCTACAATTACTATTAATTACCATTTGTTATGTACTATGTACTAGTCAATAAGCACATATGTACTGATAAAAACATGAATTTTGGATTAGACAAACTTCATTTCAATCATAGAGTTTTCATTTACTAGTAAATTATTTAACATGTCTCCTTAACTACAACATGTGAATAAAAACAATACCTAAGCCATAACATTATTTTCTGAGAATTAAATGTGATGAGTAGTATAATTGTTATATAGTAAGTACCCAATTAACAGGGAACTCTGGTGGCTTAGTGCTGAGGAGTTGCACTGCCAACCCAAAGACTCACATTTGAATCCACCAGCTGTTCTGCAGGAGAAAGATGGACAGTTTCCTCTTACGCAATTTACTTCATGTGAAAACCTAGTAGAACATTAGCTAGGAGTTGGTCCTGATTTGATAGTATATAACAACAGTGTAGTTATTATATTCATCATAAGTATAAATATATATTCTCTCGTTCTTCTCCAGCTTCTCCCATTCTTGAATGTTTAATTTCAGGTCATTTCTTTTCTTGAACTGTTTCGTGTCTCTCTGTCCTCTGCTATCTCCCATTATTATGCCTCTTTAAAAGTACTTAGGTCTAACACCATTATTTCACATTTATTTATTTGTCTTTCTAGTGCACCAAATTTCTTTAGGCTATGGTTTACCAGTGTTGAAACCATTAGGACATGGCACATAATAGGCCCTGCATGCCTTGTACTCATGAATGAATGAGTGATTACGTGATTGAGTGAAAATGTATTTAAAGACATTTGGAGTCAGGAGAAGAAGGAATCTGAGTTAGGAAGACAACTACTCTACCTCTTCCCTGTGTTTCCTTTGTGGAACTTTTCCACTGGGCTCGCTTGTCTAGTAGAGGTCTGTCTTCTTGTGCACAGCTCCATAGTGCTAGTGCTCTGGGTTACACAGGACTCTTTTGGATTTTGCTGATTTCTTGGGTGACTTAGAGGAAATTAAGTTAGTATTTTTGGTGATCCTAGTGTACATTTTTTATTTTTCCAAATTACTCCACCAGTAGTCAATAGCTATTGTAAAAACAGAGCTTACCTGAATTGAAGAGTCTATTGTTTTTGTTACGTGCTGTTGAGTTGCCTGAGAATCTATATACAAAAGTACCCTCTATACAAAAGCTCTGCACCCTTCCTTGTCCTATGCCAGTCTCACTGACTCTGACACACCCATCACCATTGCCCCAGTTATGCTATCAATCGATCCCATCTGGGGTCTTCTTCTCCTGCTCTGTCCCATTCGAGCATGATGTCCTTCTCCAAGGACTGGTCCCTCCTGGCCATGTGCCCAAAGAATGTGAGAAGGAGCTTCAAAATCCTAGCCTCCAAGGAGAAACTAGGATTCACCTTCTCCAAGATAGACCTATTTGTTTTCTTGGTGGGCCATGGTATGTTCAAGACTCTTCTCCAGCACTTACAAACATCGATTTTTCTTCTATCCTCCTTAGTCATTGTCCAGCTATCTCATACATAGCAAGTAATTGCAAAGACTGTAGCCTGAATCAGGTGCCCCTTAGTCTCTAGACTGACCTCGTTGCTTCTCAGTCCTCTGGAGAGGTCCCTGAAGCACACTTACCCAGTGCAATTTGTCTTTTGATTTCTTGAGTGCTGGTACCAAGAGTGTCGCTTGTGGAGCCAAGCAAGCTGTAATTGTTAACAACTTCAATCTCTTCTCCAACTATCATAGTGCTGCCAATCGGACCAGTAGTAAGAATCTTTGTCTTCTTGATGTTGAGTTTTAATCCATATTGAAGACTACGGTTTTTGACCTTCTGCAGTAAGCCCTTCAGGTCCATCTCAGTTTCAGCAAACAAAGTTGTGTCATCTGTATGATGTAGGTTGTTAATGAGTCTTCCTCCAATCTTGATGCCACATTCCTTCTCATAAAGCCTAGCCTCCCAAATGATCCATTCTGCATATCATTTGAAAAAAACGTAGAGTCAGGATGCATCCCTGATGAACTCACGTCATGATTTTGAACCGCAGAGCTCCTTTGTTCTGTTGCGAGGACTGTTTCCTGGTACAAGTTAAAGTTTCCCATAAGCATAATCAAGTGGTCTGGGATTCCCATTCTCCTCAAAGTTAACCACAATTTGTTGTGATCAACAGAATCAAATGCCTTTGTATGGCCAGTGAAACACAGATAGACATTCCTGTGGTACTCTCTGCTTTCTGTCAAGATCCATCTGACATTGGTGATAATGTTTCTAGTGCCATGACCTCTTCTAAACCCAGCTTGTATTTCTGGTAGTTTTCTGTCAATTCCAATCATTTCTGGGTTCTTTTCTGCAATATTTTATTAGTGTATGATATTAGTGAAATTGATAATTTCCACACTCTATTGAGTCACTCTTTTTGTAATGAGAATCGATATGGATCTCTTCCAGTGAGTTGGACAAGTAGTTGTCCTCCAGATTTCTTGGCACAACCTGGTGAGCACATCCAGGGCAGCATTTGTTTGTTGAAATATGTCAGTTGGTATTCCATCAATTCCGGGGACTTTATTTTTTGCCAACGCTTTCAGAGCAGCCTGAAATTCCTCCTTCATCACTACTGCCTCTTGATCATATGTTGTTTCTTGAAATTCTTCTGTGTCAGCCAATTCTTTTTGGTATGTTGGCTCTGTATACTCCTTCTATCTTCTTTAAATACTTCCTGGATCATTCAATATTCTGCCCATAGCATCCTTAAGCATTGCAACTTGCAGCTTGAATTTTTCCTTTAATTCCTTTAGTGTAAGAAATGCTGAGCGAGTTCAGTCCTTTTGATTTTCCAGGTCCACCTCTTTGCAAATTTCATTATACTACCTTGCTTTGTCTTCACTTTGAAATCTTCTATTTAGCTCCTTAATTTCTTCCCTTTGTTTTGGCTTCTCAACACTCTAATGAAATACTTAGAGTCTCTTCTGACATCCATTTTGGTCTTTTATTCTTCCTTATTCTTTTTAATAACTTTTGCCTTCTTCGGGGATCATATTCTTGATGTCTTCCCACAGCTCATCTGGTCTTTGTTCATTAATGTTCAAGGCCTCAGACCAGTTCTTGAGTTAGTTCTTAAATTTATAAGGGATAGACTCAGTGTCACATTTTGATTTCTGTGGATATGATGTGGATATGACCTTCTTCAGCTTTAATTTGAACTTGTAGTAAGCACCTCAAGTCCTCCTTACTTTCAGCAAGCAAGGTTATGCCATCTGCATAAAATAGGTTGTTGATAACTTTCCTCCAATCCTAATGCCACACTGTTTCATATATTCCAACTTCTCAAATTATTTTCTCAGCATACTGATTGAATAGGTGTGGAGGAAGAGTACAATGCTGATGCACACCTTACTTGATTTTAAACCATGTTGTGTTCCCTTGCTTTGTTCAGACAACAGTTTCTTGGTCTGATTTTATATTTCATTGAAGCATAATGAGGTGTTGTGGGTGCACATTCCTCTCAAGGTTAGCCATAGTTTGTACTATGGACTATGTTACTAGAGCTTTCTTTTTTAGGTGGTGTTGGTGTTAAGTGCCATCCAGTTGGAACTTACTCAGAGCTGGCCCTCCACTGGGTTTCAGAAGCAGTGACTGTAAGCAAGGAGATTGCTCATCTTTCTCCTGCATAGCAATTTGTGGATTCAAACTACATGCCTTTGAATTGGCAGTGCAACTCCTTACCACCTAAGCCACCAGAGCTGCCTATTTAGCCGGCAACTATTTCTCACCAACTGAATGAGTGAAACCAACATCTTGTCAAAATTACTGAAAGTCACATAGATTTCCTCCTCACATTATTTCCCCTTCTGTTGGTCAGATGTGGAAGCCAAGGTCTCAAATGTTGGAGGTTTTGAACTGCAAAAATCTGAATTCTTGAATTACTTCATGGAAATATAATGTTCTGACAAAGAAAATCTACACTGTCATATAAGCAAGAAATAAACTTTTGTGTTAAACTACTGAAATTTCTGTTGTAGTATTCAAATTCAGTTTGTCCATTCAGTTTGATTTATAGTGATCATTCAGTTTGATTTATAGTGACCCACTTTTAGGTTTAGGCTTTAATGAGTCTTTATGGTAGAAGACTTCCCATTTTTCTCCCTAAACATGGCTAGTGGATTCAATCACTAATTTTACTTTATGTATCTATTCCTGATTACTGTCAAATTAAAACCAACTTGAAGTTGACCCACCAGTGGGTTTTCACAGTTGCACAGAGGGGATTGCTCATCTTTGTCTTTCAAAGCATTTTGTGAATTCAAACTATCAGGAAATTGCTGCCTTTGGGTTAGCAGAGCAATTTTCTACAGACTACACCACGAGAGCTCTTTTGTTTTATCTTATGTTATTATAATGAACTACTCTTATGCAATTTTTAGGATACAGATTTATTACCCTAATTAAGTACTTAAATGAATTCAATTTGTATTTCTATAGATTTATTAACTTAATTAAGCAACTAGTTCAATTTTTATTTTTATAGATATATTACCTGAATTAAATACTGTAATCAATCTGATGCTTAGTCTTTCATATATATTATGCTAATTAAACCAAAGTGAAGATTTTTAGCAAATTTTGCAGTCCAAAATTGATCAAACATGCAATCAAAATATGTTAAGAATAATTAGTGACTAGAATGCAAAAGAAGGAAACAATACGAAGAAATGGTAGTTGGAAAGTATGGACTTAGTGATAGAAACAAGGCCAAGAATAGGATGATCGAATTTTGTACATTCAGTAACTTATTCATCTCAACACACCTTTTTTTTTTTAAAAAAAAAAGTGAATGATAACTTTATACGTGGAGATAACTGGATGGACTGCTTAGAAATTAGATTGACTCCATTTGTGGATAATTGCCTTGGATTTGGTTTAATTTTCCTCAACTTCAGCTTGAACTTGCATAAGAGTAGTTGGTGGTCTGTTCCACAATCAGCTCCTGGCCTAGTTTTCACTGCTGATATTGAGCTTCTCCAGCGGTTCTTTCCACAGATGCAATCGATCTGATCTGATTCCAGTGCATACCAGCAGGTGAAATCCAAGTATATAACCTGCGTTTTGGGGAAGCTTAATATCAGCAGTTAAAACGAGCCAGGTGTTAAATGTGGAACAGATCATTAATCACTTATATGTGTGCTCAAATTGAGGCTGAAGAAAATGAAAACAAGTCCTAAGAATCAAAATATGATCTTAAGTCTATCTCACCTGAATTTAAAAAATTGTCTTAAGAATAGGTTTGAAGCATTGAACACCAATGATTGAAGACCTGATGAGTTGTGGTATGATATCAAGGATATCATCTGAGAGTAAAAGGTTACTACAAAGGAAAAGGAGAAAAAACCAAATGGATGTCAGAAGAGACTCTGAAAATTGCACTAAAACATCAAGAGGCTAAAACAAAGGAAAGAGATGTTGAAGTGAAAGATCTAAAGAGAAATTTTTAAAAGGCAGCTTGAGAAGACAAAGCAAACTATTATAATAGAATGTGCAGAGATCTTGAATTGGAGAATAAAAAGATAACTCACTCAGCATTTCTCAAGTTAAAAGAACTGAAAAACAAATTAAAGCCTTGGGTTGTAATACTTAGAGATGCTTTGGGCAAAATCTTGAATGAACCAGGAAGCATCACAAGGAGATGGAAAGAACACACAGAATCACTGGACCAAAAATAATTGATTGACATTAAAATATTTGGGAAAGTACAACTGACTGGAAGAGATCCATATTTGTTCCATTATAAAGAAAGGTGACCAGAGTATAGAAATTATAGAACAACATCATTAATAAAACATGAAAGCAAAATTCTGCCAAAAATTATTAAAAAAATATTGGAACAGCACATCAACAGTGGGTTTAGAAGAGGCTGTGGTACTAGGGATATTAAAGGTAAATTTCTTGGCACAATTTAGTGAGCACATCCAGGCCAGCGTCTGTTTGTTGAAATATGTCAATTGGTATGCCATCAACTCCTGGAGCCTTGTTTCTTGCCAATTCCTTCAGAGCAATTTGAACTTCCTCTTTCATCACCATAGGCTCTTGCTCATATGTCATTTCATGAAATTCTTCTGTGTCAGCCAATTCCTTCTGATACAGTGACTCTGTGTATTCCTTCCATCTTGTCTTGATACTTTCTGGATCATTTACTATACTGCCCAAAGTATCCTTAAGTATTGCCACCCGTGGTTTGAATTTGTCTTTCAGCTCCTTCAGCTTAAGAAACACTGAGTGAGTTCAGCCCTTTTGATTTTTCTGACTCCAGCTCTCTGCACACATATGCAAGAAGAAAATTTCTGAAGATCATTAAAAAGGACTAGAACAGTACATCGACAGAAAACTGCCAGAAGTTCAAGCTGGATTAGAAGAGGCTGTGGCACTAGGGATATCATTGCTGATTGTCCGGTGGATCCTGAATGAAAGCAAAGAATACCAGAAGAATGTCTATTTGTGCTTTATTGACTATTTAAAGGCATTCGATTGTGGATCACAACACATTATGGCTAACGTTGAGAAGAACGGGAGTTCCAGAGCACTTAATTGTGTTCATGGCAAACTTACACCTAAACCAAGAAAAACTGCGTGGTTAAAATTTAGGAAAGGTATGTGTCAGGCTTCTACCTTTTTTCCATATCTACTCAACCTGCATGCTGAGCAAATTTTTTGAGACTCTGCACTCTATGAAGAAGAATGTGGTATCAAGATTGAAGGAAGTTTCATTAATAACCTTCATTGTGCAGATTGCTTGCTGAAAGTGAGGAGGACTTGAAGCACTTGCTGCAGAGGATCAAGGACTTCAACATGGATTGCATCTCAACATAAAGAAAACAACAATTCTGTATCTCACCTGAATTTAAAAATCATTTTAAGAGTAGATTTAAAACATTGAACGTCAATGCTCGAAGACCAGATGAGTTATGGAATGATATAAATGATCTCATCCATGAAGAGAGCAAAAGGTACTATAACGACAAAAGAGAAAGAAACAACCAAGATGGATGTAAGAAGAGAACTGGAACTATAGACAACATTATGATAGATGGGGAGAAGTTTGATGTTGAATCCACAAACAATACACTTGGTACCAGTGGTCAGGACATCAGGAGATGTATTGCACTGGCAATGTCTGCAGTCGAGGATTTCTCCAAATTATTGAGGAGCAATGATGTTAGTTAGAGGGACATTATGTAGAGGGACGTTATGTTTGGGAAGGTGGAGGGATAGCTTAAGAAAGAAAGATGCTCAGCCAGGTGGATTGACACAGTAACTGCAGCAATGGGCTCAAGTGTCAGAGGTTGTGGGCATGGCACAAGATAGGACAGAATTAAAGTCTTTTGTTCATAGTGTCTCTCTGTAAGTGACTTAACCACCCTAAACACCAACAGCAACAGTTTAATGAATTGTATTATTTTATAGCTATATTACTCTATTTTAACAACTCAATTTTTATCTTTTATTATGAAAACTATGATGTGAATATTTATCTTCTTTTTTGCATATAAGGATAAAATTTTGAAATCTTCCCTTGTTGACAAATATGTATGTGTATGTATACAAAATACAAATACACACACACACACACACACACACACACACTTGCATGTGATTCTGTATTTAATTTGGGAAAAGGCTTTATTGTCAGTTCAGAATGTGACATCTGAAAGTTATCTTCTTTAGGTCACATGCACAAATTTGTGGGTTCCCCCCCTTTTATCAAAAGTTGCATTGACAAGGGACCGGACTATTGATGAAATACATCTATAGTCACATGCAGAGAAGAATCTTGGTTGTATTCAAGGTACTTAGGTAATATTGTGCTAAGTGTTTGGAAATAATTATAAAAATGCATGGTGCAAAATCTCTCTGGCTCTCTTTCATGGTTGCATGGGAGCTACTTCAGTCACTGAGGCATTGAAAAAGTCTTTAAGTTAGCCCTTGAACTGCTTGGCCAGATGTTGCTTGGGACTCTGCTCACCTGCTTGAACTTGGACTCCAAGCGTTTCATTTGGTTCTCCATCTTCTCCACATAATGTAAGTCCATTTGGGTCCACTTGTCTAGTGCCTTTAAGGATTGAGACTGTGTTTTGCACCTTCTACAGCAGCTCCCTCAGCTGTTTTGTGCAGGCATCCCTTGAAAACATGGTCTGCTCTGGAGCAATCACTGTGCAGCTACACTTGCCCTCACTGTCCAGGGCAGACCTGTACACCTACCAGCTTTCCTCAGGGTTGGTGGGCAGTAATTGAGTGAATTCTGTGCCCAGAAGGGTGTGGAACAGCAGGCTGAGGAACTTCTGGGGCCTGGTGGAATGTCTCACAGTCACCTCCAGCCGCCTGGCATGCAGGATCCATGGTGTGCATGGCTAAGTAGCACTCGGGTGGCTGTGCATGGCCTGTGCTCAAGCGTCCTGGGCTGGTGGCATGCAGAGTCTCATATGTGATTCTCTTAATTGCTCTCTAGCATTCTATCTTAAGGGCTTGAGTCATGCTGTATATCTATCTATTCCACAGATTGGCCAACGTGTTTGTACTGTGGTTATGTGTGTGACTATGATACTGAAAGCTATGTCACTGATAATCCAAATACCATCAGGGTTACTCATGACAACTAGGTGTCAGCAGAACTTCCAAACTAGGACAGACTATGGTGAAAGTCCTGGTGATTTACTTCAGAAATTTGTTGTGGCTTTTGTGTACCATTGAGCTAGAACCACTCATAGCTGATTCTCTAATGGGTTTTCAGAGGCAGTAAAGCACACAAGAGGAGATTGCCCATCTTTCTCCCAAGTAACAGCTGGTGGATTCAAACCATGTGCCTTTGGGTTGCCAGCACAGCTTTTTACCATAATCCAGCAGAGTTTCCTTCTTTAGGAACAAATGAAAATCCTATGGATCACAACAGTTTTATTTATGATCAAAATGTAGCGTGAAAAAAAATGAAGGGGTATCCAAGAGAGAATATCGGGCTCAAAGAAATGAGAATTGTTTGAGTATCATATTATTGAGAAAATGTGAAGCCAGAAGCCAGATTGTAGCTATGAGGAATGAAACAGATAATAGGAACAGAAGACAGGAGTGCGAGTATTCTCAGGGAAGTGGAAGGGAGAATCAGTAACATATTGAATTATTCTAGGGTTCTGAGTGAAAAGGAGGCCATAAGTAGTCCCAAGTAGCCTAATACACGTACCCTTGTCAAGTAAGTTGCCTTCAGTACACAGTGTTAGAGAGTGAAATTAACTTTCAACACTATATTAGAAATCACAGAATGTGCTGTTTCAAAATGGAAAAAAAAGTATGAACAGCAGAATGCAACAGCAGAATGCTTGCAAAGTATGTTTATCCTGAAATAGTAAAACTATAATCTGACATAAAAGAAATTATCAAAACAGAAATAATGAGATTTTTATGGATGATGGAGTACAAATATTCCCTAGCCTCTTTTGTTTTGATCGTTTTAATGAGTTAGCTGTGTCAAATTTCCACATCAAAGTGGTAGTTTATTTACCCAGTATTTATCATTTCATTCTTTGGACATTTGTTGGCAGCATTTTATTAGCATAACTTTTTAATAAAAATAAAGTATTGTCATGTTAAGTGCACATTTCTACTTAGAAGCTCCTTAAATTGGAAAATTTGAATCTTTTATCTCTACTTTTTTCCCTCCACCTGTTACTTATGTATATGTGTGTGTTTATATGCTATTGCTGTTGTTGTTATGTGCTGTCAAGTTGCCTGTGGTTCATAGCAACCCTATGTAAAATAGCTCTGAAGCCTGTCCTGTTCTAAACCAGTCTCAATGACTCTGACACACCTACACCAACTTCCCTAGTCACTGGATCAATTAATCTCATCTGGGATCTTCCTCTACTGTGCTGTCCCTCCACCATTCCAAGCATGATGTCCTTCTCCAAGGAACAGTCCCTCTGGCACATGCCAAAACAATGTAAGATGGAACTTTAAAACTTTAGCTTCCCAGGAGAAACTTGGTTTCACCTTCTCCAAGACAGATCTATTTGTTTTCTTGGCAGTCCATAATATGTTCAAGACTCTTCTCCAGCACCACAATTGGAAGGCATCAATTCTTCTTCTGTTGTTCTTACTAATAATCCAGGTTTCTGATGTATAGTTAGTAATTGCAAAGACCATGACCTGCATTAGGTGCACCTTAGTCTCTAGATTGATATCCTTGCTTCTCAGTACTCTGGAGAGGTCCTGACAGCAGATTTACCTAATGCAATTCATCCTTTGATTTTCTGACTGCTGGTGCCAAGAGTGTTGATTGTAGAGCTGAGCAAGTTGTAACTAACTGTGAGTTAAAAAGACAAAAAGGCAGAGAACCAGATGAAGTAAAACAAAAGAATTTATTATCAGCTCTCCAGTGAGTTCTGCACCCTCAGCCAGAGGGAGCCAGTAGGAAAGGGATCACACGTGGGAAAGATACAACACAAGGTTTCTTGTGGTCAGCTTTCTCTATTCGGTGGTCAACTCCCTGAAGAGGACATTAAAATCAGATGTCCTCTGCCCCTTTCCATGTATGGAGCTGCACAGGACCCCTTAAGTGAGTTGCTTCATGGCTAGCATTATACAGAAAGTGGCTGGGGCCGTGCCCTCTTCTGATTGGCTGCAGCATTGTAATGTTTCCCGAAGGGTGCACCTGTGCAGAATGCTGCCTAGCTTCCAGGTGACCTTTCATTAACAACCTCGGTCTCTTCTCCATCCATCATGGTATGGCCAATTGGCCCAGTGGTGAGAATCTTTGTCGTCTTGACGCTGAGCTTCAACACATATTGAAGAATACAGTCCTTGACCTTCTGCAGAAAGGCTTCAGGTCGTCTTCAGTTTCAGCAAGCAAGATTGTGTCATCTGCATAATGTATGTTGTTGATAAATCTTCCTCCAATCCTGTTGCCACATTCCTCCTAATAAAGCCCAGCCTCCCAAATGATCTGTTCTGCATATAGCTTGAAAATGTATGGACTTGGACACATCTTTAACACACTCCTTTCCTAATTTTGAAGCATGCAGTGTTTCTCTGCTCTATTCTGAGGACTACTTCCTGGTCCATAGGTTTCACATAAGCACAATCAAGTGACCTGGGATTACCATTCTCCTCCAAGGTTAATCACAATTTGCCATTATCAACACAGTCAAATGTTTTTGGATAATCAGTGAAACACATATAGATATCCTTCTGGTACTCTGCTCTCTGCCATGGCCCACCCTACATTGACGATAATATCTCTAGTGCCACATTTGTGGGGAAACACACTCACAATACTAAAAGAATGTTTTTAACATATATTACATTATAGAACTGCTTAACTAGTGAGTAAGGCTTTGTGCCACCAAACCAAAGACAGATGGTTCAAATCGACCAGCTGCTTTATGGGAGAATATGGGAAATGTCCTATTTGACTCACAGTCTCTGAATGCCCATTGGAAGATCAGCTCTGAGTTAGTTTCCACTCAATGTCACATAACAACAGTTACTACAGGAAGAACATCGTCAAATAGTTAAATAGCAAGAGTCCTGACATATGGACACAGTGAGAATAGTAAAATACTAGGAGCAAGTGTCAGGGCTTCAGCCCAAGTATCCAGGGCTTTTTCAGATAAGCCACCAAAAGGAAGATTGTTGTTCCAGTAAAAGCCTTGGACAGTAACTTCCTTCATCAATAAAGTACACTGCAGTAGCAGAAGAAATTGTTGCTAGAATTACCCTAAGAGTTTGGAGAAAATAAGCACCCTTAGAAATACAAAAGAAGATTGTTCTTAAAGGGAAATTGAACAGGCACAAATAATTAGACTCAGAAATCAAGGACTCTGATCTCTACATTTCACAGAGAACATGAAACACAAAGAGGAATCAGCAGGGGATGGAACATGCAAGGAAAAAGAGAACAGAGTTTATGCCACACCAGGACCAGACACAGATCTTTCATCTATAATTGATACTCTACTGTATAAATTTGTTATCATGTAAATATTAGCCTATTTACTTATAACTTTTTAGTAAAAGTGTGCAAATGGGGGCAATAGTGGTCCAGTGATAGAATTATGACTTTCCATTTGTGAGACTCGGGCTCGAATCTCATCCAATGAATCTTACGTGCATCTACCATCCCTTCTTCACTGGAAATGTGTATGATGCTGTCTTGTACCAAAATAGCAGGCCTCTGAAAACTCTATGCACAATAGGACACACTTAGACTAGCAGATAGGGCAACTGAGGTGGAGCTTTCAAGTATGGAAATACAAAGGAAGAGGAACAGTTGTTTTTTTTCTTTTTCTCTTTTTTTATTATTAATTTTAATGAAAGTTAACAGAGACTTTGGATTTCCATTCATTCATTGTTGCACTTTCCTCCCTGTCCCCTGCCTCCCCCCGTTCACTCTTCTCTTTGAAAAGTAAAAGAAAATTTCTTTCATTGTTATACAATACCCCCACCCCTCCAAGTCCATGCCACTATGCAACTTTCGTTCTGGACACCTGTCTTTACAATAATACCTAATCTTATATCCCTTTTAAACAGTTGTCTCCCCCATCTGTTTTAATGCAGTATACGTAATTTATCTTATCTTTCTCATCTCAGTCTCCCACAACCCCGATGTCAGTCCCATTTTGCAACAGTGGCACTATGCAGTATTTGTAGGAAGAGTAACAGTTGTAAGCAGACACTAGTGATTGGAATATGGAATGTGAGAATCATGAATGTAGGAAAATTAGATATTGTTAAGGAAAAAACGGAACACATAAATATTACCATGTTAGGTATTGGTGAGATGAGATGTACTGGCATGAGACATTTTGAGTCAGACATTCATATGATCTATTATGCTTGAGATGAAAAGGTGAGGGAAAATGAGGTTGCTTTCATAGTTAGAAAAGTCATTTCTATATAATGTATCTTGAAATACAATATAGTGAATGACAGGATAATAGCCATATGCATACAAGGAAATTTAGTGAATACCACTATCATACAGATATATGCACCAACAACTAGAGCCAAAGAAGAGAAAATAGAAGATTTCTACCAACTTTTGCAGTTGGAAATCAATCGAACATGCAATCAGGATGCATTAATAATAATGGGTGACTGGAATGTAAAAGGTGGGAATAGAGAAGAAGGATCAGTAGTTGGAAAACATGGACTTGGTGACAGAAATGAAGCTGGAGATAGGATGATTGAATTTTGCACAATCAACAATTGATGCATTGCAAATACATTTTGTAAGAAATATAAACACAGATTATACACATGGGTTTCACCTGATGGTATGCATAGGCATCAGACTGATTACATCTGTGGAAAGAACCACTGGAAAAGCTCAATATCACCTGTGAAAATTAGGCCAGGTGCTGATTGTGGAGCAGACCACCAACTATTCATATGCAAGTTTAAGCTGAAGCTAAGGAAAATTAAATCCACGGAAACCAAACTATAACTTGAGTCTATCTCACCTGAATTTTAAAACCACCTCAGGAACAGATTTTAGGCCTTGGGCATTAATGAGTGAAGACCAAATGAGTTGTGAGAGGATATCAAGATATCTAGGAAGAGTGCAAAAGATCATAACAAAGAGTAGGAAGAAAAGACCAAAATAAATGTCAGAAGAGACTCTGAATGTTGCACTAGAGTGCTGAGAAGCCATATTAGAGAGAAGAAATAAAGATATTAAAGAGATGAATATATTTCAAAAGGCAGTGAAGGAAGACAAAGTATGACAGTGAAATGTACAAGGAGCTCGAGTCAGAAAATCAAAAGGGCCGAACTTGCTCAGCATTTCTTAAGCTCAAGGAACTGAAGAACAAAATCAAATCTCGACTTGCAATACTTAAGGATGCTTTGGGTAGAATAGTAAATGATCCAGGAAATATTAAAAGAAGATGGAAAAAGTATACAAAGTCATTTTACCAAAAGGAATTGGTAGACATAGAAGAATTTCATGAAACA
>NW_006399797.1:7395922-7414911 GCF_000299155.1 Elephantulus edwardii | reverse complement strand
GTCTCTCTGGAGACTAAGGTGCCTCTGATACAGGTCATAGTCTTTGCTATCACTTGTTATGCATCAGAGAGTTGGACAATGACTAAGGAAGATAGAAGGAGAATTGATGCCTTTGAACTGTGGTGCTGGAGAAGAGTATTGAGGGTACAATGGACTGCTAGGAAAACAAACAGATTCATCCTGGAAAGGGTTAAACCAGGCGGCTCCTTGGAGGCAAGGATTCTGGGACTTTGTCTGACATACTTTGGACATGTTGCAAGGAGGGACCAGTCCTTGGAGAGGGACATCATGCTGGGGAGGGTGGAGGGACAGCACAGGAGGCTCTCTATGAGGTGGATTGATTCAGTGCCTGGGACAGGACAGAGCAGAGCTTAGGGCTGTTGTACATAGGGTTGCTATGAGTTGCAAGCTACTCGATTGCACATAATAACAACAACCACTGTTGTTGTGCTGTCTGTTTCTTTCTTCAAGTCTGTTAATTATTATTTTACGTATTCTGTAGGTCTATTATTTGATGTGTGGATGTTTACCAAGGTTATATCTTGATCTTTTGTGCCTTTAATCACTATATAGTGCCCTTACTTTCATCCTGAATTCTATTTTATCTGAGATTTGCATTGACCATTCCTGCTTTTTTTTTTTTTTTGTAGATACATTTTACTTGATGTATAGTTTTCCATCCTTTGGTTTTTAGTCTTTTTCCTCGTTTCTTACATGTGCCTCTGGTAGGCAACATATTGGTGAGTTTTGGGTGTTTTTTTTTTCCCATTCTGCTACTCTTTTCCTCTTTTTTTTTAAAAAAATATTCTTTTTCCTCTTGATTGACACATTTAAACCATTTACATTAAGTGTGATTATTAACAGGCCAGGTTTTATTGTTGCCATTTTGCTATGTTCCTTTTTCTGTTCTTTCTGGTAATGATGGTCTATCTACTTTCCTGTGATGTTTATGTGCAAAAGACTTCCCTTAGAATTTCTTGTAGAGTTGCTTTTGTCTTCACAAAATTCTCAAGTTCCTGCTCTTGTGTAAATGACCTAATTTCTCTTTGATATTTGATGAATTGTTACTTGGCTGGCAATTGCTTTCTTTGAACATTCTGTATATGGCATCCCATTCTCTTCTTGCTTGCGAGGTTCCTGCTGAGAAATCAGAACTTAATCTAATTGGTTTTCCTTTGAAGGTTATCTTTTTGTTTTCCTCATGCTGCTTTTTCATAGTCTATCCTCATCTTTCATTTTGGAGAATTTGACTATAACATGTCTTGGTACTTCTATTTTGGTGTGTAGTCTATTTGGGGTTCTCTGAGCTTCTTGAATGTGGATTTCCTCATTCCTCATGGTATCTGGAAAGTTTTCTTCTTGTACCTCTTCCACAATTTTCTCAGGGCTTACCCTGCCTTCTTCCTGTTCTAGAATCCCAATTATACATATGCTGTTTCTTTTCATCTTATCCCACAAGATTTTTAATGTTTTCTTTGTTTTCCTTCTATCTTCTTTCTGTTTTGTCTTCTAATATGCTCTCAATGAGGTTCTTGTACTCGAGCTCACTCACTGACTCTGCTCCTTCTTTTCTGTCTTACTTTTTTGTCCTTCCATCATGTTGGAAATTTTTGCCATTTCCATCCTGATATTTTGGATTGCTTTTTCATGTATTTATGCATTTCATGCATTGTTATTTCCAATACCATGTTGGTTGTACCCTCTCTGTCTTGTGATTATTTTTAAAATTTCTTCTACTTTTTAATATATTGGTTTCAATTATTTATTCCATCTTTTGTAATTTCTTCAATAGTTAGCTTCCTCTATGTGGATATCTTTCTTTTTGTTCCCTGTCTGGGGTATTCATTGTGTCTGCAATATATTTTGGGTTTTTTTTAGAAGTATCATATTGTTTATTTGTTTGTTTTTCACTATGTTGAGGCTGCCTTGTGCTTTCTTGACAATAGGTGAAGTTTTCCCTTGTTATGTGTCAGGCTGTTTCTATGTAGGTTGGTGATATTTCTTTAACTCTATGAAGCCGCTGAGTAGTTGTAGGCTTAAAGTATTCATTTTATGGGGCTAGCAACTTGCTCCACTGGAAGTCCTTTATAGGCTTGTGCAGTGGGTAAGTTTGCCTTTCCTAAAGTCCTTCAGCACAGCCCTAGGGAATATCACTAAAAGGTAACCCACCTCTTCTAAAGTCTTTTCTTGTCCTTTGTTTGTCTTTGGCCTACACAGAGAGCAGGGCCCCCAACTGCAGCTCCCTCCCTGGCACCTCAGTGCACCTGTTCTCAATATGTTTGGCTTTAAGAATACTTCAAGAATATTTTTTTGTTTAATATTTAAATCTCAGTGTATCATATCCATGCTTAAAGTCCTCCAATGGCTTCCCATCTAGTCTCGAATATAACCTAAGCCCCTTGTTATAGCTCAGAAGGTGCTCTAACGATCTCCTTAAGCCATCAAATTCTTTTGCCAGTCTCTTAATCATGGCACATTGATTTCTTGTTTAAGATCTTCGTATTATCCATGTTTTAGGATTAAAATGTCTCCTCTATGACCTTTGCATGACTGTCTTCATTTCTACACTCATGACTAAGTTAAATCTTGCCTCCTCTGAAAATGCTTTTCTCACTGCCATATTACCATCCAGTGTCCACAGACATCTCTTGTTACTGATTAGTGACCATCCCACACTATTTTGAATGGTAGCCTGCAGAACAGTCATCAATGTCTGAAATGATATCACTCCTGTATATGGTTCTGTATGTGTATTTGTCGTCTTTCACCAACTCCTCACCTGGAATGTTACTACCAAAAAGAAGGAATTTAAATCTGGTATAGGTATTCCTCCCCCACCCCACCCCCATTTCTGAAGCTTCGCCTGACATACTTTGGGTATGTTGCAAGGAGGGACCAGTCCTTGGAGAGGGATGTCATGTCATGCTTGGGAGGGCGGAGGGTCAGTGCAGGAGAGGAAGACCCTCGATGAGGTGGATTGATTCAGTGACTTGGGTAATGGGGGCAGGAGTGTTGAAGATGGTTGAGATTGGCACAGGATAGGGCAGAGTTTAGGGCTGTTGTACATAGAGTCGCTATGAGTCGCAGACGACTTGAAGGTACATAACAACAACAAAAAATCTGGGTTGTTTACTGGGGCCCAGAGTTTGCAAGCACTTGGGCGTGCCAGGATGGTAAGATACTGAAAGGTTGGGCCACGCCTAGCGTCTTGGGAGACTTAGTGTGAGCTGAATGCGGCCTCTGGCTTCTTGAGGAGCAGCAGGCGGGTATGAGGGCTCCGGGCACTTGTGGTGCTCTTTTTGCCCCACGTAGGGGTTGGCGGAGTGGACTTGCTGGATGAACTGGGGGTCTGGGGCCCAGAGTTTGCCAGCATTTGGGCTAACCAGGATGGTAAGATGCTGAAGAGCTCGAGGGCCAGTCTTTCATTGTTTTTGTTCAGACACTCCTCTAGGTCATACAGCCCTGGTGTACAAGTTGCTGTCCCATGGTCACTTGTGGTTGCTGTGAGGCTGAACACTGTGACACTGATGCGTCAAATGCATTAATGACTGGTTACCCAATGCGGACAGTGTGAGGTTGAGCTCCCCGATTAAAACAAGCGTGGAAGGAGGAGTGGCATCCACTTGTGTAATAGCTTGCCTCCGGAAACCCTATGAATAGGGAGGAGGATGAAAGACACACAAGCGTTGAGGACTCTCATTCATAGGGTTGCTATGAGTCCCCTGCGACTCTACTGCACTTAACAACAAACAACAATACCCTCCATATCTAGAAAAGGCAAAGATGCATAGTAGGAAGTGTATGATGTGTAATAAAAGCTTAGTAAGAAATAAACCTCTATTTACACAATAAATTTAAAAAGTTTATTCCATAAAGGGTCTTTTTGGCAGAGTAGATAATTGATGTGGAAGACATATATTGACGAGTTATTAAGTATGTAGAATGAGACTGTAAGGACCCACTCAGACAATAAAAATAGTTGCTTTGCTTTTATCTGAGACACTAAGAATTTAATTTATTCTAGGAAAAAACAAGTGAAATGATGATAGAGAGGATAGCCTTAAAGAGCAAAGACTATATAATTCATAATACTTGTCATCTTTTTAAGTTTTTCATACCTCCCATAATATATATTACATCTGTATAATATGCTTGCTGGGGTGGATTTAAAGCCAAAACCAGACAAGAAATCTATTAGAAACCTGAATCTGCTTGCTGAAGCAGAAATTCCCTGGCAGAAGAGTCAGAAGCAACTATGAGAAAACTTCTGAAAACCTCTGGAAATATAAATACTCAGATTATGTCAGTCCATGATATTGGTGGTAATATCTTTTGAGTATCTAGAGGTAACTGACCTCAAATTATATGTATAGTTTATTTATATTTTTGTAAGATAATTAAAAGAATTACTGGCTCTATTGACCGCTTTCTATAGTCTATCATGAATTTTACCAATTGAGCTTGCATACAGCCGTTTAATCTCACAATTATAGTATCTATTGTCCATGCTTAATAGTAGGCATGGTGAGCCTTCATGGCATATTCCATAGAGTGTTGTACTGCTGACTCAAAGACCAGGTGACACTTGTGGTTCAAATTTACCTACTGCTTCTCAAGAGAAAGATGAGTAGTTTCTTCCAATTAATATTTAGAACCTCAAAATGCAATTGAAGGATGATATGAGTTTGAATGACAGTGAGGGCAATGAGGAATACGAGGCCATTAATCTCCATCTATACTTATAAGCCAGTCAAATTTGTTTTACAATAAAGTATTTGTTGTAACATTTTAAGTCTTAAGCTGTTTTCCCAAAAATTATGGTTCAAATATAGATTAACAGAAAGTTTGCCATTTCAATTTTTTTTTTTTACAAATACCATTCAGTGCCATTAATACATTCATGAATGCAGGTATCAACACTGTGAAGGGTGAATCACCTTGCAGAAAGAACTTTGACCTTTGTTCTCTATTGTTTCAAGACAGACCACTCAACACATGGGTCTAATGAGAGAGAGAGAGAGAAAGAAAGAAAGAAAGAGAGAGAGAGGTGTGTGTGTGTGTGTGTCTGTGTGTGTGGTGTGAGGGGGCAGAGGTATCCAGACCACCAGAGATCATCTGTGGGCCTGATGTTGACTAATAGTTGGGAGGCAGTATGTAATCAGTCACGGCCACTGAAGAAACCATAAAAGTATGATACTTTAAGACTCAGAGGAGCTTTCTGGTTACTGAGAACATTTGCGTTGAAGAGGGAGGATTTTAGACACTTTGCAATGTAGAAGGTCCACATTTAGGCCCTTTCCAGACTTTATCCTACATGCTTCTTCATTTGTATTTTATTTTTGCATAATAACTTTGTAGTGGTAAGTATGAAATATTTTGTGAGACTGTCCAGTGAATCACTGAAACCATAATGAGAGTCAGTAGGTGGTCTGTATATTTGACAGTCTGAATGGAGATATTCATCTAACTTGTGAGCTATGACTGTTCGCAAAAGCTAGTGAGGGTCTTTTCACTGTCTCTTAATTGTAATCGTTCCAACTTCACGGCTTTTGTATTATTTATGCTGCTTCTTGAGTAGCTGGTAACAATACTGGACAAGTGGGAAGTAAGGACTTGATCTATCTCCATGTTTTAGAGATTAACCACACAGTTAGTGACAAAGGGTAGGACTTACCTACTTTGACCCTTAATAAATCACTATCCACTTCCAACTTTTTCCACCCCTCGCAACAGAAATCTAGTAGCTCCTGAGCAGTATGGCTCTTCCTTTCTCCTTCTCTCCAGTCCTTTGTGACCACTAATACTTGTTGGTTTTTATACATTTACTAATTCTAGCTATTTCATAGGAGCTCTGGTGGTTTAGAGGTAAGAAGCTGTGCTGCAATATGAAAGGCAGGTGATTCGGATCCATCACCTGCTCTGTAGAGAAGACTGAGCAGGTCCTTCTGTGAGATTTATTGTCTGGAAACCCATTGAAGGGTCAGTTCTGACTCAACAGCACACAAAACCAACAACAGATTATTTCTTACAAAGCAGGGTCATACAATGGGTATCCCTTTGTGACTGAATGATTTCAATTTACTGGAAGCTTTTTAACATCAACAAACGATTGGATAGAGAAGCTGTGGTATATTTACACTATCGAATACTACACTGCTTTGAAAAACCAGGAATTAATGCCATATTATTCAAAATAGATGGTTGACCCTGGAGGACATTATGCTGAGTGAAGTATCTCAGTGACAAAAGGACAAATACTGCATGGTGCCACTGTTTTAAAACAGGACTGACCTCAGGGTTGGGGGGAGACTGAGAAAGATGGGTTTAATACTGTATACTGCATTGAAACAGATGAGGGAGAAAATTGTTTAAAAGGGATATGTGATTAGGTATTTTTGTCATGATGGGAGTCCAGAGCGAAGGCTGAATAGTGGAGTGGACCTGGAGGAAGGGATTGTAAAGCAATGAAATAATTTTTCTTTTACTTTTCCAACAGGGTAGTGTGCTAAGGGAGAGGGCTGGGAGGGGAGTAAAGTGCAACAACGAATGAATGGAAATCCAAAGTATCTGTAAATTTTCATTGAAATTAACTATAAAAAATATTAAAAAGAAAATACATATATTTAAAATCACATTAAAATTTATAATATCAGAATATCTATAGAGTTATACTTTTAAAGAAGTTTTTTTACCATTTTTAGATTATTTTTTTGTACTTCTTTTTTTAATCATAATAGTTTCTTTACAAAATTCAAATACATTGTTTTCCAGAACAGATTCTTCCAATTTTCCTCACCCCTCAACCCATCAAACTGTAAAACCCCATGATTAATCGCCCCCCTGCACATCTTCATCCCACTGCTTTCACCCACCCCTCCCCCTTGGATCCTTATACTCATTCTAAAATAATGGTTTTATACAATATTTGTCATTGTGGGACTGAGTTCACTCAGCATAATGCTTTCTAGTCCCTCCCAAGTTAGATAGTAATTTACAAAATCATAGCTCCTGAATGCTGTGTAGTATTCCACTGTGTGAATGTACCATAACTTTTCAATCCATTCACTTGTGGTTGGACATCTGGGATATTTCCAGGTTCTTGCGATGGTGAATAACACTGCTATGAACATTGGTGTACAAGTTTCTGTTTGTGCCTCAGTTCTCACTTTCTCAGGGTATATTCCAAGTAGTGGAATAGCTGGGTCATATGCAATTTCTATGTTCAGCTTTTTGAGGAAGCACCAAACTCCCTTCCAGAATGGTTGTACTATTTTACAATTCCACCAACAATGTGTAAGAGTGCCTTTCTCACCACATCCTCTTCAATATTTACTACTTGCTGCCCTATTAAACTTTGCTACTTTTACTGGCGTGAAATGGTACCTCATTGTGTTTTTTATTTGCATCTCTCTTATTGCCAGTGATTTTGAGCATTTCTTCATGTGTCTGTTTGCCATTTGAATATCTTTCTCTGTGAAAATTCTTTCCATGTCTTTTGTCTATTTTGTAATTGTGTTATCAGTCTTTTTCTTGTAGAGGCTCAGGAGTGTTCTGTAGACTTTTGTTATGAGACTCCTGTCTGAGATGGTATTACTAAATGTTTGTTCCCAGTTGTTAGGTTTTATTTCCACCCTGCTGGAAAAAGTTTTTGATGCACACATGGATTTAGTCTTTAGAAGATCCCATGTGTCAATTTTATCCTCTTCAGATTGTACATTTCTTGCTGTATTTGGTAGTCTCTTTATACATTGGGCTAGCACTTCTAAGCTTGATCGCAGTTTGTCTCTTATGAACTTTATGGTTTTGGGCTTTACTCCCAGGTCTCTGATCCACCTTGAGCTGATTTTTGTGTATGGTGTGAGATGTGGATCCTATTTCAGCTTTTTGCAGGTGGAAGTCCAGTTTTGCCATCTCCATTTGTTGAAGAGGTTATCATTTCCCCATTTGATAGCTTTGAATTCCTTGTCAAATATCAGTTGACCATAGCTGGCTATGTCTGTTTCTGGGTTCTCAATTTTGTTCCATTGGTCTATGTGCCTGTCATTGTACCAGTACTGTGCGTTTTGGTTACTACTGCTTTGTAGTAGGTTTTGAGGTCAGGGAGTGCTATGCCTCCCACAACATGTGTTTCTCAGAAGTGTTTTGCTTATTTGGGGTCTCTTGCCTCTCCAAAGAAATTTGACAATTTCCTTTTCAACCTCCTAGAAAAATGAATTTGATATCTGGATTGGGATTGTGTTGGACATGTAGATTGCTTGTGGTATAATTGTCATTTTAATGATACTGAGTTTTTCTATCCATGACCAGGGCACATTTTTCCATTTCTAATGTTCTGTAGTTTTCTTAAAAAAAGTTTGATAAAAATTGTGACTCGTCAGAAAAGTAATCATTAATCATCAAAGTGAAAAACTTACAGAACAAAAATATTATTAAATGTATTTCTAGGAACTCCTTTCTTGACTCCATTAAACAATGAATAAAAATACACATACTCATTTAAGTCTGTAGAACAATTACCAACATACTTGATTTTTTTAATGAGATTTTTAAAAACTTTAGCAATATTGTTCACCCATGGCTTTAGAAAAATAAATCTCCAATATCTGAGAGTAAAAAGAGATGAGAGAGAGTATATAAAAATAATTTGGTGCTTCCTAAATATAGGGACACTTTGCTCTTTCATTCCTGGACCTTTGTTGCAATAATGACACTTCAGCCTTAGCATGAAAGAAACTCAATTTATCTGTGAAATCACAGGCAATTATCTACCTTTGGACATGGCCAAGTTAATCAAATGCAAATAAGCGCTGATTATGGAGGTAAGGGTAGAGGTAGTTGCAAATATTCCTATTTCTAAAGATTTGGACAAACTTAAATAGAACTGGTGTATCCTTTCTCCATATTTATTCAATCTGTATGCTGAGAAAAAAGATTTTGAGAGGATGGATTTCTGAAAAACTATGTGGCTTCATGATTGGAGGAAGGCTCATCAACAATCTGCATTATGTA
Source organism: Elephantulus edwardii (assembly GCF_000299155.1). Taxonomy (NCBI): domain Eukaryota; kingdom Metazoa; phylum Chordata; class Mammalia; order Macroscelidea; family Macroscelididae; genus Elephantulus; species Elephantulus edwardii. The sequence goes on along the minus strand of NW_006399797.1, from coordinate 7,405,902 downwards.
GATGACTTAAACTTGTTTGCTGAAAGTAAGGAGGTGAGATGCTTGCTGCAAAAGACAAGGACTACAGTTTTCAATATGGATAACATACATCTCCAGCAAGTAAAAAATTTTTAACCACTGAGCCTGTAGGCAACATCATGTTAGATAAAAGATTGAATTTGCCAATGATTTAATCTTACTTGTTTCTACAATAAACATTTGGTACCAGCAATCAGGAAATCAGGAAACATAAAGCTTTGGAAAAGACTGCTCTCAGGAACCTCTCCAAAGTTCTGAAAAGATGTCAGTTTGAAGACTAAGGTATGTCTAATTCAAGGTATGGTGTTTTCAATCATCTGCGGTGAATCTGAAAGCTAGACAATGAATGAAGATGATAGAAAAAGAACTGTAGCTGTTGAGTTGTGGCGTAGGAGAAGAGTACTGGCCATCCAAAGGCTTGCCAAAAAGAACAAACAGGTATGTCTTGGAGAAAGTGTAACCAGAGTTCTCTATTATAGAGGCAGGAATGGAGAAGCTTCATCTTCCACACTTTGGGCATGTTGTTAGGACAGGTGAGGTCTGGTGGCTTAGTAGTACGAAGTGATCCCAAAGGCATGTGGCTTGAATACACTAGTAGCTCTTCAGAACAAAGATGAGCTATCTCTGCCCATGTGATTTGCAGCTGCTGCAAATCCACTGAAGTGTCAGCTATGCATTGGTTCTGACAGGATGACACACAACAACAACATTACTTGGAAAAGGAAATTATACTGGAAAGATAAAGGGTCAGCAAAAGAGAGAAAGACTCTCAACAAGAGGACAGTGACAACTGGCTCAAGTGTGCTGGGATGATATGGATGGCACAGGATAGAGAGAGCTCATATCTGTTGTGCATCTGGTTATAATTGACTTAATGGCACCTAACAACAACCCCGACAACAAGAACTAGAATTGGAAAACAAACAAACAAACAAACAAAAATCACAACAAAAATAAAACCAAAGAAACCCAATAAGGAAAGTTCCCTAGAAACTCAATAAGAAAGTTCTCCTAGGTTAAAGTCATGCAAAGCATTGAGAGGGCTGACTTTATGAAAGTGAAGTTCTCATGCACTTCCTACCCTCCAGATTTATACATTTTTTCAAGGTTTTTGCAGAAGAATAAATGATCTCTCTATTTTTTTAAAATGATTCATTGATTCATTCATATACACCTTTTTCCTTCTCCCACCCCAATTACCCTTCTATGACTATCTAGCTTCTGATTGTCCATTCCTTTCAGAATTTCCTCATTTTCACTCATCCCAGCACAGTATTCATTATCTATATTTGTCTCACATACTTTTGGCATCTTCGCAATAGGGGCCAGTACATAGAAAGGCACATCATGCTTGGAAAGGTGCAAGGGCAGCACAAAACACTGTTAAGAGATGAATTGACACAGTGACTATAGCATTGAGTTTAGAGATGGTGAGAATAGCACAGGATAGGGCAAGGTTCAGATCTGCTGTTCATAGAAGTGCTATGAATTGTATTCAACCCAATGCTACCTAACAACAAAAACGTACTCACCAGTTGATATTTATTTTGCTCCTGAAACATGTAGATTGCTGAGTGCCATTGAGTCAACGCTGACTCTTAATGATTCTACATGAACAATACTACTGGATCGTGTTCCATCCTTACAATCTTTTGAGTTTAAATCCACTGTAGTACTCACTGTACCAGTCCGTCACATTGAGGGTCTTCTACTCCTTCCTTGACTCTCTATTTTCCAAATATGATGCTCTTTTCCGTGGACTTGGCCCTCTTGATAACATGTCCAAAGTATCTGAGATGAGATCTCACAATCCTTGTCTCTAAGGAACACCCTGGCTACACTTTCTCTGGGACAGATTTGTTTATTCTTTTATCAATGTATAGTTATAAAAACAATACAGTTGGCATCAGTAGTGTTATGGTGGCACTCCTTTATCACAGCACCTCTAATTTGATTTGGTCTGGGAGGAAAGTAAGGACTTGCATCTTTCCTACAGTTTCTTTTCTTTTTGTCTCCTTCCTTTCTCATCAGATTCACTATCATTCTATGTATTTACCCCTATTTGAAACAATAGTCTTCTTTTTTCTGTTGATGTGTTTATTGTCAATCTCTGACCACTAGAAATGAAAATTTGTGGTGTCAGGATTTCTCTTATCCACCTCTATATTCCCAGCATTTAGAACATAGCAGATATTTAGTAAATATTTGTTCAATAAATGAATAGAATCAGGTGAGTTTATTATACCATGGATAGAATAGCTTAAAAAGAACAACCAAAATGGGAAAGCTTGGCAAGTGTTGCTATAGATGTCAATAGTGATAGCAGATCTCTTTGGTACTGGACTTATTTAAAAAGGAGACAGTGTAATTTCTGTGCCATGAGTATTGCAAGAGAGTAAGGGGAATAAAGAAAGGAAATTTTAGGCAGGAAAAGGCTCGGTGGCTATATTTGAAAATGATAGGTCTCAGATCCTTAATTACTACAAAGAGAGATTCTGAATTATAAGAAACTCTGTTCTCTTGTCAGTGTTCTGCTATAGCTAAGAGCATCAAAATTTTGAACAGAACCTCTAATATAACTTCTCTATAAGCACTATTTTTTCTTTTCCCTCTCTTTTTTATAAGCACTATTTTTTATGTGCAAATCAATAAGCTTTTAAAGGAACAGATGGATAAGTATTAGTTGTTGTTGTTGTCGTTATGTGCCATTGAGTTGCCTGCGACTCATAGCGACCCTATGTACAACAGCCCTAGTTGAACTTAAATGTGATCCTTATTACTAGGAGTTTTTTGAGTAACGTTGATTTCTTCATCTCAAGAAGCTGGAAAAGGTAGAGAAAAGGGCAACTATACAATATAATATGTCAGAGATCATCAATTACTATTAATTTTGACTCACGATGATGACCACCCCCCCGCCCATGCACATCACAATATAACTCTGCTTCATAGAGTTTTTGATGAGTGATTTTTCAAAAGTAGACTACCAGGCTTTTCTTCTGAGGCGCCACTGGGTGGACTCAAACTACCAATTTACTGATTAACAGACAGACTTCTTACCCTTACCACCCCAAAACTTGAGTATGTCTGAAGAAACTGTTGGATGAAGACTAATTTTAAATGCTAGAGACTTCTGTTTAGAGAGTTAAGGAATAATGAAGCCCAAAGGAAAATGAATTAAAACAACATAGGGAAAAAAAAAAACCAAACCACAAAAATATATTCAGCCCTAATGTTGAGTTAGGTGCTTTTTATAATCATATTTAATCTTAAAAACAGTTTTTAAAGCAAAGATTCTAATACTGTCATTTCACAGAGGATGATTCAGAAATGTTTAGTCATTTCATAAAGTCACATAACTAAATAATTGACAGAGGCAGAAATAAAATCCTAAAAATCTAACTTAAGAGTCTTTTATTCTATTGAAATATGAATTGACTAACCAAATCTTACTATATTAAAATCAGAAGTTTTGCTTAACAATTTAAGGGTTAAGGGCAATAAGTTTAGGCTAGACAAAAATTGGCACTACTATGTCTTATGGCAGTATAAGTGAATTTTAAAAATTCCAGAACAATTACTAGGTATATGAGTTACAATAATTTATTAAAAAAATTAAAAAGAACAGTAGTTTACGAGGCTCCTTTATCAATACAGCTTGGACTCTTCCTTCAATATCGTTAGTTCTTAGTCACGTAACCACAGAAATGGTTGACTATTAATGAGGTTTTTTTTGGTCTCAGTTTTAAATAGGCTCCATTTTTTTTTCTTTGAGGCTCCCTGAGTCACAGAATCCTTTAACATTGGGACAAAAGGCTTGATTTTTTCTTCAATACTTTCAACTTGAGAAATGTTAAGCATTCTCTTTTCTTTTGGTTTTCTAACACGAGGTCTTTAATGATATGATGTTTTATATTGCCTTCTTGAATCTTCCAGTTAGCTCTTTTATGTTATCATATATTTGGCTTAGTTTATATTCAAGAGTATGTTTCAGAGTTGGAAGCAGGAGTGGCATACATTTCCGAAATAAGAGTTGCCTCTGGAAACTCTATGAACATTGATAAATGTCAATAGTTGTAGAGGGGCTTCAGGCCTTTTGTTCATAGGGTTTCTATGAGTTGTGCTTGACTTGAAGGCAATCAACAACAACAACGTTTCAGAGAGTCTTCTGATATTCATTTTAGTTTTTCCTTTATTATATTTTTAATGATCTTTACCTTTCCATTTCTATGATATCCTTGATAGATAAATTTGCCAGCTTTTTGTTGTGTTCAGTTTACCAAATCTATTTTTGAAATGACCTTTAAATTCAGGTGGGATTTTCTCAAGGTTATATTTTGGCTATTAAGGGGTTGTTTTAATTTTCTTCAGCTTTAATTTTAATTTGATGATTTATACACTAGTGACAGAAGATCTTATTTTGTTCTTATAGGGTTGTTTTAATTTTCTTCAGCTTCAGTTTGAGCTTGCATATAAACAATTGATGGCCTATTTTACAGTGGGCCCAAAGCCTTGTTCTGACCACTTTAAACATTTGAAACACCTATTTCAAGGTATTGGAGAATGGCAAAAATTAGGTAGACACTATTGTTGTTGTTGTTGCTGTTAGGTGCTGTCGAGTCAAGCATGGCTCATAGTGACCCTGTGAATAAAAGATCCAAACCCTGTTCTATCCTGTACCATCTTTACACTTCCTGACACACAAGAGCCCATTGCAGCTGTCAATGTATCAATTCACTAGGTTGAGGGTCTTCCTCTCTCTTGTTGAATCTCCACCCTTTCTAACATCACATCCTTCTCCAAGGAATAACACCTCCTAGCAACATGTCCAAAGTATGCGAGGTGAAGCCTCATCATTCTTGGTTCCAAAAAGCGCTCCGGCTACACCATCTCCAAGGCATATCTGTTTGTTTTCCCGGTTATCCATGGGACGTTCAATGCTCTTCTCCAACACCACACATAGCTCAAAGACATCAATTCTTTTTCCGTCATCCTTATTCATTGTCCAGATCTTGGATGCATAGCTAGTAATTGGAAAGAATATGGTCTGGATCAGATGCACCTTAGTCCTCAAACTGACATCACTACTCCTAAATAATTTGGAAAGTTCTCTAACTGCAGATTTTCCCAGTGCAATACATCTCCTTATTTCCTGACTTCTCGTAGTAAGGGTGTTAACTGTGGATGCAAGCAAGATGAAGCTGTTGACAGTCTTAATCTCCTCTCCAACCATCATGATGCTGCCTACCAGTCCAGGGGTAAAAATCTTCATTTTCCTGACATTGAGCTGCAATCCCTACCATAGGTTGCATTTCTTGATCTTCTGCAACAAGTGCTTCAAGCTCTCCTCACTTTAAGGAGCAAGGTTATGTCACCTGCAGAGTGCAGATTATTGATGAGTCTCCCTCTAATCCCAATGCCACACTCCTCTTCATAGAGTTCAGCTTTTCAGATAATTTGTTCAGCACACAGGTCGAATAGGTATGGAGAGAGCATACAACCCTGATACACTCCCTTCCCAATTCCAAAGCTTGCAGTACTCCCTTACTCCATTTGCACAACATCCTCCTGGTCCAGGTATAGGTTCCTTATGAGTACAATCAAGTGTTCTGAGATTCCCATTCTTCTCAGTGTCAGCCACAACTTGTCATGATCCACACAATCAAATGCCTTTGCATAGTCAAGAAAGCACAAATAGACATTCTTCTGGTATTACTTACTTTCAGCAAGAATCCATCTGATACCAGTAATAATATCCCTGGTGCCATGGCCTCTTCTAAATCCTGCTTGGCGTTTCCTCATCTATGTACTGTTCCAGCTGGTTTTTTTTTGTTGGTTTTTTTAAATTTTTTTATTATTTTATTATTGTGTGTGTACCATCAAATTGGATCTGACTGGTACAGGAGGAGATTGTCCCTCCTTTCCCGGCAGAGCATCTGGTGGATTCGAACTGTGTGCCTCTGGGATTGCAGCGCAGCTTCTTGCCACTAGGCCACCAGACCTCCCCTTCCAGCTGTTTTTTAATACTCTCCAGCTGATATTTTGTTTTTGAATGTTCTTAAGTATAAGCTGATTAGCTGTCTCTGATTTTGTTTATAATCAGCCGTGGGTGGGAAGCTGATCAACTGTATCTGATCTCTTTTACGATCAGTTGTAGGTGGGAAGCCTCTTGTGTAGGCAAACAGGATCAGTTGGGTGGGCCTTTGTATTTAAAAGCCAGTTAGGCCCTTGGGTCAGAGGCCTTCAGACCTGGTATTAATTGTGTTTGGAGAGAAGGTTGTTCTAAGTGGTGCAGCATTTGTCTGTCAGTTTGCTGTACTTAAATTACTTGAGGTTGCTGTGATACTTAAATCTGTGCCACTGCTGCATCAGAAGCCAAAAGGGTTTTCCATCATGGACATGTTTTGGTAGATCTCCCTGATTAAGACAGACTAGGAAGCAGGATGTGCCATCTACTTCCTAAATAACAGGCTTTTGAAAACTCTATGAACACTAAACAAAAAGGATAGTAGTTATAGTAGTGTAGTGATAGAGCCCAGATTGGAAGTCACTTGAAATGAGGAAAATCAATAACAGACATCATTTAACAATTGAAACATGAAACCTGAATGTTGGGAAACTTGAAGTTGTTAAAAATGAAATGGAACCCATGAATATTGACATCCTAGGCATTAGTGAGATGGGATGGACAAGCTTTGGTCGCTTTGAATCAGATAATCATAGTTTGCAAGGGATGAAAAACAGAGGAAGAATGTTGTTTCATCCATAGTCAATTTCCAAAAGTCAATTTCAAGTTCTATTCTGAAATACAGTGCTGTGAGTGATAGGATAATATCCATACGCACACAAGGAAGACCCATTAACATGACTACTATTCGAATATGTGCTCCTACATCTAAAGCCAAAGAGGAAGAAATTGATAATTTCTATCCAATTTTGCAGTCTGAAATTGACTGAAAACTCAATCAGGATGTGTTAACAATATTTGGTACTGGAATACAAAAGTAGGAAGCAGTGAACAAGGAAAAGTGGTTGGAAAATATGGGCTTGGTAATAGAAATGAAGCTGAAAATAGACTGAATTTTGTATTTACAATGATTTATTCATTGCAAATACTTTTTCTGAAAGACACAAAAGATGACTTTACATGTGGATTTCACCTGATGGCTGCACAGGGATCTGATTGACTACATTTGTGAAAGAAATCATTGGAGAAGCTCAATATTGGCAGTTAAAACTAGGCCAAGGACAATCTGTGGGTCAAATCATCAATTACGCATATGCAAGTTCAAATTGAGGCAGAAGAAAATGAAAATAAGTCCACAGAGGCCAAGATATGATCTTGAATCAATTCCATCTGAATTTCATCTTAAGATCATCTTAAGAATAGGTTTGAGGCATTGACCACCAATGATAGAAGAACAGATGAGTTAAGGGATGGTATCAAAGATATCATTCATTAAGAAAGCAGAAGGTCATTACAAAAACAAAGGAAAAAATAGAAATGGATATCATAAGAGACTTGAAAGATTACACTGAAATATTGAGAAGCCAAATCTAAAGGAAAACATGTCAAAGTGGTAGAACTGAACAAAAGATTTCAAAGGGGCAGCTTGGGAGGCTTAAGCAGAGTATTATAATAGATTGTGCAGAGAGCTGGCATTGGAGAATAAAAAGGGAAGAACTTGCTCTGCATTTCTCAAGCTGAAAGAAGTAAAAAATAAATTTAAGCCTCATGTCACAATATTGAAAGATGCTATAGGCAATATATTGAATGACCCAGAATACATAAAAAGAAGATGGAGGGAATACACAGAGTTATGGTATCAGAAATAATTGACACTGAAAAATTTCAGCAAGTACCATATGAACAGGAACAAATAATAAAGGAGGAAGTACAGGCTACACTGAAGGCATTGTCAAAGAACAAGGCCCCAGGAATCGATGGTATACCAACTTACTTGTTTCAATTGACAGATGCAGCCTTGGATGCACTCACCCATCTATGCCAGGAAATTTGGAGGATAGTTGTCTGGCCAACAGATTGGAAGAGGCTCATATTTTTTTTCCTATTCTAAAGAAATGTAGACACTAGGTAATAGTGAATATTTGAAGAATGTTAATTACACTTGTAATATTTTCTTTTTTACAGCGTTCGTCAAAGGAATCTCATGCAGATAGATAAAATACATGTTGAGACTGTTGCATAAAGGTTGGGGCAAAGGGGTAAATGAATCTCCAGTATGTCTATATTTTATGTAGAGTAAGAGTTGGATCTTGGCTGAAAACAGGGAGTACCAGAGGAATGTCTATGTGTGTTTCATTGACTATGCAAAGGCATTTGACTGTGTGGACCACAACAAACTGAGGCTAACTTTGAGAATACCAGAACATTTGATCGTGCTTATGCAAAACCTATATTTGGACCAGGAGGCAGTCATCAGAACAGAGCAAGGAAACAAAATTGGGAGGAATATAACCAAGGATGTGCCTATCTCCATACCTTTTTAATCTATATCCAGAACAGAATATCTAAGAGGCTGGGCTCTATGAGGATAAATGTGACATGAGGATTGGAGGAAGATTCATCAACAATCTGCATTATGCAGATGACACAGTCCTGCTTGCTGAAACTGAGGACAACCTGTAGTGCTTGCTGCAGAAGGTCAATGACTTCAGCCTCCAATATAGATTGAAGATCAATATCAAGAAGACAAAGATTCTCCCCACTGGGCCGATTGGCAGTATTATGATAGATGGTCAGGAGATTAAGGCTGTAAATAGCTTTAGTTTGCTTGGCTCCACAGTCAACAATCTTGGCACCAGCAGCCAGGAAATTAAAAGACGAATTGTATTTGGAAAGTCTGCTGTCAGGCACCTCTCCAAAATACTAAAGAACAACGATGTTCTTCTGGAGACTAAGGTGCTCCTGATACAGGCCATGGTCTTTATAATCACTTGTTATGCATCAGAGAGCTGGACAATGACTAGGGATGATAGGAGGAGAATTGATGCCTCTGAGCTGCGGTGTTAGAGAAGAATAGTGAATATACCATCTACTGCTAAAAGAATGAATAGATTTGTCTTGGAGAGGGTTAAACTAGGCTGTTCCTTAAAGGCAAGGATTCTGAAGATTCATCTGACATACTTTGGACATTTTTCAAGGAGAGACCAGTTTTTGGAGAGAGACGTCATGCTTGTGAGGGTGAAGAGATAGCGCAGCAGAGGAAGAGCCTCTGTGAGGTGGATTGTTTCAGTGACTGGGGTATTGGGAGTAGGTGTGTCAGAGACAGTGAGATTGGCACAGGACGGAGCAGGTTTTAGGGCTGTTGCACATAGGGTTGCTATGAGGTGCTGGTGATTCGACAGCACATAACAACAACAGCAACAACAACAAGATAATATTTACTCTGAATAAATTGTGTGGAGTTACAAAAAGTGATAGAAGGAAGGTAATAGGGTAGAATAGATGTTGTTGTTGTTGTTAAGTGCTATCGAGTCTTAAATGACTCATAGTGAACCTATGAATGAAAGACCTGAACACATGTATAACTTTCTTGTCGGTTCCCCACGTTTACAGAGTTCCTGGAAGCAAGCCATTTTGGAAGTAGAAGCCACTCCTGCTTCCATGCTTGTTTTAATCGGGAAGCTCCATCAAACACTGTCCACCGGGGTAATCGTTATCATATTTGACATGTCAATGTCACAGTGCTTTGTTTAGCATCATAGCAACCATGAGTTACCTCTGTACAGTAAATGGACAGAACAGTGCTTTATCACTTAGAAGAATGTTTGACCAAAAAGAATTAAGACCAGCCCTGAGGGTCACAGGCTTGAGGGCCTAAATGTGTTCTTAAATAGGAGGCCCTAATGGGTGACCCTGGAGGACATTATGCTGAGTGAGGTATCTCAGTCACAAAGGGACAAATGCTATATGGTGCCACTGTTGTAGAATGAGGCTG
>NW_006399797.1:7393434-7395627 GCF_000299155.1 Elephantulus edwardii | reverse complement strand
CCCAAAATCTCTGTAGATGTTCATTGAAATGAAAAATAAACAACCTAAATTTAAAAAAAAAAAATAGGAGGCCCAATCACATCATCTCACGTCCATTAGCAAGTCAACATTCCACCTTAATCCTCACCAGAACCAGCAAAGAAGCCTTTGTAGAATCCAGCTGCTGCAGATGACTTTCAAACTGGATTCCAGTCCCATACTGCTGACCAAATGAGTTTTTAAATAGGAGACCAAATCACATAATCTCACTTCCATTAATGAGTCAACATTCCACCCTAATCCTCACCAGAACCAGAAAACAAGCTTCTGTAGAATCTGGTTGCTGCAGACAATTTCCAAACTGGATTCCAGCCCCATACTGTTGACCAAATGCATTTTTAAATGAGAGAATAAATAAATGGTATAGAAAGCAGACAAGTAAAAAAAAAAATAGTATTTGAGTTATCAAAATAATTGAGAAATCTTTTTCTTGACTTATGAATGAAATGGAAAAAGACAATTCATTAATATTAGAAAAAATAATGATAATTACTATAGGACTAGCAAGCATTAAATAGGAATTAAAGAAATATTACCAACAACTTTTTGGCCAACAAATTCAACAATTTTGAAGAAATGAATTAATTATTTGAGAGCTACAATTTACTCAACATGTAGTAGAATACTTTCTTAATTGAGATAACAAATTAAATGGTTACCTTATGTATGGGTTAAAGGTCTTGTTTTCTGGAGAGTATGTATATAATCTTCCCCTAAAATTCATATGTAGATATCTGAGTATTCAAAAAATTCAACCTCTCTGCTATTGAGTCAATAACAACTCATAGCGACCCTCCATCAGATTCCTGAGGCTGTGAATCCCAAAGAGAGAGACTGTTCTTATTTCTCCTGCATAGTTGCTGGTAGGTTTGAATCACCAAAGATGAGCAGCCTATGATTTAGCAATGCAACTTGTTATGAACTATACCACCAGAGCACACTATTAAATTTACTTAATACATGAACCCAAAGCTAGGTGTCATCAAGTTGGCCCCATATGTTGCAGTGTGTAACTATGGTGTTAACATGTTTGTGACATTTTGGAAACAGATCATTAGACCTTTCTAAGATTCCTCTGGTTGAGTTTGATATTGGTTAATAGTTGAGCTCTAACTATGTCGACGACCAAAGACTCTGAGTTTATAGAAGTTAGGTAAATGAGCAGTGGGAAGGATTCCTACCATGTATTGACAGTAACAAAGAAAATTATCATTTCCCTTTTCTTTTTCACTTTAACTCTTTTGCATGACCTACCTTTCATTAGATATGCCTTTGTTTTATTGTCTTAATAAAAGTTTTCCACTTGTTTTGCTAAATAAAAAAATATTATTTCATCTTGTGCATTTCTCATTTTTCTCAGGAATTCTTATTATTCTATTTTAAAGTTTTATTCTGACTGACTCTTAATGAGATGGATTGCTATAGTGGCTGCAACAATTAGGCTCAAACATGTCAGTGATGATAAGGATGGGACAGGAATCAAATGTGTTGCTCATAGGGTTCTAACAACAGCAACACGTATGAGGAGAGATTCCATCTAGTTACTACTAGTTAACATTTTTCTCAGATTTCTGTGTCAGTAATGGCAACCTAGAAATTTATGAGATATATATATATGTATGTAAGCCAATTACTTTTTTTTCCCCAAAAAGAAACGGATATAAAACCCATGAACTTAAAGATATTACTCTTTTGTGAAATTTTGGAGTTTCCAGCTAGTAGAAATAGTCAAGTAGTCACTTATTAAGTGAAAAGTTGATGTTCAAATCCATGCACAAGTGGCTTAGGAGAAAGGCTTGAGGTCTATTTCGGAATAATCCCACACTAAAAACCCTCTAGAGGACTTCTCTGAAACACAAGCATTGTCTGGAGTCAGAATCGACTTGATGGAGCTAATTTGACCTTGAATTCCTTTTTTTTAAAAAATTTGGTAAGCTAGTTAGTCGGGAACAAAGAGGAAGATTCAGTAGTTGGAAAACATGGACTCGGTGACAGAAATGGAGGTGGAGAGAGAATGATCGAATTTTGCACTATCAATGATTTATTCATAGCAAATACATGTTTTTAAGAGGCATAAACGCAGGTTATATACCTGGATTTCACCTGATGGCATGCATAGGAATCAGATCGATTACATATGTGGAAAGAACTGCT
>NW_006399797.1:7389741-7391494 GCF_000299155.1 Elephantulus edwardii | reverse complement strand
GAGAGACAGGTCTTTAGAGTGGGACATCATGCTGGGTAGAGTGGAGGGACAGCGCAGGAGGGGAAGACCCTCTATGAGGTGGATTGACTCAGTGGCTGGGGTAATCGGGATGGATGTGTCAGAGGCAATGCGATTGGCACAGGATAGAACAGGGTTTAGGGCTGTTGTACATAGGGTTGATATGAGTCGCAAATGACTCGACGGCACATAACAACAACAACAGTTGGGTTCACCTTAATAGACACTTGCAACTGTTTAGGAGTGCCAGTGTCCTGAAACCATACCAGGGAGTGTGAGGAAGATAAAAAGAATCTGAGAGTTATGTGCTTAAAAAAAGTCTACTAGACTCTCATATCTCTGGTGGCTAAGTGGTAAGGTATTGTGCTGCCAAATAAAGGCAGGTGTTCAGTTCGAATCCACCAGCCACCCTTCTGGAGACACTTGGGCAGTCTCCTCCCATATGACTTACTGTCTCTGAAAACCCACAGGAGGGTTAATTGTGAGTCAGTTCTGACTTGACTGTATGTAACAATAACATGCATTCTATGGAGGGTTAATATCACACAAACTATGCTTTACTCTGTTTTCTTCTTGTATCACCTCCAAAGACTGGTAAATGCACTTTTGCCTTTGAAAGTAAAACAAACTTATCTATTCTCCTCAGATCTCAAGATCCTTTGTAATCATGTCTAAGCATGGCACTGCCACGTGCAAGACCCGTCCTGCCATCCATCACATCGTGGATGTCCTAGAAAAAACTTCTTGGCAGCTATATTTATTATGAAGGTAACTGCATTAAAAAGATGTACAGAGTGAAAATAGACTCACTAAAGAGTTAAGGGAGAATGTGCGTTAGATTCTCACTGTTTACAGAACACATTCTGTGGGCAAACTGAAAGCATATAAAAGCAGAAATAAAAATGGAAATGGAATTATAAGTACGTAATAATAAAGAAAAATGAGATAAATATAAAATATGAAAATGAATATTAATTCTGCACTTATGGATAAATTTGTGAAAATATCAGCATATTGGTGACTTTCTCAGTGATTAGAATAATTTAATATTTGTTCAGGATACTGAGGGTGTCCACAGGAGGGAGGAGTCAGTAGGAGGGAGGAGTCCGTAGGAGGGAGGAGTCTGTAGGAGGGAGTTATAACAGACTTGTCTAATGAAATGTTCAAGACTGTAAGCTAGGTTTTGATGGAAAAGAAGAAAAGCTGGTGGACTGGGGCAGATGGTGAAAAACAGCTGTGGCTCATTTTATTTTTTTTTTTAATATTTTTGTTTCATATGTGAGGAGAGACCGGTCCTTAGAGAGGGACATCATGCTTGGGAGGGTGGAGGGACAGCGCAGAGGGTAAGACCCTCTATCAGGTGGATTGATTCGGTGACTGGGGTAATCGGGATGGGTGTGTCAGAGGCAGTGCCATTAGCACAGGATAGAGCGTAGTTTAGGTCTGTTGTACATAGGGTCGCTATAAGTCGCAAGCGACTCGACGGCAGACAACAACACAACATATATGGGAATGATTGTATGTAATACAACATGAATGAATGTGTGGAACATAATGTATATGAATGAAACACAACATATATTAATTCTATTTGTAAACCATGTTGTTGTTGTTATGTGCCGTCGAGTCGCCTGCGTCTCATAGCAACCCTATGTACAACAGCCCTAAACTCCGCTCTGTCCTGTGCCAATCACACTGTCTCTGACACTCCCATCCCAATTATCCCAGTCACTGA
>NW_006399797.1:7386622-7389276 GCF_000299155.1 Elephantulus edwardii | reverse complement strand
TCTTCACCATCCATCCTGATGCTACCAATTGGTCCAGTGGTGAGAATCTTTGTCTTCTTGACATTGAGCCTCAGTCCATACTGAAGGCTGCAGTCCTTGATCCTCTGCAGCAAATGCATGAGGTCTTCTGCAGTTTCAGCAAGCAGGGTTGTGCCATCTGCATAACGCAGATTGTTAATAGATCTTCCACCAATCCTGACTCTGCTCTGCATACAGGTTGAAAGGTATGGGAGATAGGACACATCCCTGGCATATGCCCTTCCCAATTTTAACCATGCAGTGTTACCCTGCTCTGTTCTGACGACTGCCTCTTGGTCCAAGTATAGGTTTTGCATTAGCAGGATTAAATGTTCTGGGATTCCCATTCTTCTCAGAGTCAGCCACAGTTTGTTTAGTGTTTTTAATTTATAATTTATATTGTGCTTTTAAAATTAATCACCTTTGAACTATGCCTACTATTACTGTCTTTTCAGGTCCCCACTGGATTTTTCCTAATTCCTCCACCCTCTCTCTCTGCCCACTAAATTCTACGACCTCATGATTTCCCCCCTCACTACACTCCGTCCTCCTGCTCCTTTCTTTCCCCCTTTGGTCTCTTGTGCACATCTTATTGCTTATCCTCTTATTTTTACAATAATGTTATTATGCTCTATGTGTCTTTGTGAGACTTAGTTCACTCAATGTAACACTCTCCAGTCTCTCACATGTTTAGAGTATTTTTCAAAGTTGTTGCTCCTGAGTGTTTCATTGTATTCCGTTTTGTCAATGTACCATAATTTCTCAAGTCATTCATTTGGTGATGGACATTTGGACTGTTTCCAGTTTCTTGCTCTTGTGAATAACAATGCTATGACCATCAGTGTACAATCTTCATTTGTGTCTCAGTTATATTTTCCTTGGGGTATATTCCTAGCAGTGGAATAGCTGGGTCTTATAGAATGTCTACATTCAGGTTTCTGAGGAAACATCAAACTTCCTTCTAGTGTGGTTGCACCATTTTACAATCCCACCAACAATATATGAGAGTTCTAATCTGTACATATTCTCTCCAACATTTATTGCTTGCTCTCCTATTAAACAAACAGTGCCACTGCTACTGGGATGAGATCGTATCTCATTATGCTTTTAATTTGCATCTCTCTTATGCCTAGTTATTTTGAGCTTTTCTTTGTGGTCTGATGGCCATTAAAATCTCTTCCTCTGAGAAAAATTTCTTTCCATATCTTTTGTTCATTTTGTAAATGGGTTATCAGTCTTTTTCTTGTTGAGACCCTGCTAAAGTATTCTGTAAATTTTCATTGTGAAATCCTTGTCTGAGATTTCATTGCCAAATGTTTGTTTGTTTTTTTGTTTTTTTTCTAGTCACTAGGTTTTCTTTATACCCTATTGGAAAAAGGTTTTGTTGCACATAGAGACTTAATATTTAGAATATCCATTAACTGGTGCTATCCTATCCTGGTTATGCATTTCTGCCTGTATGTGCCTGCCAATTTATACCATAGGCTAGTCCTTCTAAATTAATCTCATTTTATTTCTTATGATTTCTATGGTTTTGAGATTTACCCCTAGGGCTCTGATACACCTTGAGTTGATTTTTGTGTAAGGAGTAAGATGTGTATCATCCTTCACTTTCTGCAGGTAGCAGACGAATTTTGCCAGCACCATGTGTCAAAGAGGATGTTGTTCCGCATTTGAAAACATTTGTTTCCTTATTGAATATCAGTTAACTGTAGGTAAATGGATAAATTTCTGGGTTCTCGATTCTTTTCCATTGGTGTATATGTCTGTAATTGTTCCAGGACCATGTTGTTTTGGTTATTACAGCTGTGTAGTAGGTTTTGAGATGAGGGAGTGCTATGCCTCCCACTTGATTTTTGTTTTTCAGAAGTACTTTGCTTATTTGGTGTCTCTTTCTTCTCCAAATAAACTTGCCAATTGTCTTTTCCATCTCTTTGAAAAATGAATTTTGCATCTTTACTGTGTAATTTTATTTATAAAGGTCTTCTGTGTCTTTAATAAGGTTTATTCCCAGCTATCTTAATTTGCAGCTTCTCTAACTCTCCTGGGAAAGGTGGAGGGTCAATGAAAGGGAGGATGATCCTCAACAGGACAGAATGTCACAGTGATTTGAACAATGGGCTGCCTTGTGGCAAAGATCATGAGAATGGTGCAAGATTATGTAAGATTCTGATCTGTTGTTCATAGGATCATTGTAACCACTCAATTGAAGCCAACAATGTGAAGTAACTCTACAATAGGTAAGAGAATGTTCACATTTGAAGGTTTGCAAGAGTATTTATTATAGAGAAATAGAGAGGGTTCACCTCTTCTCATTCTTTCCTCCTTCCCTTCCTTCTTTTCTCTATCCTTGCCTCCATCCTCCCCTCTTTTACTCTGTTATTCCTTCTCCTCTTTAAAGTTGACCTACGGTTTTATTGGCAGAAAACTGCCTGGCTGGAGATGGGAGAGTTATACATTGTCTTCCAAGTGCCTCTCTGCCAGGTGATACACTACAATAAAAATGAGTCTTAGACAGAATTTCACACTGCAAATAATCACCTACAAGCAAGAAGAACAGATTCAAACCTAGAGTTGCTGTAATCAAGGATGCTTTGGGCAGAATATGAAATGATCCAGGAAGTATTAAAAGAAGA
>NW_006399797.1:7384040-7385087 GCF_000299155.1 Elephantulus edwardii | reverse complement strand
CGCGGTTGGCGCAGGATAGAGCAGGGTTTAGGGCTGTTGTGCATAGGGTCGCTATGAGTTGGAAACGACTCGACGGCACATAACAACAACATAACAGCAAGCAGACATTAAATTGCTGCAAGCTCATAGGAATCTTACTTTTCTTTCCTTTTTAGTGTTGTGACAGTTCCTTTCATGAAATATTCATGCAAAACAGATGTAGCTCTATTCTGACAGTATTTTAGCAGCAAGATTGAGCAAAACTGAAAACCTTTAAAGTAGGCACAGATAGAATTCTAACCCTCAAGTTTTCAGTGATATAAACTTCTGATATTATTAGATGTTACACTTGTTCATGCAAGAATGCAAGTACTGTATAATGTTTCTATTGACTCACATGAGCCATTTTACACACACACACCAAAAAGCAACTATTAAAACAACCAGGAGAAGATAAACTAGAGGAATGGGACCTTCTATGAATCAAATCCCTATGCACATCCAAAAACTTCTCCAAAAGGGTAAAAAGAGAAGGCACAGACTGGGAAAAAGTATTTGGTAATGACATGTTAGATAAGGGACTATATCCAAAATTTAAAAATACTTGAGCACCATAGCAAGATAAAGGTAGATAATCCAATAGACAAATGGGCACAGGATATGAACAGACACTTCACCAAAGAAGACATTCAGATGGCCAAGAAGCACATGAAGACATGTTCAATATCCCTGGTTCTAAGAGAGATGCAAATCAAAACAACTATGAGATATCATCTCACCCCAGTCAGAATAGCAAAATATAACAGAACAGTAAGCAACAAATGCTGGCGAGGTTGTGGAGAAACTGGAACCCTTATTCACTGTTGGTGGGAGTGTAAAATGGTGCGACCACTGTGGAAGGCAATATGGTGTTTTCTCAAAAAGTTGCAAAGAGATACCATTTGACCCAGCAATTCCACTACTGGGAGTATACCCCAAAGAGACCATAACTGACATCCAAGCAGATATATGATAGAATTTTGCACAATGACTTATTCATAGCAAATACATTTTTAAGAGACATAAACG
>NW_006399797.1:7380348-7381370 GCF_000299155.1 Elephantulus edwardii | reverse complement strand
AGAGAGTAGTGTACTGGGGGTGAGGGTTGGGAGGGGAGGAAAGTGCAACAATGAATGAATGGAAATCCAAAGTCTCTGTAAATTTTCACTGACAATAATAATAAAATAAATTTAAATAAAAGAGCAAGCTAATAAAAAATAGAATGTCTGTTTATGTTTTATTGGCTATGCAAAGGTATTTGAATACGTGGATCATAACAAGTTATGGCTGACATTGAGAAGAATCTATCTGAATCCCAGAGCACTTAACTGTGCTCATGTGAAACCTACACCTACTCCAAGAGGCAGTTGGGCTAAAAGAGCAAGGGAACAAACACTACATGCTTAAAAATTAAGAAGCAAGTGTGTCAGGGTTGCATTCTTTCTCCATACCTATTAATCTGTCTGCTGAGCAAATTATTCAAGAAGCTAAATTCTATGAAGAATATGGCATCAAACTTGGAAGAAAATTCATCAATAAATCACGATATGCATGCGACTCAACCTTGCTTACTGAAGTGAGGTGGAGTTGAAGCACTTGTTGCAGAAAATCAAAGAATATAACCTTCAATGTAGATTGCATTTCAATGTCAAGAAAACACAAATTCTTATCATTCAACCAATAAGCAACATCTTGATAGGTGGAAAAATATTGAAAATGTCAGCACATTCATCTTGAAGTTTGAGACAGTTTTGGAAGCAAGAGTAAGATCCACTTCCTAAACAACATGCCTCTGGAAATATGAACTTTGATAAATGTCGATAGTTATAGAAAGGCTTTAGACCTTTTGTTCATAGGGTCACTTTGAGTCATGCTCAACCCATAGACCATCATCATCATCATCATCATCAACAACAAATAGCTTTACATAGTATTCTGATATGATAGATTTAATTTCCTCTGTTTCTCTATAATTTTTTGAGTCATCTGTGTCTTTTTTCTTTCTTTCTTTCTTTCTTTTTTTTTTTTGTTAAGTTTACCAGTGATTTGTCAATTTTATTGACCCTTTTGAAAAACCAGCTTCTGGTCTTATTGATGGTTT
>NW_006399797.1:7358893-7379063 GCF_000299155.1 Elephantulus edwardii | reverse complement strand
CATCTGTTATCTGAAATACTTCAATTGGTATACCATCTATTCCTGGGGCGTTATTTTTTGCTATTTCCTTCAAAGCAGCTAGTACTTCTTCCTTTACCCACCGTAAGCTCTTGCTCATATCTTATTTCATTAAATTCTTCTCTATCTGCCAATATTACTCCCTTATGAATCAATGAAGGTGCTGAGTTAGAGAATTGATTTTTCTTCTTTTCCTTTTTCATGTGTGTGGCAATTGCTATGAATTGTCCCTTGAGGACTGCTTTAGCTGTATCCCAGAGGTTCTGGTATGTTGTATTTTCATTTTCATTTTTTTCAAGGAATTTTTAATTTCATTCTTTATTTTTTATAACCCTATCATGTTCTAGTAGAGAGTTATTTAGTTTCCACATGGATGGTTTTGTAAGCTTTACCCTCCTGTGATTAATTTCTAGTTTTATAGCACTGTAATCTGAGAAGAAACTTTATTATTTCAATGTTTATGAATTTGTTAAGGCTTCTTTTTGTCCTAATATATGATTGATTTCGGAGAATGTACCATGTGTACTTGAGAAGAACTTGTATTTTAGTTGCATGAAGTACCCTGAATATATCCACAAGGTTGATTTGTCTGATTGCCTAGTTTAGATCTTCTGCATCTTTGTTGAGTTTCTTTTCACTTGACGTATCCTTTGATGATAATGGTGTGTTGAAATTTCCTACCACGATTGTGGTGGTACTGTCTATTTCTTTCTTAATTTTGGTTAACCATTGTTTTATATATTTTATAGGTCAATCATTTAGTGCATAAATGTTGACCAAGGTTATGTGTTCTTGATCTATTGTGCCTTTAATCAGTATGTAATATGCTTCCATATCCTATGGTGGTTTTCATTCCTAAATCCATTTCATCAGAGATTAGTATTGCCTCTCCTGCTTTTTGTGGTTGCTGTTTGCTTAGTATGTTTTTCCCCCCAGGCTTTTATTTTGAGTCTCTTTCTCTTCTTGTTTTAGATGTGTCATTTGTAGGCAACACGTTGATGGGCTTTATTGATTTTTAAAAGATTTTTTTTAATACATTCTGCTATTCTTAAATGTGATTATTGTCAGGTTAGGTTTTACCATTGTCATTTTGCTGTGCTGCTTTTTCTGCTATTTCTGTTTACTATAGTCTATTCACTTTCCTTTAGTGTCTCTGTGTAAAGGACTTCACTTAAACTTTCTCGTAGTTTTGGTCTAGTTTTCACAAATTCCTTAAGTTTCTTCTTTTCTGCAAAGGATCTAGTTTCTTCTTCATATTCGATGAAGAGCTTTATTCGGTATAGGATCCTTGGCTGGCAATTATTATCTTTCAACTTTCTGTATATACTATCTCATTGCCTTCTACCTCACATATTTTCTGCTGAGAAGTCAGAACTTAATCTAATGGTTTCCTTTTTATGGGTGACTCTTTGATTTTCTCATGCTTCTTTTAGTATTCTAACATTATCTTTTAATTTGAAGAATTTGACTATGATATGTCTTGATATTTTTCTTTTTGGATTTAATCTATTTGATGGTTGCTGTGTTTCTTGAATGTGGATTTCCCTGTTCTTCAAAATACCAAGGAAATTTTACTTCTTTCACAATTTTCTCAGTGACTTCCCTGTCACTCCCGTGTTTTCTTAATTTTATGTCTCATGTCTGATTTTTCTCCTAGCATGTTTCCAGTGAGGCTTTTGTCTTCCAGCTTATGGACTCTCTGTTCCTTTTCTTCAATTCTAATTTTTTTTTTGTCTTGCCAGTATGTTGGAAACTTCTGGCATTTCTGTCTAGATAAAATGAATTGTTTTTTCATGCTTTTCTCTTATTTCCAATACATGCTGGCTCTACCATTTCTGTCTTGGGATGATTTTTTAAGCTCTTGTACCTCTTTATCTGTACTATCAATTCTTTCTTGCATCTTTTGTGTTTTCTTACATAGCTGTTCAAGTTGCTCCTCATCAATATGTTTTTTCTGGATTGCAGTCCTTCAGTGTTTGTTCCCTTAATGACTTCCATTTTTTCTGCCATCATTTGCATCTTCTTCTGTAGCTGTTTAAATAACTCCATATCAAAATATTTATCCTGATTTCTCTATCTGGGGTGTTCATTGGATCTCCTTTTTTTTAGGATAAGAGTTATTTTGTTTTTACATGATGACTGATCAGACTGTTGTTTTCTTGACATTATGTGAGTCTTTCCTTAGCAGATGTTTGGTTGTTGTAACTATATCATGATCCAGGGTATGGAAATGTTTTGTGAAATACCTGTGTATTTTTGTTCCATTTTGGGAACAAAAGTCCACCCGGGGCGGGATGACTGTTGCCCTCCACAAATTGTGCATGAGCTTAAAAAATCTCACGTGATGTAGCTAAACAACAGTGTTTAAAGCCAACATATCTGTGATGTTGTTACTTCTGGTGCTGGCATGTCAGAAGGCATGTCAGCTGGACAGTCTTCATGTGATGGGGAATTGGAGTCTCCAGGCGGTGGGGCAGAGATCTAGTGCTCTGGGCAAGATCTAGTGGTCTGGTCCATCCTGGAAACAAAGCCACTCATCCTGCCAGGGAGTGGTTCTGTTGCTGGCCAGAGTGTGAGTGCACCTGGCCTGGACCACAGAAGTGGTGGAAGAAAGTCCAGGTTGGCCATGCCTTACAGACCTTGGTGTCTTTCAGCAGCAATAATACTGTTTTGATACATTTTCAATACTTAGCTCTTCTACACTGTAAAATCTCTGAGAGCAAAGTTTGATAATTGTTCGCCCTTGCATAGTGCTTCTTGTTTATTATAACTAGTAGTTACAGTGGTGAAAGTCATAGTTTATTTGGCACTTAATGCTAATCATTTTCTCTTAAATAGCTTGATATATTATAATCAAGTTTAAGATTAAGGAAAGCAAAGTTTATGAGTGGTTAAACATTTTGTCTGCAAATATATTGTTCATAATTACAGAACTGAGTTTTGAAAACCAGGCATGTCTGACTCCAACCATTGTGTCCTTAATTAAGGATGAGCTTGGGTGCAAATAAGTGAAGTCAGTGGAAGTTTAAATTAGAAATGAAGATTAACAGTCTTTCAGACAAATACATTAAACTTGTTAATATATGCAATTAATTTCCATTAAAAATATCAATTGGAATATCATATAACACCTAATAGCTAGATTTCATTTTATAATAGAAATATTTTCTTATTTCTTACATAGTAACCATTTATAAAATTTTATAAATGAGAATAATTTATGAAACAACAGATGATAATAGTCACAGTTAATAGTATCTAGTATTTATTAGGAAACTCTGGTGGTCTAGTGATAAGATGTAATGCTGCAATCCCAAAGGAATGTGGTTCGAGCCTACCAGCTGCTCACAGAAGGATGAGCAATCTCCCCCTGTTCAATTAACTGCCTCTGAAAACCCACCAGAGGGTCAGCTATGGGTCAGCTATGACTCTATAGTACAAAACAACAATATTTCTTATTTCCTATTACATAACAAGTTAGCTTCTTTTGGCTTTGAGAACTCCCTTAAAATCCAGATTCCTATTTTTAATAGACTCCCTGATATACCCATTGATTATCTTAATAGTTGTTGTTGTTAATTGCCTTTGAGTCGAGCATGACTCATTGCAACCCTATGAATAAAAGGCCTGAAGCCCCTCTACAACTATCGACATTTATCAAAGTTTGTAGAGTTTCCTGAGGCATGTTGTTTAGGAAGTGGATGGCACTCCTGCCTCCAAATCTTCCCAGTAGCATAAATAGGTAAGTCAGGAGAAATAGCTGGTTTAGGTGTGTTTAGTTTTAAACATCATTACTTTATCTTACTAGTAGCATAAATTAATGTTCAAAACTAAATTTATCCCATACCCAAACCAGCTATTTCTCCTGACTTGCCTATTTATGTGATCTTTACCACCACAATTAATTAGGCTCACAACCTGGGCTTTCCGTTTTACTCATCTGTTTCTCATCCCATCATTTAATCAGTTCCTACGACTTTGTCCTACCTGTATTAAGGATCCATCAGTTATGAAGTATATTTCCTTGGTTAGTTGTTTAACCCCTTTGTGTCTCAATGTCCTAATCTGTAAAAAGGGACAATATCCCTGTTGGATTGTTATGAGGAGTCACTACACTATGTAGTGCATCACCAGGTCCAGAGTAAGAGTCCAGTAAACATTAGCTGTAATTATTATAATCATCATCCTTTGTCATTATCTTGTGTGTTTTCATCCACTTTCCAAGTTTTCTAAATCTGATTTCTCAGTTTTATTAATTTGATATTTTCTAACTGATTTGATCACCTTTTATATGTCTATTTTCAGACTGATTCTGTTAATGAATATATCCCAATATGTCATATTCCTAAAGAAGAATCTTTCGTTGTTTGCCTAAGGACGTAGTTGAAGCTCCTTTGCTTCCCGTTAAAGGTACCCATTTGCTCCCCAAATTCTGTTTCTATTTGGCTTCATAATCTTCACAGGTAAACTAAAGGGAATTTCTTGTTCTTTCATTGATCTTTCTTCAGCTTTTATCTTTCAATGTAATCTTTACTTCATACTCTGCATGTTCAAATTTTACCTAATTAAAATGTTTCCAAATTATGTTTATTGTTGCTGTGATGTTACATGGAGTCACCTGTGAGTCCAATAGCTTTGAACCCTGCCCTATCCTGAGCCAATCTGTCTGACTCTGACACACCCAATCCCATTGTTTAAGTTATGATGTGAATCCATCTTATTGATGGTCTCCTGCGCTGTCCTTCCATCCTTCAAAAAATGATGCCCTTCTCCAAGGACTGGTCCCTCCTGGCCACATGCCCAAATTATGTGATATGGAGCTTAAAAATCCTTGTCTCCAAGGAGAAACTTTATTTCACCCTCTCCAATAAAACCCAATTTTTTCCCCTGGCAGTCCATGGTATATAATGAGTTCTTTAAAAACAAAGGCTTAACCCTCATTTTCAGATACCCAGTTCTGACAGTGAGTAGTATACACAGGAAAGGTTTTCTAAATAAATGAACACAAATCTTGTTGTTGTTGTTATGTGCCGTCGAGTCGTTTGCGACTCATAGTGACCCTAAGTACAACAGCCCTAAACCGTGCTCTATCCTGTGCCAATCACATTGCCTCTGACACACCCATCCCGGTTACCCAGTCACTGAATCAATCCACCTCATAGAGGGTCTTCCCCTCCTGCGATGTCCCTCTACTCTACCCAGCATGATGTCCCTCTCTAAAGACGTGTCTCTCCTTGCAACATGTCCAAAGTATGTCAGACGAAGCCCCAGAATCCTTGCCTTCAAGGAGCAGCCTGGTTTAACCCTCTCTAGGATGAATCTGTTTGTTTTCTTGTACAGTCCATGGTACATTCAATACTCTTTTCCAGCACCACAGCTCAAAGGCGTCAATTCTCCTTCTATCCTCCCTAGTCATTGTCCAGCTCCCTGATGCATAACAAGTGATTGCAAAAACCATGGCCTGTACCAGATGCACCTTAGTCTCCAGAGAGACACCGCTGTTCTTGAGTACTTTAGAGAGATCCCTAACAGCAGACTTTCCCATCGCAATATGTTTTTTGATTTCCTGGCTGCTGGTGCCAAGAGTGTTGACTGTGGAGCCAAGCAAACCTTATTACATTCTTGACATGCTTGAGAAGAATCTCTTTCTTGAACATTTGCACACATATAATTACATTCTCTTCTCTTCCATGCTTACTGTCAGAAAAAAAGAGCAAAATAATATAAAAATAAAATAAATAGGCATTTGCCTAGAATGTTTATTTGACTTTGACTTTCATGTCCCCTTTATCCAAGTTTTCCTCTCTGGTGTTAATAAAATAAATGCAAATATGAAGCTTTAGCTATAAGCTATACTTAGTATCAAAATTATTCATAAGATCTTATTTCTTAATTTTAAAAATTGTACATGAGAAAGTCAAAGTTATTATTTTAATTTTAATCCAAATTAGGTTCTGAAAACTGTCATTTATAATTCCTTATGTCCCTCCACCTCCCCACAGTCCTTTGCTTTTTAAATAGTTTTTATTTAATTGAATGTTCAGGTTTAAAAAACATTGTTTATATAGTTAACCACAGAGAAACCACTGGGCTTTTAGAAAGATTGCCACAATTATAGAAATTTATTACTGTTTATTGAGAATAAACTATATGCCAGAGATAATTAGTGACTACAAGTCAGAGAAAATATATAAACTCCAGGCTATGTAGCCTACAACAATAAAATCTATTGTCATGTTAAATTGTAAGGATAAATAATGTTCAGTAAGTGTAGTACTTTGAATATCTCAGAAAAAGGGAAAGGAATAAAATTTCAATAATTTTCTTGCTGCTATACTTGAGTGTCTAACTCCTTCTAAAAATTTGAAAACCATGAAAATGGGTTGTGCTGCTGACAAAGCCCGTCAGTTGCGAATTGAACAAGTTTGCTGAGACAGCATTGCATCTAAAGCATTACTGACAGGTTTTTTTTATCCCCCCCCGCCCCCATCTAAAGATTGGGCCACAAGGGGAGCTCTGGTGGCCTAGTGGCAAGGAGCTGCAACTACAATCCCAGAGACGCACTGTTCGAATTCACCAGATGCTCTGCAGGGGAAGGAGGGACAATCTCCTCCTGTACCAGTCAGATCTGATTTGACGGTACACTCACACAAAAATAATAAAATAAATTAAAAAAAAATAAAGATTGGGCCGCAGAAGTGGCCCAAATAAAGTTCAAAACTTGGAAGACTTCTCATTGCCAAATTGTTGTTATGTGCCATCAAGTCAGATCCTACATGTAGCTGACCCTCCACGGGGTTTTCAGAGACTAAAACACACTGGAGGAGGTTGTTTATTAGACCATCAGAAGCTTCTTCACCATCAGATTAAGGAAACTCTTAATTCCTTTGTATGTCTTATTTGGCCAAAGAGGATATTTCTATTTTTTCCCCCACAAACATAATTCATGTATTTTGTTCTTCAGAGACATAGACTATTTTGATGCATTCTGATGTATATTTTGGGTTTTTTTCTTAAGCACCTTTGCATGTCTTCCTTTTCTTTGATGATACTGTGCTGATCATCATTTTATTTTGTCTTCCTCTCCATCTATCTTAACATGTGTCTATTATTTGTTTACTGAGTGTTACTCTGCCCTCCAACCCTCCCTAACACTTGCAATCATCCAAAGATGATTCTTTTAGTGAATAAGTTTTTCTTTAGCTTTTAATATTCATAAGTCTTTTTTGTGTGGTTGATTTATTTCACTCAGTATAATGTGCTCTAGATTGCAATATTGTGTGGATTTACTTGTTATGTTATCTGCTGTCAAGTCTCTTGTGACTCATAGTGACCCTATGTACAACTTTGAATCATTCCTTATTTCGTTGTTTCTAATACACTTACCACCATTAACCCTAGTTACTGAGTCATTCCAAGTTTTCCTTTCTTTCACTATCCCTCCCCCTTTCCAAGCATCTTGTCCATCTCCAAGGACAGGTGCCTTCTGGCAACATGCCCAAAGCATGTGAAACAGAGCTTCAAAATCTTTGCCTGCATGGACCAGCTTGGTTTCTCCTTTTCTAGGACAGACCTGTTTTTTCTCTTAGCAGTCCATGGTATGTTCAGCACTCTTTTCCAACACCACAACTCAAAGACATTGATTCTTCTATCACTCTTAGACATCCAGTTCTCTGAAACAAAAAACACAATTATGAAGAAAATTGCTTGGATCAGGCACACCTTGGTCTAAAGACTGATGTTGTTGCTCTTTAGTATTGTGGAGAGGTCCCTGACAGCAGACTTTTGCAATGCAATCCAACTTTTCATCTCCTGGCTGCTGGTACCAAGAGTGTTGATTGTGGTACAATCTCAATCTCTTCTCTATCTATCATGAATGGTACCAATAGGCCCAGTGGCAAGAATCTTTGCATTCTTGATGTTGAATTTAAGTCTATACTGAAGTCTACAATCCTTGATCTTCTGCAACAAATACCTCAGATCCTCCTCAGTTTCAGCAATGAAGATTTTGTCATCTGCATAACACAGGTTGTTGATAAGTCTTCCCCAAATCCTGATGCCATTCCTCCTCATAAAGTCCACCCTCCAACATGATCTGTTTTGCATATAGATTGAAAAGGTAAGGAGATAGGACACATCCCTAGTGTATAGCTTTCCTGATTTTGAACCATGCAGTGTTTCCTATTTGGTTCTGACAACTGCTTCCTCCTCTACATATAGGTTTCATATTAGCACAATCAAGTGTTCTGGGATCCCCATTTTCCTCAAGATTAGCTACAATTTATTGTGATCCACACAGGCAAATGCCTTTGCATAGTCAATGAAACACAGAGAGACATTCCTTTGGTACTCCCTGCTTCCAATTAAGATCCATCTAACATTGGTTATAATATCATGGCACCATGGTCCCTTTTAAACCCAGCTTTCACAGGTGTTAGTTCTCCACTGATGTGCTGTTCCAGTCATTTTTGGATACACTTCAGCAGGATCTTGCTTGCATATGATATTAATGATAATATTGTTATTGTTATGTGCCTTTGAGTGGACTCTGACTTATAGTGACCCTATGTACAAGAGCTCTGAACACTGCCTTATCTTGAGCCAATTTCATTGTTTCCTATACAGTTACCCCTGTGATCTCGGTTACTGAGTCAATCCATCTCATTCTGAGTTTTCCTTTCTTGCACTGTCCCTCTACCCTTCCAATCATGATGTCCATCTCCAAGGACAGGTTCATCCTTGCAACATACCTGAAGTATGTAAGATGGAGCTTCAAAATACTTACCTCCAAGGAGAAGTTTGGTTTCAGCTTCTCCAAGACAGACATTTTTGTTCTCCTAGCAGTCCATGATATATTTAATATTCTTCTCCAGCACCACAACTAAAAGCCATTGATTCTTCTGCTGTCCTTCTTAGTCATTGTCCAGCTTTATGATGCATAGTAAATAATTGGGACTATAATTGCCTGAATCAGAAACACCATAGTTACTAGACTGACATCATCGCTCTTGACAGTAGACTTTCCCAATGCAATTCAACTTTTGATTTCCTGTCTGCTAGTACCAAGAGTGTTGACTGTGGAGCCAAGGAAGCTGAGCCCGTTAACAATCTCAATATCTTCTCTATGATGCTGCCAATTTTCCCAGTGGTGAGACTCTTTATTTTCTTGATGTTGAGCTCTAAACCATATTGAAGACTACAGTCCTTGACCTTCTGTAGTAAATACCTTAGGTATTCCTCAGTTTCAATGAGCAAGGTTGTGTCATCTGAATAACACAGGTTGTTGATGAGTCTTCCTCCAATCCTGATGCCACATTCCTCCTCATAGAGTACAGACCCCTGAATGATCTATTTCACATATGATTGAATAGGTATGGAGATAGAATGCATCCCTGATGCACACCTTTCCTGATCTGCAGTATGAACTGCAGTGTTTAACTGTTCTGTTCTAACTACTGATTCCTGGTCCAAATATAAGTTTTGCATGAGCACAATTAAGTTTTCTGGGATCCCCATTCTTCTTAAGGTTAGCTGTAATTTATTCTTATTCACACAGTAAAATTCACCTGCATTTTAGTCAGTGAAACACAGATAGACATTTCTCTAGTACTCTCTGCTTTCGGCCAAGGTCCACCTAATGTTAGCTATGATGTCCCTAGCTTCATGGCCTCTTTTAAACCAAGCTTATATATCTACAGTTTACCTGTTGATGTGCTGTTTCAGTCATTTCTGGGTAATTTTCAATAGGATATTGTTTGCATGTGTTATTAATGATATTGCTTGATAATTTCCACACTTTGTCAGGTTACCTTTTTGGTAATGGTTGTCCTCCAGATTTCTTGGCACAACCTGCTGAGCACCTCTTATGTCAATTGGTATGCTGTCAATTCCTGGGCCCTTGTGTTTTGCAAATTCTTCTAGAGCAGCTTGAACTTCCTCCTTTATCACCCTTGCCTCTAGACCATATGTTGTTTCCATGAAATTCTTCTGTACCAGCCAATTCTTTTTGATATAGGGATTCCATGTACTTTTTAATCTCTTTTGCTGCTTCCTGGGTCATTCAGCATTCTGCCCACAGCATCCTAAATTGTGTACAACTAGAGACACTTGAATTTGTTCTTTAGTTCTTTCAGCTTAAGAAATGCTGAACAAATTTGTTCTGTTTTATTTTTCTGCTCCATCTCTTGGCATATTTCATTATTGTACTTTGCTTTGTCTTGTGCTGCCCTTTGAACTCTTCTGTTTTACTCTTTAACTGCTTGATTTCTTCCCTTTGTTTTGGCTTCTTGGCACTCTTGAGTACTATTCAATGGTATTATTTAGATTTTCTTTACTCTTCACACTGGCTGTTAATAAGAATTAGAAATTCTTCCTTGATTTGCTTTGCATGAATAATGATTTTCTCCTCTTAACACAAGTATTTCTACAGGTATACATATTCTAGGCAAGTTGTACCATTGCTTTATTATTTATTTATTTTTCTGGTTTTGTTGCACATTTTCCTCCCTGCCCACTCCCCACCCAGTTCGCTTTTCTCTTTGTAAAGAAATAAAATTCTTCCAAAATGAGAGCTGCATAGTAACGTAGTGTGATTTTTTTTAGGGGGGGAGTGGGGCACTGTATTACAGTAAAAGAACTTTTCAAAGAAAAAGGCTAACTGGGGAGGAAGGGGGACAGGAGGAGAATATGTGCAACAGTGAATGAATGGAAATCCAAGTTCTTTTATAAACTTTCATTACAATCTCAATTTTAAAAACCTTTTGTTGTTGTACAATCCTGCCCCCCTCGGTCCAGTTTACTATCAGCTTTTATTCTGGACTGTTGTCATGCAAATAATACCTAATCGTGTATTCCTTTTAAGCATTCTTTCCCTCATCTATTTCAATGCAGAATACATAATGTATCTCATCGTTCTCAGTCTCTCCCAATCTTGATGTCAGTGACACTATACTGTGTTTGTCTTTTGGGGACTGAGATATTTCACCCAGCGTAGTGTCCTCCAGGGTCACCCATTTTGTATAATATTTCATGAGTTCCTTGTTCTTCAATGCAGCATAGGATTCCATTGTGTGAATATACCAGAACTTCTCTAGCCATTCATTCGTTGATGGGCACTTGGTTGTTTCCATCTCTTTACTTACTTAGAATAATATGGGGTACATAGTAAGCATTAATTATTAGCCACTGTTGAGCAGAATGGCCAGATTCTGCAAAGGGGTTGAGACTGGGGTGTGACTCTGGCTCACAATATGGTATGAGCTGATTGGATATGGCTTTGTCTTTAAAATGGCTTTTGGTTGTCAGTCTGGGGCTATTTCTACGATGGGAAGATGCGTGGAATGGCCAGATTCTGCAAAGGTATGTTTTCTGATTTTTGTGTATCTCCCAAAAGAAACAGTCTTGGAAGCAGGAGTGATATCCACTTCCAAAAATGCTTGCCTCTGTAAACTCTGTGAACTTGGAGAAAAAAATGAAAGTTTGTGTTCAAGACTTTCATTCACAGGGTTGTTATGGGTCATCTACGACTTTATGGCACTTAACAACAACAACAACAACAATATTGTTGTTGTTGAGTTGCTTGTGATGCATAGTGACCCTGCATATGACGTTTCTGATCCCTGCTCTATCTTGTGCCAACTTTATTGTCTCACCTACTAACCCCCCATTACCCTGTCAGTGAATCAATCTATCTCATCGAGCGTCCTCCTTTCTTGTGCTGTCCCTCCACCCTCTGAGGCATGATTTCCCTCTCCAAGGACTGGTCCCTCTTTGCAATACGCCCAGAGTACGTCAGATGAAGTCTTAGAATCCTTGCCTCCAAGGAGCAACCCTATTTCACCCTCTCTAGGATGAACCTGCTTGTTTTCCTAGCAGTCCATGGTATATTCAATACGTTTTTTCAGCACCACAACTCAAAGGCATCAATTATCTTTTTTTTTAAAAACAGAGACAAGTGGTTTAATTAATAATAAGTAAACAGGAATTCTTAACCTTGTAATGGCCAGGGATATGCTTCACCATCCCTGACATCGTCTTCTTTGTGATTTCCATGAGTTTGTGGTGGTCTGAGTATGACATGTAGAACTCACAAGTGGTAAACTCAGGATTGTGAGTCAAATAGATCCCTTCATTCTGAAACTGGTGTCTGATTTCACAAACCTGGTCGAGGCCACCAACCATCAGTATTTTGTGGCAGAGCTCTGGAGTAATTCCCATATATAAGTTCATGCCCAGCTCATTGAGGTTCGTGATAAAAGGTCTGGCCACTGTGCCTCCTGAGATAATGTTCATCATGGGTGTTTCAATCTCTAAGAATCCCAACTCATCCAAGAAACTTCTTTTGTATGTGATGCTCTTAGAGGTGATGATAAATTTCTGCCTCACAAAGTCATTCAGGATCAAGTCCACGTATCTTTGATAATACTGTATTTCCCTGTCTTTGAAGATGAGGCAGCATATGCAAACTGAGAGAGAAAGCAGCTTGATCTTTAGGGCATGATGCTCAGCATACCCTTCTTGGTTTTCCCAGGATTCCTCTGGATGCCAATTATGTCTCCCCGATAGTTTGTTATTGTTATGAACTAATTTTTCTGATTTGTATTTACTGCAATTGGCCATGACTTGCAATTTGACCCCCTCTCCTCGAAGGTCATAGAAGATGAGCTTGCTTCCAGAAGCTCTTTTGGCATGGATCCTACATGCCACCCCTAAGGTGATGTCAGTCAGGTGGTCCCCAGGCTGCAGGTGGTTATACTTCTGGATGAATTCAGTGAGCGAGATGTCCACATGGAACTTGTGGGTATGGGTCTTCCGCACTACCTTCAGCTGTTGGACTGCTTGATGGGAGATCTTGTAGTATTGATAGGAGTCCAGCCTCGCCTCCTTGGTGCTCACACCATTGTCATTGTTATGGTTGGTGTTTGCAGTGGCCTGACTTAGCTGTTTCTTACTAAGTTCCTTCTGCTTTGCCTCCTTCTCTGCTACTTGCTTCTCGGCTTTTGGGTGCCTCTTTTTTTTTTTCTTTATTTTTTTAAAATTTTATTAGTTTTAATGAACATTTACAGAGATTTTGGGTTTTCATTCATTCATTGTTGCACTGTTTTCTCCACCCTCATCCCCAGTTCGTTCCTCTTCCCCCCCACCCCAATGTCTGTTTTAATTGTCCAATTGCCACAGTGCTTGTCAAAGCCAGTTTTGATTAATCTCCTTTGTCAGTGTGTCCCTTGCCATTCCCTATCACTCCTCCCTGAGAGAGACTTCACCCTGATTCATAAGGAAAAGTGGATGGCCTATTCTCTTAGCTACTTCCTGCTGAAAAGGGACGCTGTGGGTTTCAGGGTGAAGATCTTCTCTCACTACTCTAAAGGGCCCCTTTGGCAGTAGGAAACACATAGACTATTATGGAGATTGATTTTGGAATTTAGATGCACTGTTATCAATTGTGCTTAGCCGTACATGTTCATATCCTTGAAGATGTATCATGGAAGTGTTGCAGCCGAAAAAAAAGTGCATGAGTCAAAAATTGAAAAGCAATAATATTCTGAGTAGAGGTTCTAATAGTGGCACAAATCAAGTTACAGAGGTAAGGTGGTTCCATTGCCATCCTTACTCTAACTTAATTCTTTTTTTAAAAAATTTAAATTTGTTACTAATTTCAGTGAAAATTTAGAGGCTTTGGATTTCCATTCATTCATTGTTGTAGATTTATCCCCTCCCAAGGCTCCTCCCACCCCACCAGACATTACCCTCTTGGAAAAGAAAAGATTCTTTCATTATTTTACAAACCCTCCCCCAGGTCCACTTCACCATGTAGCCATCGCTCTAGACTCCTGTCATGACCTAAATACCTAATCACATATCTCTTTTAAACAGTTTTCTCCCTTCTCTGTTTCAGAGCAGCATACATTATTGAACCCATCTTACTCAGTCTCTCCCCAACCCCAAGGACAGTCCCATTCTATAACAGTGGCACCATGCAATAGTTGTTCCTTTGTGACTGGGACATTTCACTTAGCATAATGTTCTCCAGAGTCAACCATTTTGAGTAATATTGCATGAGTTCCTTGTTTTTTAATGCAGCATAGTATTCCATTGTGCGAATATACCACAGCTTCTCTAGCCATTCGTTTGTTGATGGGCACTTACTTAGGTTGTTTCCAACTCCTTGCTATTGTGAACAAAGCTGCAATAAACATGGGTGTGCATATATCTGCTTGGATGTCAGTTATGGTCTCTTCTGGGTATATTCCCAGTAGTGGTATTGCGGGGTCAAATGGTATCTCTATTTGCAACTTTTTGAGAAAGCGCCATGCCGCTTTCCACAGGGGTTGCACCATTTTACACTCCCACCAATAGTGAATAAGGGTTCCAGTTTCTCCACAAACTTGCCAGGATTTATTGCTTGCTGTTATGTTAAATTTTGCTATTTTGACTGGGGTGAGATGATATCTCATAGTTGTTTTAATTTGCATCTCTCTTAGGGCTAGGGATTTTGAGCATTTCTTCATGTGCTTGTTAGCCATCTGAATGTCTTCTTCGGTGAAGTGCCTGTTCATATCCTGTGTCCATTTTTCTATTGGATTTTTTACCTTTATCTTGATGTGGTGCTCAAGTATTTCATAAATTCTAGATATAAGTCCCTTATCTGATATGTTATTACCGAATACTTTTTCCCAGTCAGTGGCCTCCCTTTTTACCCTGTTGGAGAAGTTTTCAGATGTGCATAGGGATTTGAGTCTTAGAAGATCCCATTCATCTACGTTATCTTCTGGTTGTAGGTTTTCCAGGATACTGGGAAGACTGTTTATGTTGTGGATTAGGACTTCTAGTGTTGTTCCTAGTTTTCTGTAATGAAGTTTATAGTCCTTGGTTTTAGTCCTAGGTCCATGATCCACCTTGAGTTGGTTTTTGTGTATGGAGTGAGTTGTGGGTCTTGCTTGAGTCTTTTGCAGATATTTTTCCAATTTTGCCAACACCATTTGTTAAAAAGGCTGTAGTTTCCCCACTTCACTGATTTCATTTCCTTGTCAAAAATCAGTTGACCATTGATAGATGGGTTGATCTCTGGATTCTCAATTCAATTTCATTGATCTATGTGTCT
Source organism: Elephantulus edwardii (assembly GCF_000299155.1). Lineage (NCBI taxonomy): Eukaryota > Metazoa > Chordata > Mammalia > Macroscelidea > Macroscelididae > Elephantulus > Elephantulus edwardii. The sequence continues at coordinate 7,363,945 of NW_006399797.1, read as the reverse complement.
GTCATTGTACGAGTACCATGCAGTCTTGACCACTACGGCAGTGTAGTAGGATTTGAAATCAGGGGGTGAGATACCTCCTACTGTTCTTCTATTCTTAAGGAGTGCTTTGCCTCTTGAGCTCATTCTTACTTAGTTTTGGTTTGCTGCCATCCACTTTTTACCTCAGCCTTTTGCACTGTGGCCATCTTTCCAGAAGGCCTGACTTATCAATTCTTCTTCTATCATCCCTAGTAATTGTCCAGCTTTCTGACAGAAAGCAAGTAATTGCAAAGATTATGGCTTGAATCAGGTGCACCTTAGTGTCCAGACTGACATCGTTGCTCGTCAATACTCTGGAGAGGTCCCTGACAGCAGACTTTTCCTGTGTAATTCGTCTCTTAATTTCCTGGCTGCTGGTACCAAGAGTGTTAATTGTGGAGCCAAGCAAACAAAAGCTGTTTACAATCTCAATCTCTTCACAGTCTATCACAATGCTGACTTGCCATAAGTCAAGCACAGAGACAACAGTGAGGATAAAGATAAGAAGAGGAAAACAATTCTCATTCCTCTTATCTTTATTTTTGTCTCTGTGCTTGACTTATGACAAATCTCACTATTTTTCTCCTGCTGAAGTCAAAGTTCATTGACCAGAAAATCCTTGTCTTATTCATTTTTCTCAGTTTGTGTCCATGATACATTATCAGTAAAAGTATATATAGGATACTTACCTGGCAGGGGAGATACTATGGTCACAAAGATTGTTTCCTAGGATAAGGATTATCCAATGCGCTCTGGATATGCTGGCCCCTGCAATTTCTAAAAATGTGGGAAACTTGACTACATAATTTGTGTAATAAGGGAAAAAATGCACAATTCTGTGCCTAGGTTCTGCTTGCAATGAGGGAACATGTACTCCAGGTACCTCCATTTACTCTAGCAGCAATTTGACTTATTACTATTTCAGCTCTACTGTGCTGTTATAACAGGAACAATTCCTTTCTTTTTTAATATTATTTTACTTGTTAATGTTGTTGTTATTGTTGTTATGTGCCATCAAGTAACCTGCGACCCATAACAACCCTATGTACAAAAGCTCTGAAGCCTGCCCTGTCCTGAGACGATCTCACTAATTCTGACACTCCAACCCCATTGCCCCAGTTACTGTATCAGTCCATCTCATCTGTGATCTTTATCTCCTGCACTCTCCCTCTACCCTTCTGAGCATGATGTCTTTCTTGAGGGATTGGACCCTCCTGGCCACATGCCCAAAATATGTAACTTCAATTGGTGGGTGAGGTGAAGGAAATGGGAAGGATTGTTGTGGAAAAACAATGTATTCAAACTTTGTAAATAAATCAGAATAAAATGTTAAAAGAAAGAATACTACCACTTTAAAAAAATATCCTAGCTTCTAAGGAGAAACCTGGTTTCACTGTCTCCAAGACAGACCTATTTGTTTTCTTGGTGGTCCATGGTATGTTCAAGACTCTTCTCCAGCACAACAATTCAAAGGCATAGATTCTTTTTCTGTCATCCTTAGTCATTGTCCAGCTCTCTGATGCATAGCAAGTAATCGCGAAGACCATGGACTGAATTAGGTGCACCTTAGTCTCTAGACTGACATAGTTGCTTTTCAGCACACTGGAGAGGTCCCTGACTTACCCAATGCAATTTTTCTTTTGATTTCCTGACTGCTGGTGTCAAGAATGTTGATTGTGGAGCTGAGCAAGCTATAATTAGTAACAACAGCAATCTCTTCCCCATCTATCATGGTGCTGCCATTTGGCCCAGTGGTGAGAATCTTTGTCTTCTTGATGTTGTGCTTCCATCCATATTGAAGACTACAGCAATTGCTTCTAGTACTCTTCAGTTTCAGCCAGTAGGATTGTGTCATCTGTATAATGTAGATTGTTGATGAATCTTCCTCCAATCCTGATGAGACATTTCTCCTCAGAGAGCCCAGCTTCTTGAATGATTTGTTTTGCATAAAAAGGTATAGAGACAGGATGCATCCCTGATGCATTCCTTTCCTAATTTTGAACCATGCAGTGTTTCCCTGTTCTACTCAAGGATTGCTTTCTGGTCTAAGTATAGGTTTTGCATAAGCACAATCCAGTGTTCTAAGATTCCCATTCTCCTCAAGGTTAGTTACAATTTGTTGTGATCCATACTGTCAAATGCCTTTCCATAGTCAATAAAACACAGATAGACATTCCTCTGGTGCTCTCTACTTTCAGCCAAGATCCATCTGACATTGGCAATAATTATTTCTAGTACCACGACCTCTTTTAAAACCAGCTTGTATTTCTTGTCAATATACTGTTCCAGTTGCTTCTGGATAATCTTCAGCAGGATTTTGCTAGTGTATTATACTGTTCGATAATTTCCATAATCTATCAGATCACTTTTTTTAAAAAAATGGGAATAAATATTCATAATGAAAAAAATTGTAGAAAAGAAGATGTAAAAAGAAATTATTATCACATTGATGAGGAGTACATGTATTTGGTACACAAATAAAACCTCAAAGTCAATATTTATAGCTGTAAATTAATTCCTTTCCTTTTTTTTTACTCATAATTATGCAGCTTATTAGTTAATAGGTTATATATCTAGTTGGCAAGAGGATACAGGAGAGTAGCATCCACTTCTTAAACAACATGCCTCTGGAAACTATGAATTTTGAGAAATGATAGTTATAGAAAGGCTTCAGGTTTTTGTTCATAGGGTAGTTATGAGTCATGCTCCACTGGATAACAATCTTCAACAACAAGATAATACAATTTCTCAATCAGGACAGCTTCTGAAGTGTGATAACAGCCCCTTCAGCCTTGAGCCTTGTGGCTTTAAGCCAGTGTTACAAAGCTCTCTTAGTCCAGCCAATTATGAAATCTCTCCATAGTCCTCCAGCAACCTTGGGTAAAGGCCCCTGGTTCTAGTTCTGTGAAGTAGCAGTCTCAAGTCACCTCTGTCTTATGTTGGGTCTCTGGATCTCTGCTGCGCTCCTGCAGAGCCTGATCTGGGTAGTGCAGGAATCTCTGGCCTCAAAGGATGCATGCTACCTCCTCTACTTCCTTTCCTATTGTTAACACAGGAAACCATGACAGTGACAGAACCAAAACCCAGCTTTTAGTGAAATTCTACTAATACTGGAAATGTGATTCTCTTTAGGCCAATGTCCTTGAGTATAAGATGTGGTTTTCAGCTGTAGAAACTGATGAAGTTCAGTGTGAAACTATATTAAGGAAAAACAAGGTGGAGAAACAGAACTATTAGACAGGATGAGTTTACAAACTAAAATGACAGATCACATAAACTCTTTGAAAACCAATAAATAAACCAAATCTGAATCTGAAAGACTTTAAAATAAGGATGTATCTTATTTATCTAGTGCTGCTATAACAGAAATACTACAAGTGATAACTTAAAGAAATGGAAATTTATTATCTTATAATTTTTAAAGTCCAGAAGTATTAATTCAGGGTACAAGCTCTGGGAGCACCTGTCAATTCTAAAAGAAAGTTCTTGTCTCCTTCCAGTGGCTTGGTGTTCCTTGGAAATTGCTACGTGAGTTGATTTTTCCATTATCAAGGAGGTTCCCAGTGCAGGAAACTATTTCCAAATAATGTGCTCTGCTCCTGGGTCTTATTGACATCTGTCTGTCTGTCTCTCTCTTTCTCTTCTTCTCCAACTCTCTTCCCCCCCCCCCCCCCCCAGCTTCTCTTCTCCTTCTGTCTCTTTCAAAGGTGCTCAGCCTACACCCTAGTGACACTCCTTTTACGTGATGACTGTAATAGAATTAAGGGAGTTTTGTACCAACTTAGTCCCATTTCAGTTGATTTGCTTGTCAGATCACGAACGATCATTTGTAGCTGTCACATTATAGGAAACATTCCAAACATTGAAAATCATGATCCAGACAAGTAAACGCATATTTGGAGAGTTGGAGAGAGGGGACAAAAGTCCAGTTGATGAAAATGTTTAAAATCTGTGGAGATAAAGGAAAGAACAGCAATCATTAAATGAAAACAAGAGATGTTAGAATTAAACAGGAGATAAGAAATAAGAACAAGCATAATTGATTTGATAATGGGAAAATTAAGATAAATATGGTCAGTGAAACAATAGTAATAAAATACCTCAAAATAGAGTGAAAAGGTAAAAGGGTCACAATGTTAATTAAATCCCTAAGAGAAATGGGAAATACGAAGAGCAAATAAAAGCTATGGAAGACGAATAAGGTGTATCAACCGTGGAGGTAAGCCAAATATAGTGAGAATTTTGTTTAGAAGGATTCAAGGAGATTGTTAAGAAATTGTTAAGGTTGAAGAAAGACACAGATGCTTATGTGGGGAAAACCTCCAAACAGGTAGCATTTTAAGCAAGGTGAAAAGCAATTATATTCTTCTAGAAATAATTCAAATATATTTTCGTTAAGTCAGAATAGACTCATAGCTGACCTCCTCCATTGGGTTTCTGAGGCTGCATATTGCACTAGAATTGATTGCTTATTCTTTATCTTTGGAGTAGCTGGTGGATTTGAACCATGAGAAAGGCACCGCCTTTGGTTAGCAAGGTCCTTAAATATCTAAATAAAAAACTTTGAGGAGGAATTGGAAAAACCACAAGTTTACTAAAAATTTTCAGGGTGAAGCTTACTAAAAATTGGAAATTGATGAACAGACCAAAAAATAATTTTTCTCTGTCACTTATTGCTGTCAAGTTGAAACTGACTCATAGCTAACACTTCAGCAGGTTTTCTGAGACTATAAATTGCATGAGAAGAGCTTGTCCCTCTTTTTCCTGAGGAGCAGCAGGTGGATTTGAACAACCCGCCTTTAGGTTGGCAGCACAACTTTTTACCCACTATATCTTCAAACATTAGCTGGTATATCCCAGTCACAAAGGGACAAATATTACATGATGCCACTGTTGTAGAATGGGACTGTCCTTGGGGTTGGGGAGAGACTGAGTAAGATGGGTTCAATGATGTGTGCTGCACTGAGGTGGAGGAGGAAGGGAACTGTTTAAAAGAGATATATAACTGGGTGTTTCTGTCATCACAGGAGTCTA
>NW_006399797.1:7321240-7358507 GCF_000299155.1 Elephantulus edwardii | reverse complement strand
TGACAAAGAAGATTAATCAGAACTGGCTTTGACAAGCACTGTGGCATTTGGACAAGAACAAACTGGGAGGAGGGTAGAGAGAATGGTGCAGCGGTGAATGAATGGAACCCCAAATCTCTGTAAATGTTTATGAAAATTAATAAAATATAATTATAGAAAAAAAAACCCCAAACATTAGCTGGTACATGAAAAACAAAACCAGTAAGTCTAATTTTATTTACAGATATGAAAGTTTTAATCTTGTATCCTAAATGAAAATACATATTATTTTATAGCACAACAGACATCTATTAAATGTCATCTAATATTTAGTCACAAATGAAGTCTGAAAATATACCAAAGTATAATATTGTAGGTATCTGGCCCTTTGAATAAATACTATGCACTATAAATGTGTAAATAATTCATTACACCAGAGCTGAAAATATTATACTTTGGGAAAAAATGTAATTCAAGGAAGAACAAATCACAGCTAATAGCATAAAACTCCCAAATACAAGTCACAACAAAAGAACTACAAATCAAAATCTATGGCATACAACTAAAATTATGTTTAAGGAAATGTGACTGCCTTATATACATTTATGACCTAAAGAAGATAGAATGTGGTGATCAGAGCTTTATGGATTAAAGTTTACATTTTATTTTAGAGTCTTTCAGAATCACATTTATGAAATTCAAGCATTTTACTACTGGACAAAGTTTATTTCAACAAACAGATGCAGCCCTAGACATGCTCACCAGGCTGTGCCAAGACTGGAGGACAACTACCTGGCCAGCTGACAGGAAGAGATCCATATTTATTACCAACTGAAAAAAAGGAGATCTGGTAGAGTGTGGAAATTGTCAAGTAATATCACTAATATTACATATAAGCAAAATCCTGCTGAAGAGTATCTGGATGGAACAGTACATAGACAGAGAACAACCAGCAGTGTAGGATAGGTTTATTATTGGCCCTGGCAATAGATGGGTCTTGACTGAATGCAGAGAGTACCAGAAGAATGTCTATCTGTGCTCCATTGACTATGCAAAAGCATTTTCACTAGGTGGATCACAACGAATTGTGGCTAACTTGAAGAAGAATGGGAATCCCAAAACACCTGATTATGTTCATGTGAAACCTCTACTTCAGCCAGAAAGCAGTTATCAGAACAGAACAAAGAAACACAGTATGGTTCAAAATCAAGAAAGGAGTGCATATCCCTGATATATATCCTTTTTCTACACACTTTCAATCTATATGTAAAACTGGTCATTTGGGAGGCTGGGCTTAACAAGGAGGAATGTAATATCAGGAATGGAGGAACAACCTATGTTATGCATATGGCACAACCTTACTTGCCCAAACTGAGGAAGACCTGAACCATTTGCTGCAGAAAGTCAAGGACTGCAGACTTGAATGTCAAGAAAGCAATGATTCTCATCACTGGACCAATTGGTGATAGATGGAAAAGAGATTGAAATTGTTAACAATTTCAATCCACTTGGTTCCACAATCCTTTGGCACCAGCAGTCAGAAAATCAAAAGACAAATAGCCTTGGGAAAAGTCTGCTGTCAAGCACCTCTAAAGAGTGCTAAAGGGTAGTTATAGCATGAAGGAGACAAGCTGTGCCTGATCCAGGCCACCGTCTTTGTGATTATTTGCTCTGCATCAGAAAGCAGGACAATGAATAAGGATGGCAGGAGAAAAATCTATGCCTTTGAGCCGTGGTGCTGGAGAACAGTATTGAACATACTATGGACTAGCAAGGGAACAAACAGATCTGTCCTAGAGAGGGTGAAGCCAAGTTGCTCTATGCAGGCAAGAATTTGGAAGCTCTATCTGACATACTTTGGGCATGTGACCAGTCCTTGGAGAAAGACATCAAGCTTAGAAAGATGGAGGGACAGTGCAAGAGAGGAAGACCCAAGATGAGACAGATCAACATAGTGACTGGGATAATAAAGGTAGGAGTGTTGGAGACAGTGAAGTTGGCTCTGATAGACGGGGTTCAGAGTTTTGTGGCATAGGGTTGCTATAAGGAGCAGGCGACTCGACAGAACATAACAACAACCATTACTAAAAATATGAATTTACAATGAAATATAAAAGATAAAATAAGTTTTTTAAGAACTTCATGGGAGTAAATTTTTAAAAAATGGGAAAGGATCTGTTTTTGTTGTTATGCATCCTCAAATTCAATAGAACTCATAGAAACTCTATGAATAATGGATGGAAGTCTATCCTGTGCCATCATCACAATTTCCACCAGGTGAGACCAGTCCTTGGAGAAAGACATCAAGCTTAGAAAGATGGAGGGACAGTGCAAGAGAGGAAGACCCAAGATAAGACAGATCAACATAGTGACTGGGATAATAAAGGTAGGAGTGTTGGAGACAGTGAAGTTGGCTCTGATAGACGGGGTTCAGAGTTTTGTGGCATAGGGTTGCTATAAGGAGCAGGCGACTCGACAGAACATAACAACAACCATTACTAAAAATATGAATTTACAATGAAATATAAAAGATAAAATAAGTTTTTTAAGAACTTCATGGGAGTAAATTTTTAAAAAATGGGAAAGGATCTGTTTTTGTTGTTATGCATCCTCAAATTCAATAGAACTCATAGAAACTCTATGAATAATGGATGGAAGTCTATCCTGTGCCATCATCACAATTTCCACTCTGCTGGGGTCCATCGCTATATTCACGGTGTCAGTCTGTATTGTTGAGGGTTTTCCTCTCTTTTGGTGACCTTCAGCCTTTCCCAGCATGGTGACTCTGAAAATCCACTTGAAGGTCAGCCATGAAACATTGGGACCTGTCAGTAAACAACAACAACAACATACTTCAGACAGCTTTTATTAAAAGACAAACTTTTTAAAAAAAATTCTCTATTGAATATAAAAATAATACATCATTATACTCGTCTATAAATAGTGAAAGAAGAAAAACTATTGTATGTGATTTGTTGTTAGGTGCAGTTGGCTTGACTGGAATTTACAGTGACTCTATGAACAACAAGTACAAATGACCCCATCCTGAGCCATCCTCAATAGCCTCTGCTGTGTGAAAGCCTTTGTTGCAGTCCTGTGACAATCATTGTGTTGAGGGCTTCCTCTCTTTTGGTGACTCTCTGCATTTCCAAGCATAATGTCTTTTCTCAAGGACTGGTGCCTCTTGACAATATGCACAATATTAGACAAATATAAAATCAGGTAAATACTGGAGAAGGACATTTACAATAGGTCTAGTTCACGTTTTAACATAACTGAAAGTATCTTTAAATATATTAGAAGAAAATGGGCTTGAGTAATATAAAGACTTTGTGAATGTGTATGTCTTGTTCATAGATATTTGTATGGTTAATATGAGCATGCATTTTAGTAAAATATTTTTTATATAAATTAAAGATGAAGCACAATGTGAAAAATTGTAGTAGATGCTGAAAACACATTAAGTAAATTTCAATACTATTAATCAAAATAGACACAGAAAATAAACTTAATGAAAATCAATGAGTTGGCTATAGATCAGAACATGCATAATTTTACAAATATATATACAAAGTAAAAAACAATGATCAATTGTAATATCTTATAGTAATACTCACTAATTAAAATAATCCTATTAAAGTCACAGCCAAATAAATTGTGGCCATTTTATACTTGTTTTTTAGCCCTTATGTTAAAAATAAAAATGAAATAAGGACTATAAAAATCAGAAAGATAAAAATTTCTTTGCTAGTTTGTTTTGCAAATGAGATAATCACTTAACAGGATATGCAAGACACTCTTCAGATAAATCAGAAGATCTGATTAAAGATCAATGTGTTTGCTGAATTGTATTACAGATATGCTAAGTGCTTTGTCCTCATTTTATCCTCTCTGGAACATTTGACACAGTGATTACTCTTTCCTCTGATCTTGGTGATGATTTGTTCTTGGACTCCTTTTCTTCTTCTCCCTGACCACTTAATGTTGGAAATTTCATAGCTCAGTCCTTGGTTCCCTTCTATTTTACCTTCATACCCACTGTTGACTACCTTAATCTCATCTTCGGGAAAGAATATCTTCAGTCTCAAATCTCCTTTGGAATCTGGATTTTGAACTCCTCCTCACACACAGTATCAGATCTGAAGAGACCTGTCCGACCTTGGAATTATCACATTGTGCCAGCAATGTAAACAGAGACAGTAAGTCACAGAACTTAGCAGAAACTCTGTGGTCAGGATCTTCCCTAAGTATGGCCTCAAGCAAAAGTCTCTAAAGTTGGTACATAGGATTTGAACTTACATCGTCCTAAACAAGAGATGGACAACTGCATGAGAGACCAGTAGTAATGTGTAGTGTAAGGCATTACAGAAGAGACTAGTGATCATATTATGATGTGACTGGAAAAGGGAGGGTTTGACCAGATAGGAAGGTGTGCAAAGAATGAGGATGTAGTAGGGAAAGGGTAGAGATAAATCACATGTTCTTGGGGGTTGGGGGTTGGGTGGGCAGTGAATGCATTGTTTATTTCTGTAAGGGAAGTGTCTTTCATCTGGTAGGTAAAAATGTTTGTCAGATATTCTAACACTGAACATCCAAATTAAGACAGAGTAGGAGGAAGGATTGGCCATCCACTTCTGAAATATGACTGGCCTTTGAAAACTCTATGTACAGCTGAGCACACTTAGACTAACAGATATGGCAACTGAAGTTAAGCCCTCAAATTTGGAAATAGTAGTAATAAGAAATTAACAATTGGCATGTGGAACATGACAAGCCTGAATGTAAGAAAACTAGACATTGTAAAGAAAGAAATGGAACACATAAATATTGACACATTGGGTATTAGTGAAATGAGATGGATTGGCATGGGACATTTTGAATCTCATGATCATATAATCTATTATGCTGAAGATGAAAAGGTGAGAAAAAATGGGGTCACTTTCATTAAAAAGGCAATTTCTAGATCCATCTTGAAGTACAATACCGTGAGTGACAGGATAATATCCATACGCATACAAGGAAGACCTCTTAATACCACTATGTTTCAAATTTATGCGCCTACAACCAGAGCTAAGGAGGAGGAAATAGATGATATCTATCAACTGTTGCAATTAGAAATCGATCTAACGTGTAACCGAAATGCTTTAATAATAGTTAGTGACTGGAATGAAAAAGTTGGGAAGCAGGAATAAGATTCAGTATTTGGAAAATATGGACTTGGTGACAGAAATGAGGCTGGGGATAGAATGACAGAAGTCTGCACAATCAATGATTAATTCACAACAAATACCTTTTATAAGAAAGATAAACGCAGGTTATACACAAGAATTTCACAGGAAATGATGGGATGCACAGGAATCAGACTGATTATACATCGTGGAAGGAACCATTGGAGAAGTTCAATATCAAAAGTAAAAACTAGACCAGGTGCTGATTGTGGAAGAGATTGTTCATATTGTTGTTGTTGTTATGTGTGGTCGAGTCACTTACGACTCATAGTGACCCTATGTACAACAGCCCTAAACTATGCTCTGTCCTGTGCCAATTGCACTGTCTCCGATGCACCCATCCCTATTACCCCAGTCATGGAATCAATCCACCTCATAGGGGGCTTTCCCCTCCTGCGTCTGCCCTCCACCCTACCAAGCATAATATCCCTCTCCAAGGACGGGTCTCTCCTTACAACATGACCAAAGTATGTCAGATGAAGCTTCAGAATCCTTGCCTCCAAGGAGCAGCCTGATTTAAGCCTCTCTAGGATGAATCTGTTTGTTTTCTTGGCAGTCCATGGTACCCTCAATACTCTTCTCCAGCACCACAAGTTCAAATTAAAATTAAGGAGGTTAAATCATGTCCACAGGAATAAAAATTTGCTCTTGAATCTATCTCCTATGAATTTAAAAACCAACTCAGAAATAGATGAACACTAATGAACAAAGACCAGATAAGCTGTGGGAAGATATATCAAGAATATTGTTCATGAAGAATGCAGAAAGTCATTACAAAGAGGGAAGAAGAAAAGACCAAAATGGATGTCAGAAGAGACTCTGAATATTACACTAGAGCACCAAGAAGCCAAAGCAAAGGGAAGACTGGATGAGTTTTGTGATGACATCAAGGATATCATCCATGAAGAGAGTAAAAGGTCATCACAAAGATAGAAGGGTAAGGAAAAAACCTAAATGTATGTCAGAAGACACTCTGAAAATTGCACAAGAGTGTTCAGACACCAAAACAAAGGGAAGAGATGCTGAAGTGAAACAGGTGAACAGAAGATTTTAAAAGGCAGCTCAAGAAGAAGATGAAAAATATTATAATGGAATGTGCAGAGAGCTGAAATTGGAGAATAAAAAGGGAAGGACTCTTTCAGTATTCTCAGGCTGAGAGAACTGGAAAACAATTTAAGCCTTTAGTCGCAATATTGAAGGATGGTACGGACAATATGTTGAGTGATCCTGGAAGCATAAAAAGAAGATGGAGGGAATATACAGAGTCACTGTACTAATTGACTGACACCGAAAAATTTCAGGAAGTACCATATGAACAAGAACAAATGAAGCTGCATTGAAGGCATTGGCAAAAAAATAAGGCCCCAGAAATTGATGGAATACTGATTAGCATGTTTCAACTTACAGATGCACCCCTGGATGTGCTTACTGGCCCATGCTAGGAAATTTGGAGGACAGCTGACTGGCCAACTGTCTGAAAGAGATCCATATTTATTTCCACTCTCAGGAAAAGTGATCCAGGAGAATGTGGAAATTATCTTTCCTTTTTATTCTCTGACCCTAGTTCTTTGCATAATTTGTTATAATATTTTGCTATTTCTTCTAGAGTTGCCCTTTGAAATCTTCTGTTCAGTTGTTTTAGTTGATCATCTCTTCCCTTTGCTCTGGTTTTCAACCCTCTAATGTAATTTTCATAGTCTCTTCTAACATTCATTTTGAATTGTTCGCCTCTCTTTGTGAAGACCCTTTGCTCTTTTTATGAATAGTATCCTTGATGTCATTCCACAGCTCCTCTGGTCTAAAATATGACTATTCAATGCCTCCAATCTCTTCTTGAGATGATTTTTAAATTCAGGTAGGTTAGACTCAAGGTTGTATTTTGGATCTTGAGGACTTGTTTTCATTTTCTTCAGCTTCAATTTGAACTTGCGCATGAGTAATTAATGATCTTTTTCACTTGGACTGGTTTTGACTACTGATTTTGAGTTTCTCTAATAATTCTTTCCACACATGTATTCAGTCTGATTCCTATGCAGTCCATCTGATAAAGTCCACATGTAAAGTTTCCTTTCTTGGTTTTTTTTTGTTTGCTTGTTTGTTTTTTGTTTTTTTAAAGGAAGTTAAAGAAGCTTTATTAAGGGGTCTCCCTGGCAGGATTCCTTGGTCTGCAGAGAAAGAAACAGGCAGAGGGACAGACCAGGGAAATACTGTGCCCTAAGTGGATTAGGGCAGGTTTTACGGTGAGGGTGTTTAGGGAGGGAAGGGAGGGACATTCCATTGTGGTTTAGCCAGGTGGGTGGTCTTCTAGTGAGGAAAGGGAGGAGCACTCCATGGTAGCTAAGGCTGTTCAGTCAGGGGCTGGCTGGCTGGCTGGCTGCGCCCTGGAAAGAATCCGCAGAGATGTCCAAGTCCCCACGTCCCCAGCGAGGGTCCCCGTCGACCCCCTCCGCCCCTCTGTTCGGTGTCCGCGGCCCGAGTTTGCAAGGGCGGAGGGAAGCCCCGACACTCCCTTTGTGGACATGTTGATATTCCTTGAATCCTTTGTTCTCCCTTTGACCTTGGTCCTGGCCTGACATCCCAAACTCTTTAGTGAGAAAAAGGGTGAAGTATTCTTTCCGGCAACTTTCTGCTGAACAGGGGTGAAGATATGGGGCTCAGAGGCTGGATTAGGATGGCCAGGGGAGAATATGGATGTCACAACATCTGGTTCAAGTTGGTCATTTCTTTTATCCTGGGAAGTAAGAATTCAAAAAGGCAGGGAGCGATTAATGACGATATGAAGAACTGCTTAAAGCTTGGGATCTGAGTGAGGCGGAAGAGTAGTAGAAAGAGAGATTAGCAGCAATATGAAGAGATACTTTGGGCTTGGAATCTGGGTAAGGCAAAGAGTAGTGGGGAGAGCAATTAGTAATAATATGAAGAGTTATCTAGGGATTTGAATGATGTGAAGAGTAGTGGGGCCCACTATTTGATAGGTGTAGAACATCTGTTCAGTGAGAGGAGCATGTTTGACCTGGGAAAGGTGGTGCCAGTGGGGGTTACTTAAACACTATGAAAGTAGTTATGATGACTGTGTAAAGTTTATCTTAGCGTGGCTGAAGAAGTTTGGATGCACACATGGTATTTAATGAGGACACCTTTTTTGACTTTTAAAAAGGTATGTGCTGTGGATGGGGCAGATCTAAAAAAAAAAAAAAAAAGAGAAGAGAGAGAGAGATAAACTATGAGTAAATCATTGAACACATACAATTCAGTCTTTCAATCTCCAGTCTCATTTCTGTCACCACCAAGACCTTACTTAATGACTACCATTTCTTCCTGATTACTTTTGACTTTTGCAACCAGTCACCAATAATTATTAACACATCTTGATTACAAATTTAGTCAATTTTGAACTGCAAAATTTGGTAGAAATCATCCTCTTCTTTAACTTTAGTTGTTAGTGCATAGGTTTATATTAATAGGTCTTCCTTGAATGTGTATGGATAGCATCCTATCACAATATTGTACTTTAGGATAGATCTTAAAATTGTCCTTTTAACTGTGAATGCAACACCATTGTTCCGCAGTTTTTTATTCCCAGAATAATAGATAATATGATTATTTGATTGAAAGTGACTCATGCCAGTCCATCTCAATTCACTAATGCCTAGAATATTGATGTTCATGGGTTCCATTTCTTTCTTTACAACTTCCAGTTTTCCAACATTCATACTTTGTATATACCTTGTTCCAATTATTAAAAAAAATGTTTGTAACTGGGGAGCTCTGGTGGCCTAGTGGTAAGGAGCTGCAACTACAATCCCAGAGGCACACGGTTCGAATCCACCAGATGCTCTGCCGGGGAAAGAGGGACAATCTCCTCCTGTACCAGTCAGATCTGATTTGACGGTACACTCACCCAAAAATAATAAAATTTTAAAAAATGTTTGTAGCTGTCTCCTAATTTTAAGAGATTTCCTTTCTGGGTTATACTTCTGATACTTTATCTACTTACATTCCTCTATTGTTCACAAGGTTTCCAAAGGCTTATTATTCTGGAAGTGGACGGCCAATCCCTCTTCTTAACCTATGAGCTTTGCTGCAACCTGTCCACCATGGCTGACCCTTTGGCTTTTGAAACATTTGGTGGCATAGCTTCCAGCATCAAAGCAATCCACAAGTGACACCAGTACAAAAGACTGACACAGTCTACAATTATAAGAGCAAATGATAAACAATCAAGAATATACATACTGATAAACTTTTAGTTGTTGTTGTTAGGTGATGTTGAGTCCAGTACAATTCATTACAATCCTATGAACAACAGATCTCAACTCTGTCCTATCCTGTGCCATCCTCACAATCCCTGATATACATGAGCTCTTTGCTGCAGTCACTATGTCAAGCCATCTGGTTCGGAATCTTCCTTCTCTCACTGACCCTCTATCTTTACAAACAAGATGTCCCTCTCAAGGAATAATCACTCCTAGCAACATGCCCAGGTAGGTGAGATAGAGTTTTATCATCTTTGCCTCCAAGGAATACTCTGGCTGCAACTTTTCCAAGACAATTTGTTTGTTCTTTTGGTAGTCCATAGGTCATCGGTACTTTTCTCCTCTACCACAACTCAAAGGCCTCAATTCTTCTTCTATCATCCTTATTTATTGTCTAGCCCTTGGATACACAGCAAATGATTGAAAAGACTTAGGGTTAGGGTAATTCTGTTACCAAGTCTATATGTTCTGACTACTAGCCCTTCTTCATTGTTTCCAACTTTTGCACTCCATTCACTAATAATTATTAAAGCATCTTTGATTGCATGTTTGGTCAATTTTGTACAGCACAATTTGGTAAAAATCTTTAAATCAGACAAATAATAAAGTAATTGTTGTTGTTGTTGTATGCCGTTGAGTTAGAAGCGACTCATACCTGACCCTCTAGTGGATTTCCAGAGGCAGTAAATAGTGTGAGAGCAGGTTACCCATCATTCTCCCATGGAGCAACTGGTGATTTGAATCACTTTGGGATTGCAACATAGATTCTTGCTACCAGTCCACCAAGGTTCCCTGTAACACATTAGGATTACTATTCCAAATTCTTGTTAAGTCCTGTCATGTCAACTTCATGTCGGAGTGACTCTGTGTACAAGAAATCAAGCCCTCCCTGCCCCCCACTGTCCACCGCATGCACCATCCTCACCTTTCTGTTGTATTTCAGCCCATTGCTGCAGCCACTAATCAAGCCATCTCATTTAATAAATACATATGAATAAAGGAGCTCTGATGACCTAGTGAGTTAGACATTAGCATCATGCAAACCATGGTCTTGTATAACAAACTGACATATAAATTCCATGACATAGGACACCCTTTTCTAGACTAAGATGAGGCCCTTAGTGCTATAGCAAGATGGGATCTTGGTTAGGGGTTTTGCACATACAGTGGCTCAGTTAGATCTTTGGTGCTGGTACTTGGCACAAAGCCCAAGTATTTGTAGGCCTGAGGCCTTGCAGACACAGCACCAGGACTCAATATCTTCTCTGTTGCCTGTAGAGTCATCCTCTGGAAATCACTGGCTCTGAAAGCCTGCTGGAGGGTCAGCTATCCCAAAAGGCTACTTATCTGAGTTTATTTCTGACATGAAAATTATATTGCTATTGTCTATTTTAAAAAAAATGCTCTGCATTTTTTCACTTGAAATTGCCTCAAACATTATTAAAAGAAGAATAAAAACACCCTTCTGTCCTTTAGGAACCAGGAAAACATACCACATTAGCCCCGGTGACATCATGAGTAAGATGGAAGGCCGCTAATGAAGAAGTTGGTGGTTTAAATTTCCCAGTTGCTTTGTGGAAGGGTGATGGATGTCTCTTTGTGTAGATTTATAGCCTTGGAAGTCCAGTGGAGAGTTGTTATGTGTTGCAAGCAACCCTATGGCAGTGCGATTGCGGTTATAATATATGTTATTTTATAGTACCACTTCTTAACACTTTGCACCTCTTCAGACTTATACAGTGTTTCTTTCCTTGGAACTGTGTGTTGACTCAGCAAAACACTACTGCAGAACCTGGTAACTCTAACAAATATGGAGATTTCTCATTGGTTTTCTCTTTTATAAATGTGCTCAGTAATTTATAAACAGAATGGATCTTTTTTTTTTTTTTTTACAAAATGACACAGTGGAAGAATTTACCCTAACCTTGGCTTCCCGTGACTCATTTTACTCCTAAACTAGTACCTAGAAGCTGTTTTAGAATTAGTGGCTGTCCCTGTATGATTCAGGAAACTTGCTAGTCTCTGCATGAAAGTACTATTAGGATCTTTGGAATCACATCAATGTTTGGCTGTCTTTTAACTAAAAAAAAAAAAAAATCACAGTCTCTAAAGATAGTATTTAAAACATTAACACACACACACACACACACACACACACACACACACACACGCATCTCAGATTTTAGTTAACCTTTTGATGCATAGAACAAACCCTGTCAATAATACCCCAAAAACCAAAAAATAAAAAACATCATTTTCACTGTTGTTCCATTTTAAACCATTCATTAAACAAGCACATAGATGTTTTGTCTTTCCAACTCAATTAAATGTTTATAATTTTTCTGGTTATAGAAGTTGTAAAGCCTTTTGGAATTTTTCCCAACCTTGGTCTCCTTACTCTCACAACATAAGAAAGAAATTCAAATATGAAGAAGAAATCCATCAGGGAAAAGAGGATAAAATATCACTAACATGCTGATAGGTGGTGAGTAGACAGACAGGTGATAACATATTTAGCTGCTGCCTTTTTTCTGGGATGTTTTCCTATGATGAAATCTCAGGCTGGCTCAGGTGCTCACAAAAGAAGTATTAAAAATCTAACCAACATTAACCTCCTCTACAGCTCAGAGCCTGAATTTGCTCAGACTGTGTGATATTTCCCCTCTGTAATGTTTGACAGGGTTAGAAGGAAGGGGAAGAAGCAGATTACAAGTTGTCATGGAGTTGGCTTGGACTCCTGGCAGCATCATACATATAGAGTAGAACTTGATCCACAGAGTTCTCAAGAGCTGATGTTTAAGAAGTATCTTGGTTTTTGTTCAGAAGATTCAATGTGTCAACTTGAATTTATCTCCTTTCAAATTGTAACCACACGCTTACTTGTTTGCACTGCCCAGGGAATCCATGAAGCAGATTATATTCATCTGCATAGTCACATCTCTTTATTTTCAGCTCACTTCTCATTTCTGTCTCCACCATAGCAGACATTTCCAAGAACCAACCCTATGAGTTCTATGGAGCAACTGACGTCTTACTGCTCAGCTTGATATCTCTCTGGACACGTTTTAGTCAACTGTTTTCTCTGCAAGCTTCATCCTGTGCCACTCACTCTCCATTCACCAATTTTCCCAGTACATAGCATTTTTTTAGCTAATAACTCTTCTGTATGTGTCTCCTGTCTTCTGTGTTACCTTTGTTATTGCTTTTTATTTATGAGATGTTAGAAAAAAGTTCATGTGGAGCATATGCTTATATATTAATGAAGTATTAATATCTGTACATATCAATTACTATGGATAATGTATATGCAAATTTTCAAAGCATAATAATGAACCTACAACCTAATTGAAGAATTAGAACATTGTCAATTCTGATACAGTTCACTGAAGTGCATCCTGTATTACACCTCTTTCCCTCATCCTAAAGTAACTATTATCTTGAATTCTTTGCTCATTTGTACTTTTGCATTCTTATGCGTCTTTGTTCTTAAGTGTGATGGAGTCACTTTGACTCATAGTGATGAGACAGGGTGAGAAACTGCTGGTTCGTACGCCATTATCGCATTTGTTGTTATGTTTGTATAGCTTTGCCAAATGTATAGCTCTTGTGTGCAACAGTTTTGCTATTTTCAGAACTCTAAAAGCATTGAATCATATGGTATCTTTGGTGATTTGTTTTTTATGGTTTAGTATTTTGCTTCTGAAATTCTCTCTATTGATGAAGTGACTATATTATTTTTACTTCTGTGTATTGTAGATACACTAACATCTAAAATATTTCTTTTTTGTATTTTCCTCCTTTTTAAAAGTTTTTTTAAATGATAATGTTTCTACGAACATTTTCTACATGTTTTCTGATAGATATATTCCAAAATTACTCTTGAGTAAATGTCTAGGTTTGAATTGGATAATTTTCATACATTCCACCTCAGAGAAGATAATACCAGGCTATTTTCTAAATATTTTTTTGTCAATTTACACATTCAAAAAACAATAAATTCTCATTGATTTACATCTCTGGGAAAATATTGTACTAGTAGACTTTCACATTTGGGCTATTCTCCTGGGTTGGGAAAGTTTTCCATTGCGGTACTAAGAAGCTATGCTGCAATCCCAGAGGCACATGTTTCGATCCATCGACTGGTACATGAGAAAAATGAGCAATTCCTTCCCGTAGAATTAACTGTCTCTGAAAACGCTCTGAAGGGTTGGTCTGATTCAGTAGTAAACAACAATAACACTGTATCTTATACATTATACAAAATAGAACTGTTAGCAGAGCTGACATGTACAACTTTGTAAAATGAAACGTTCGCAAAATGATACAGAGATCAAGAGAACATTGCAAGCATCCCAGAAAGCCTTATATTTCTTTGTTGTTGTTATTGTCATCAGGTCTTGTAAAGTCAAGTATGAGTGAAAATGATCTTATGAACAACAGATATGAACCCTGTCTTATCCTGTGCCATTTTCTTCATCTTGAATGCATTGGATACATTAGAGCCCATTGCTTATGCCAAGCTACCTCATTGAGGGGAGGGGTATCTTCATCTCTTCTGTCGATCCTCAACTTTTCCAAGCATGCTATCCCTTTCCAAGGAATGCCTTCTTCCAGCAACATGTAAATGAGAAAGGAAGCTTCACCATCTTTGCCTCCAAGGAGCACTCTGGTTGCGTTTTTCCGAAAACCTATCTGTTCTTTTGGAAAGAAGTCCCTGGGATATAGTACTCTTCTCCAACACCACATACAGTTCACAGAACTCAGTTCTTCTTCTGTCATCTTATTCATTGTCCAGCTCTCAGATGCATAGCAAATAATTGAAAAGACCACGACCTGAATAAGGTGCAACTTAGTCTTCACACTGACATCCTAATTCTTCAGCACTCTGGGGTGGTCACTGACAGCAACTTGCTCGTAGCAATATATATCTCTTGATTTCCTGACTGCTGGTTGTTAACTGTGGATCCAAGCGAGATTTAATTATTGACAGTTTCAGTCCTTTCTCCATCCATCACAATGTTGCCTAATGGCCCAGTGGTAAGGACTTCAGATTTCTTGATGTTGAGATGTAGTCCATATTGAAGGCTGTAGTCTTTGAAGCTTTGTAGGTAGCATTTCAAGTCCTGCTCACTTTCAGCAAGCGAGATTGTGTCATGTGCATTCCATACTCCTTTATGTTCACTCAAACCCAAAGAACTACTATCCTGATTTCTAACAGAATAAATTTATGCATATATGAGTTTCTTATAAAATCTAGTTTCTTACCTCAAGTAAGAGTGTGATATATTGTAGCCCCTGGTGCTAATTTTGCATTTCTAGCAAGCTCTATATAACACCATTTCTTCCCGTATTTCTGGTTGATAATTCAATACATTTGCATATTGGAAATATGCAGAAAATTGAAGAATCTCTGCCCTAAGTAGCTTGTATATATTAGTATGTTGCTCGATACATGGGGGAAATAGAGTGAGAGATAAGATGTGAATTTATGCAGATATCAGACCAGAATAAAAAGGAATAAAACAAGAGGATCCAGGACAACTTCTACAAATGGCCCAGTGGTGTCTGAGAGTCTTGACTATATCAATAATCAGCTTATTCTAATCAGACTTTAATAAGTTGGCCTTTTATTTTGAGAACCTATTATATCAATGATTGTGTGAGGGGGCTAGAGATTCCTTTCCACAGGAGACTCAGAATATGAAAGAGAGACAGACCCACAGACAAGTAATTATAGTATTATGAGATAAGAACTATGCAGCAAATGGTGTCATCCAGAAGGAGTGCTCGTCTCTGCGATGGTGAGAGTGGGGTTCAGAAAGGACCTGTCAGAGAAAGAGCCCTTTACCGGAGTTTATGATGGATAAAGAAGGGTTTCTATTTAAACAGGGATATGAAAGCTGAAGTGATTCCAGGTACAAAGACAGAACAGCAAGCAACAAATGCTGGCGAGGTTGTGGAGAAACTGGAACCCTGATTCACTGTTGGTGGGAGTGTAAAATGGTGCAACCCCTGTGGAAAGCAGTATGGCGCTTTCTCAAAAAGTTGCAAATAGAGATACCATTTGACCCAGCAATTCCACTACTGGGAATATACCCTGAAGAGACCATAGCTGACATCCAAGCAGATATATGCACACCCATGTTTATTGCAGCTTTGTTCACAATAGCAAGGAGTTGGAAACAACCTAAGTGCCCATCAACAAACGAATGGCTAGAGAAGCTGTGGTATATTCGCACAATGGAATACTATGCTGCATTAAAAAACAAGGAACTCATGCAATATTATTCAAAATGGTTGACTCTGGAGAACATTATGCTGAGTGAAATATCCCAGTCACAAAAGGACAAATATTACATGATGCCACTGTTGTAGAATGGGACTGTCCTTGGGGTTGGGGAGAGACTGAGTAAGATGGGTTCAATAATGTATACTGCACTGAAACAGAGGAGGGAGAGAACCGTCTAAAAGAGAGATGTAACTGGGTATCTCTGTCATCACAGGAGACTAGAGCGAGGGCTGCATGGTGGAGGGGACCTGGGGGAGTGTTTGTAAAACAATGAAAGAATCTTTTCTTTTACTTTTCCATAATTTTTGGACTCATGTACCTATAACTTGTTAGTCAAATTTGTGTCTTCTAGGTTGCAACACCCCCATGGTACATCTTGAAGGATATGTACATGTACAGCCAAGCACAATCAATAAGAGTGCATCTGAATTCCAAAATCAATCTCCATAATAGTCTATGTGTTTCCTACTGCCAAAGGGGCCCTTTAGAGTAGTAAGAGAAGATCTTCACCCTGAAACCCACAGCGTCCCTTTTCAGCAGGAAGTAGCTAAGAGAATACGCTGTCCCCTTTTCCTTATGACTCAGGGTGAAGTCTCTCTCAGGGAGGAGTGATAGGGAATGGCAAAGGATACACTGACAAAGAAGATTAATCAGAACTGGCTTTGACAAGCACTGTGGCATTTGGACAAGAACAAACTGGGAGGAGGGTGGAGAGAGTGGTGCAGCAATGAATGAGTGGAAGCCCAGAATCTCTGTAAATGTTTATGAAAATTAATAAAATATAATTATAGAAAAAAAAAGATTAACATACAAATAGACAAAGTCAGGCACAGTTCACTTTAGAAGGAGATCTTCAAATCCTTCATTCAGTAGGCAACATGCACAAAGGGACTGAATGTTAATGACATGAGAAGAGACTTGGTGATGAAGCCCTGGTATAAAATGGAAAGGATTTAATGTTAAAGTATTTTTTGCAGGGGAAGAAAAAACAATGCAACAGTGTTTTAGAACTATTCCTCTGAGGGAGGAATTGATTGGAGGAAAGATTGAACAGAAGATAAATATCTCGCCTTGTTAAAACAAAACAACAACAACAATAAACCCACATACCAAAAGAGTTTAGGAAAAAATCTTACTTCGTTGTGGTTTTGTTTTGTCCTGGAGCAGGTATATACGTGCTTCAAGTCTCCCCCTAAGTCTCCTTTGCTAGACGGGCTTTCTCTTAGGGCTTGGCAACAGACCTTGGTTTGGGAGACTATAGATGAATGAAAGACAATGAATTGACCTGAGGCCTCCATGGGAAAGCCAGGCACAGGCTATGGATTGATTACTGAAGGATAATGAAGCAAAATCCTTATGAGTCAAGGAAATGAAGAAATTCTTTAGTGAAGGGTGAGCCAGTGTCATGGACACTGAAGTTACCATGAGAATAGCTGAACAGGGTTTGGTACCAAAGCTCTCAATCAATATGATGGATTGATTAGCAGGAAGTGAATATTGATATGCAAAGGTGGCAGGTGCCAAAACGGCAAGTAACAATATGGAGGAAGACAGCTTTCTGCACAAGGGGCTGGGGCTGTGACATGGAAATAGCACAGTCTGCTAAGAGAGTGCCATCATGTGTTGAGTCTCCGAGTCTATCATGCATATGAGTACGGCTCCCTTCTACTAGAAGGCACAAATAAAACAGTGTTCCTGTAGGTTAGTGAGACCTTACTAAGGAAAGGAAGTAGAGGGAAATGTTTTCTTTTCAAACAGCTATTTTTTTCCTTCATCTTTTTTTTTTTCTTCTGTAGTCATTCTTATCCATCTCATTCAGGGCCTTCCTCTCCTGTGTTGTACCTCCACCCTTGCATTTATGATGTTTTCCTCCAAGTACTGGTCCTTCCTGGCAACTTGCCCAAAGTATGTGAGAGGGGGAGCTTCAAAATTCTTGCCTCCAAAGAGCAACTTGGTTTCACCCTCTCCAGGGCAGATCTGTTTGCGCTATACTCTTCTCTAGCACTGCAAACCAAAGACATCGATTCCTCTTCTGTCATCATTATTCATTGTACAGCTCTCTGCTGCATAGCAAGTAATTGCCAAGACCATGGCCTGTGTCAGGCACCCCTTAATCTCTAGACATTGACATCGACATCATTGTTGTCTAGTACTATAGAGTGGTCCCTGAGAACAGAGATGGATTGACACAGTAACTGGAGTAATGGGGGTAGGTGTTCAGAGATAATAAGATTGGCTCAGAATAGAGGAGGGTTCAGGGCTATTATGCATAAGGTCACTTTGAGTTGCAGTCAAATCCACGGCACATAACAACAGCAGCAATAGCCATTCACATAACATGAATCTTTGGAAAGTTTAATACAAAAGAATTTGCTTGCAAAGCCACAGGACTTCACCAGGAAATAAATATAAAAAAATCAGAGGAAAGACAATCAAAAGTGTCCAATTAAATCTTCAGAATAAATGACAATGCATGAACACTAGGCCGTTTGTGGAGAGAATCTCCGTGATATTAAACTAATTACTCTTCCTCACACTAAAAATCCCAGGGGAGGCTGGACAAATTCCAGAAGAAATGTGCAATCTAGATGCTGTTTGCAGCATTTCACACTGCCTTTTGGGAAATAGCTGATGATCAATCATCGAGAGAGTTGCCTTACTACCCCAAAAGCTGTGCCTCTCCGATGGTTCAAATCTACTAAATGGATCCTGAGAAGAAAGATGGGCATCCTCCTTTCATGTGATTTATAGCTGAGGAAACCTTCTGAACGGTCAGCTATGAGTTTGAGTGCTTAAATTTATATTTTGGTTTGTTTTTAAAAAAATTATCTTTTAAGGTCATTTTCTGGAAGTAAATATTCTTTAGCTTTTCATAGGGTTTTTGAAGTGACTTTAGTTCAGAAGTGGATCATCAGCCCTGCTTCTGGGAAAGATAGAGGATGAAGAAGGAAAGAGAAGAAGAACCTCAATGAGATGTATTGACCCAGTGACTACAACAATGAACTCGAGTGTGACAGAGATGATGATGGCACAAGATAAGTTGCCCTATCTGTTCAGATCTGCTGTTCATAGGTTTGCTATGAGTCATAGTTGACTTGATAGCACCTAACAACAAATGTGAACAACTCCCAACAACGGGGGCCCTCGTAGCCTAGTGGCAAGGAGTTGTGCTGCCAACTCAAAGACAGGTTGTTCTAATATACCACTGGCTCTGCAGGAGGAAGATGGACAATTTTCTCCCATGTGTCTTATAGCCTCTGAAAACCTGCTGGAGGGTGAGCTATGAGTAAACCGTATAGTCTACCAACTGCCCTTTCAGATCAGGGCTGATAATGGAGGAAGGCCCAGAAATAACGGGGTCTTCAAAGACCCATGGCTGCTGCTTCTCTGAAAACAAGTTCAGAGATCTTAATCTCAGGGACATTGAAAAGAGAATGATCTTCTTCCTACTTTTCTAGACATGAACCTTTCAGTGGTTTTATTCTTGTGTGACTCTCTCAAAGTACAAAGAGGTCCACTATCACAAAGCCTTAGACTTAAGCTCCCTTATTTCAGTTTGCTTGTAACAAGATTGTGATTATTATCTTCCCTTTAGAACTACTCTACCTGGGAAAGGTATCTCGTAATGATGGCCTCTTCTAAATCCAGTCTGAATTTTTTGCAGTTCTCTGTCAATATATTATTCTAGCTATTTTTTTATAATCTTTAGCAAGTTTTATTTATGTGTGATATAGATGATATTTTTCTATAATTCCTACATTCTCCTGGATCACATTTTATTGGATTGGGAACAAATGTGGATCTCTTCCAGACAGTTGGTCAGGAGGTCACCTTCTAAATTTCTTGGCTTAGACTATCATGGGCATCTAGGATTGCATCTGTTTGATGAAACTCATCAGTTGGCATCCTGCCAATTCCTGGAGCCTTATCTTTATGCTAATGCCTTTAGTGCAGCTTGAACTTCTTCCTTCACTACCTTTAATTTTTGATCATATGCTACTTTTTGTAATGGTTCTAGGTCTATCAATTCTTTTTTTTGTGCATTAACTTTTTGTATTCCCTCCATCTTCTTCTGATGTTTCCTGGATCATTCAAGATTTTGTCCATAACAGCCTCCAGTGTTGCAATTCAGTGCTTGAAGTTGTTTGTTCAGTTCCTTTAGATTGAGGAATGCTGAATGTGTTCATCTCACCTTATTTTCTAACAGATCCATTAGAGGAAGAGCCTCAATGAGATTGATTGGCACAGTGACTGCAACAATGGACTTGAGCAAGACAGAGATGATGATAATGGTAGAAGATAGGACAAAGGTTAGATATGTTGTTCATAGGGTTACTGTCAGTCATAGTTGACTCCATGGCAGCTATCCACAATGTGATGACATATTACCATGGTGATGATGCCAAAAACACTCAGCTGCCAGTCCTAGGTTTTCCAATACGGCCTATCACATAGGCCTACACCTTCCACCACCAACGATCCCTTTACAAGGCTAAAAATGTTGTTGTTGTTAGGTGCTGTTGAATTGAGTATGACTCATCGCAATCCTATGAACAACTCATTTGAGCCTTGTCCTGTCTTGTGACATCCTCATACACTCTGACACACTCAAGCTGAAAGAACTGAAGAACAGAGTCAAGCCTTGAGTTGCAGTACTGAAGGCTGCTAAGGGCAAAATCTTGAATGATTCAGAAAGCATCAAAAGAAGGTGGAGAGAACACATAAAGTGTAGGAAACTTAAAATGCAAAAGATGCATAAACAAATCATGATCAATTACTAAATCTTAAAAGTGAGTAGGTTTGTCAGATTCAATCTAAATCAATCAGTCTTCTGAGGAAGGAGGTGAGGAACAGAATAAAGAGATTCAGAGGGCTTATAGCTGAGGGCTGTACTAGGGAAGACAGATGAGGTGGAGATATTATATAAAGGAACTCAGGGAACCAAAGAAGTGTGAATGCCAAGATTCTCAGTGACATTTTTGCTAGGCAAGGGGGTTATAGGATGCTAGAAAAGCTGGAACTAGATCCTGAACTGGGTAAAATGTGAATTGGCTCTGCCTGGGACCAGACACTTCATTAACTTAAAGCATGGGAATCCTGGGATTAATAACAGCGGATGCCTGAGAACTGAGCAGTTGGTTCTGAGAATTCTTTCTTGTTTTAGCCAGGAGGTAGGCCATTTAGGGGAATCAAAATACATGTATAGATGAAAACAGAAAATATGCATTCTTTTTATTGGTTTAAGTTGGAGATGATTGCGACAGTAGAAAATAGGAAATAAAGTGTCAGAAAGGACACACAGATAAAAAAATGTTAATAATCACCAGGATTTTCAACACTATGAATTATACACACATGCATGAGAGGGAGGGAGAGAGGGAGGGATGAGGGGGGGGGAGAGAGAATACCGTATATCTAAAGAAGAAGAATAACATTACAGAAGCTCACAGACTTTTCAGTTATACACATAAAATGGAAGTCTTTATAAACCATGCAGATGGATTAAGGAAGAAAATGAAACAATCGTCATTTAAATGAAAACTGTTGTTGTTGTTTACTGTAGAATCTGAATGACCTGTAGCTGACCCTCCTCCAGTGGGTTTTCAGAGAGAGTTAATTGCACAGGAGGGGATTGCCCATCCTTCTCCCACGGAGCAGCTGGTGGCCTTGAACTGTGTGCCTTTGGGATTGCAGCACAGCTTCTTGCCACTAGGCCACCAGAGCTCCCTTGCATGAAAACTACCACTGGGTATTTTGCAGCCTAGAGAATAGACAATGAACTGCTGAACCTTTTATATTTATGACCCATCTAGTTCTATGATAAAAGTTCTCTTCATGGAAAAATAATTCTGTGGCTGAGAGTATACCTCAAAAACATTTTCCTAATGTCAATTCTTCCTGGTGAATTCCTCCTATGTATATAGTCAAATAAGAATAAAATATGGGGATATGCTGCTTCTGTCTGTTGGATTTGTGCTGATATAACAGATTCGGATACCTCTCATTTAGTGCATAATTTCTCTAATTTGTGTCATTCTGTTTCTATTTCTTTTAATTGAGATCCATGAACAACTGCATTGCATGTTTTATGGTCTCATACTTTTATTGAATAATGCTTCAAGAGAGGTTAACATCTAAAGGGCTAAAGAAAGGAATCAGCTAGATTAAACATACAAACAAAGATTTGGGGAAAAAAGTGAGAGAGATGTCAGAAATGTTTAGATTAAAAAAGAATTCTCTGTGTCTCTGTCTCTGTCTCTCTTTCTCTCTCAAACACACACACACACACACACACACACACACGCGCACACACCCCACATATACCTGGTGGACTTTTAATGGCATAATTAACTCAATATTGTTAAAAATGGCTTAACAGGACTGACATCGGGTTGGAGGGAGACTGAGAAAGATGGGATAAATTATGTATACTCATTGAAATAGATGAGGGAGAGAACTGTTTAAAAGGGATATATGATTAGGTATTTTTGTCATGACAGGAGTCCAGAACAAAGGCTGCATAGTAGTAGAGTGGACTTGGGGGGCAGGGATTGTATAACAATGAAAAAATTTTTCTTTTACATTTCAAAGAGAAAAGTGAACTGGGGGGGGGGCTTGGCAGGAAGAAAAGTGCAACAATGAATGAATGGAAATAAAAAATTCATAATAATAATATTAAAAAATAGTTTAACTTGAGAATAATAGAAAATACAGAAATTAGAGCTAGAACTGGAAAATTAGAAAGAATGCAGTACGTGACTTTGCACAGCTGTAAGACTTTACAAAGTTAAGGTATTATTTCTATTTGACAGTGGAAGTGACTGAGATCCAAGGCCACCCAGCTAGATAGATAACGACCAAAGACCAACTAAATCTATGCTCCATCTTTGTCACTCATTATCCAGAGTTAACAAAAAATAGTTCTTTCAAAAAGTTTTAAAAAGAATATTTTAGAAAAGCACAGCCAAAACCCAAACATATTGGATGAAAGAGTTTAGCAGAGAGGTTCAAGGGAAAGAAAATACTTGTTTTCATCCAGATAATAACTTAGGAGTTTATGGCTATATAACCTGGCTTAGAGAATCTCAAAGAACAAAATATTTTCTTTAATTAATATGTGAGAAGAGGAAGCATTTTAAAAAATAACTTTTCTTGCTTTTTTCATTGTTGTTGTTATGTGCCGTAGAGTAGTTTGTGACTCATAGCGACCTTATGTACAACAGCCGTAAACCCTGCTCTATCCTGTGCCAATCACATTGCCTCTGACATACCCATCCCGATTACCCCAGTCACTGAATCAATCCACCTCATACAGGGTCTTCCCCTCCTGCGCTGTCCCTCCACTCTGCCCAGCATGATGTTCTTCTCTAAAGACCTGTCTCTCCTTACAACATGTCCAAAGTATGTCAGGCAAAGCCACAGAATCCTTGCCTCCAAGGAGCAGCCTGGTTTAACCCTCTCTAGGATGAATCTGTTTGTTTTCTTGGCAGTCCATGGTACATTCAATACTCTTCTCCAGCACCACAGCTCAAAGGCGTCAATTCTCTTTCTATCCTCCCTAGTAATTGTCCAACTCTCTGATGCATAACAAGTGATTGCAAAGACCATGGCCTGTATCAGGTGCACCTTAGTCTCCAGAGAGACAGTGTTGCTCTTGAGTACTTTAAAGAGGTCCCTAACTGCAGACTTTTTCATCACAATACGTTTTTTTATTTCCTGGCTACTGGTGCCAAGAGTGTTGACCGTGGAGCTGAGCAAACTGAAATTTTTCATGCTTTTTTCATAGTCTATCAAATATTTCTTTTATGTATCTCACTTAGTCATAAACATCTTTATAGAACTTATATGGATCTCTTCACCAAGATGCCCAGGAGGAAGGTCAGCTTGGCTTAAGGGCCGGGGAAGGAGGAAGCCAAGAGGGCTCAGCTAAAATGACTTAGCTAGGCCATCAGCTAAACAGCCTACAAAAGTAGAAATGAAGCCCAAAAAGGCAACAGGAAAGGAGGAGTCTTCTGGCAAAAAAACGTATACACAGAAAAGGAGTGCAATGGGAAA
Source organism: Elephantulus edwardii (assembly GCF_000299155.1). Taxonomy (NCBI): domain Eukaryota; kingdom Metazoa; phylum Chordata; class Mammalia; order Macroscelidea; family Macroscelididae; genus Elephantulus; species Elephantulus edwardii. Next base: position 7,334,700 of record NW_006399797.1, on the reverse strand, counting down.
AGAGACTAAATTGGCTACCCAAGAAACTAAAGAAAATTTACCTGTAGGAAATGAAGAAGCTAAAAATGAAGAGAGTTCAGCCTCTGGTGAAGCAGGAGAGAAAGAAGCCATGTCTCATTAATATTTGTCTACCTTATCTTATCAGTGGGCCCTGTAACTTCCTTCTTGTACAATCCAGAGAAATATTTTTATTAACTATTTTGTAATGCAAGTTTTTAGTTATTCTAGAAGTATTTTTAAGAAGAAGGAAATCCCAATTCATCCCATTTTTAAGTGTAAATGCTTTTTTTAAAAAAGAAGTGAGATCATTTGCTGGTTGTTTAATTTTTAGTAGAGCCAGAATATGTGGGATGTTAAAATTTGAGGGGGAGGTGTTTGGTTGTCAGTGTAACATTCCTTGGGGGAAGGTGATAGTTTCACATCCTCTCATGCAGCTGAAACTGAGGAGGACCTGAAGCGTTTGCTGCAGAAGGTCAAGGACTGCAGTCTTCGATATGGATTGAAGCTTAAAATCAAGAAAACAACGATTCTCACCACTGGGCCAACTGGCAGCATCAGTAAGGATGGTAAAGAGATTGACATAGTTAACAGTTTTAGTTTGCTTGGTTCCACAGTCAACACTTTGGTAACAGCAGCCAGGACATCAGGAGATGCATTGCATTGGGAACGTCAGCTGTGAGGGACCTCTCAAGAGTCCTGAAGAGCAACGATGTCAGGATGGAGACTAAGGTGCGTCTGATCCAGGCTATGGTTTTTGCAATTACGTGCTATGCATTGGTGAGTTGGACAGTGAATAGGGATGATAGAAAAAGAATTGATACCTTTGAGCTGTGGTGCTGGAGAAGAGTGTTGAATATTCCATGGACTGCTAGGAGAACACACGGATTTGTCCTGGAGAGGGTGAAGCCGGAATGCTCCTTGGATCAAGGATTCTGAAGCTTCATCTGACATACTTTGGGCATGTTGCAAGGAACGACTGGTCCTTGGAGAGGGACATTATGTTTGGGAGAGTGGAGGGACGGTGCAGGAGAGGAAAACCCTCGATGAGATGAATCTATTCTGTGAGTGGAATGGGGGAATGAGTGTGTTTGAGACGGCGAGGTTGGCACAGGATAGAACAGCGTTTAGGGCTTTTGTACATAGGGCCACTAAGAGTCGCAAGTGACTTGATGGCACATAACAACAACAATGCATAGCATACTTAATGACAATTTGGAGTCACAGTCATGCCTTTATGACTTGAACATTTAAAATGAAGCCTATATCCATGTTATTTTAGGTTCATAAAAATTAGAACATTGTTTAGTAAAATTTCTTCCTAAAAATAACTACTCCGTCCTCATGGCTTTTTCCCTGTCAGCACTGTGTGAGTTCTATAATATCTTTGGTCTTGGTAGTCCACTTTTCCTATAAACCTTGTTATATGCTGTGGGCCGTTGAAAATTTGAGTGTGTAGTGTGTGTGATAGTAAAACGTGAATTAGTGGGACTTAATAATGTGACAGCTTATCAACAATTGAAGATAATAATACTTTTCCCTACAAATTTAAAGCTGGAAAGTAATTGGAATTTAGAAAAGAATTATAGCATTATAACATAACTTTTTAGATTTTTAATATGTATATTAAGAATTGTGTACAGGTTGTTCATGTTACTGTACTAGCCCTTAATCAATCTGTATGCTGAGTAAATTATCTAAGAAGTTAGACTGTGAAGGGGAGTATGGCATCAAGATTGGAGGGAGACTTGTCAGTAACAGGCATCATGCAGATGACACAACCATGTTTGCTGAATGTGAGAAGGGCTTGAAGCACTTGTTTCAAATAATGCAACATTCAGTATGGATTGTATCTCAACATCAAGAAAACAAAGATTCTTACCACTGGTCAACATCATGATGCACGGAAAGGAGATCGAAACTGTCAACAGCTTCATCTTGCTTGGATCCACAATTAAGACCTGTGGTATTAGCAATCAGGAAATAAGGAGACACATGCACTGGGAAAATCTCCAGTCAGAAGCTTGATCTTCAGCCAAGAACTTCTCCAAATATTTGGGGAAGTAATGCTGTCAGTTTGAGGACCTAGGTGTGTCTGATTCAGGCCATAGTCTTTCTGATTATTTGCTATCCATCTGAAAGCTGCACAATTAATAAGGATGACAGAAAAAGAATTGATACCTACGAGCTGTGAAGAACCTCAACTAGGTAGATTCACACAGTGACTACTGCAATGGGTTCTTTTGTGTCAAGAAGCGTGAGGATGGTGTAGGATAGAACAAGGTTCAGAACATTTGTTCATAGGGTTGCAATGAGTCATACTTGACTTGATGGCACCTAACAACAACTCTACCCTTAAAATAACCAATAAAATACCAATAATGAAAGGGGAAAATATTTATCTTAGAATAATAGTTTCTGGATTTCATCCAGATTCAATCATCCCTGAAAGAATAGATTCCATGTTGTCGTTGTTATGTGCCATGGTGTCACCTGAGACTCAGAGTGACCCTATCTACAGTAGCTCTGAAGCCTGCCCAATTCTGACCTAGTCTCAGTGATTCTGACATTGCCCCAGCTACTGTATCAATCAATTTGATCTGGATTTTTCTCTCCTGTACTATACCTCCACCCTTCTGAGCATGATATCCTTCTTCAAGGGCCAGTCCTTCTTGGCCACGTATCCAAAGTATGTGAGACAGAGCTTCAAAATCCTAGCCTCTAATGAGAAACTTGGTTTCACCACCACTAAGACAGACCTATTTATTTTCTTGTTGGTTGATGGTATGTTTAAGACTCTTCTCCAGCAGCACAACTCAAAGGCATCGATTCTTCTTTTATCATCCTTAATCATTGTCCAGCTCTCTGATGCATAGCAAATAATTGTGAAGATCATGGCCTGTGTTAGGTGCACCTTAGTCTCTAGGCTGACATTGTTGCTTTTCAGTACTCTGTAGAGGCCCTTGACAGCAGATTTCCCCAGTGCAATTCATCTTTTAATTTCCTGAGTGCTGGTGCTAAGAGTTTTGATTGTGGAGACAAGCAAACTGTAATTCTTAACCTCAATCTTCTCTTCATCTATAATGGTGCTGCCAATTGGACCAGTAGTGAAAATCTTTGTCTTCTTGATGTTGAGCTTCAATCCATATTGAAGACTACAGTCCTTGACCTTCTGCAGCAATAAGTTGAGGTCCTCCTCAGTTTCACCAAGCAAGGTTGTATCATCTGGATAACACAGATTGTTGATGAGTCTTCCTTCAATCCTGATGCCACATTTATCCTCAAAGAGCCTAGCTGCAAGGATGATTCCATGAGAATTTGAATTCTATTCTATATACTTCCCATTCAGATCAGGACCCTTTGACAGAATCTTTGATCAAAAAGTTCAATAAATTTAGCCAAGGGTTATAAAAAAAAAAAGTTGATTGGGGAAGCAATTAGTGTATATTTCTTTTCCTCTTCTATTTCTGGCTCTTCTTTCTCTGTTACCCAGGTGAACAGAGAACAATTGTTTTGTGGCCATTTTTACTTTTATTTAAAATAATCTTTATTAAATCTTACTTGTATGATATTAATAGTGTTGTTTGATCATTTTTACTTGGGAATTTTCTTTCTTTTTTATTTTTTTCTGCTTTGCCTTTTTTATTTTTTTTTTAAATTTTATACTGGTGATGCCAAAGTTGGGTGACTCTAATCTGCTGTCCTCAGGCCTGTTTTTAATTGGTTTTGGTCAAACATTCTTCTAGGTCGTATAGCCCTGGTCTGTCTACTTACTGTACAGAGACAACTCAGGGTTTCTGTGAAGCTGAACATTGTGACACTGATGTGTCAAATATGATAATGGTTACCCATGGTGGGCAGTGTGGGTTGGAGCTCCCCATTAAAACAAGATTGGAAGCAGGAGTGGCATCCACTTCTAAAATAGCTTGCCTCTGGAAACCCTATAAACCTGGAGAAAGGATGAAAGTTATCCAGGTGTTCAGTCTTTTGTTCATAGGGTCGCTATGAGTTGCCAATGACATGACAGCAGTTAACAAGAACGAGAACAATAACTGGTTTATTTATAAAGTGTGTATATATTGTTTTTCACACTGGATCTTTCCTATTTCCTTCACCCACCTCCACCCATCAAATTGTGCAATGCTATGATTAACTGTCCCCTTCCCTCCTGCCCATCCTCACCCCTCTGCTTCCACCTTAACTCCCTTGGATCTTCATACTCATTCTATTTATCCTTATGGGACTGAATTATTTCACTTAGCATAATGGTCTCCAGTCCCTCCCAAGTTAGGTAGTAATTTACAAAATCATTGTTCCTGCATAATGTGTAGTATTCCATAGTGTGAATGCACCATAATTTCTCAAACCATTCAATTGTAGTGGGACCTCTGGGCTGTTTGCATGTTCTTGTGATGGGGAATAACACTGCTACGAACATTGGTATACAAATCTTTGTTTCTGCCTCAGTTCTCATTCTCTTAGGGTACATTCCAAGCAGTAGAATAGATGGGTCATATGGAATTTCTATGTTCAGCTTTTTGAGGAAGCGTTCCAGAATTGTTGTACCATTTTACAATCCTACCAACTAATATATGAGTCCCTATCTCATCACATTCTCTCCAACATTTATTACTTGCTCTCCTATTAAACTTTGTCTCTGTGACAATCTTTAAATTTTTATGACCCTAATCCCTAGGCAACAAATTTAAGAATTCAATAGCTGTACTAAACACAATATTAGGCCAATTAATTGGTACCACCCATGAATTCTCTTCATAAAAGAATTCTCTTTTCTCCTGCTTTTCTCTTTACTTACCCTCATAAATTTTTTAAGAGTATGAGGAAGCTTGTAATAGAAAGAACCTATTTTTAAGATTCCAGTTTAAAGATTCTCTCGTTGCTGTCAAATTTAATCTAATGTATAGCTGACCTTCTAGATGGTTTCCAAAGCTGTTAGGTTGGAAATTACCCATCTTTTTCACTTGGAGGGACTGTAAGATTCAAATCACCACAGAAGCATGGCCTTTGCATTAGCAGTGTAATATATTCTCTTGTTAGGGCCTATTGAATATGATTTATGTAGCAAGTCTAAATATTGCCTACTTGGTTTTAATAATTTCTTAATCACTGTCCAGCTTTCTCATGCATATGAGGCAATTGAAAATACTACTGCCTTGGGTAAAGATAAAGTCAGTATACAATGAGGGATTTATTTGCCATTATACAAATTAATAATATCAACCAATGATTACTAAAGTTATAAATAAAAAGGTCTATGAATTATTGTGAGAGAAACCGCATGATTAGTAAGGTTTCTTGCAAGCAAAGAAGAAATTAATTAAAAAAGGAAAAGAAAAACACATCTGTTTGGTTCTTGTGTACCTTAGTCTTCAAAGTGACATCTTAGCTTTTTAACATTTTAAAGATATCTTTTTAGCAGGTGTACCTAGTGAGGTACATAACTTGTCTTGACTGCTGCTCACTCAACTGTTGATTTTAAACCCAAGGAAAATTAATCTCATGTAGCTCTTATTTAATATTGCCTTAACACTTAAGTTCTAACATTCATTTATGGATTGAGAATGCATATTTTGGGCAGCTGTGGTGGCCTAGAGGTAAGGAGTTTTTCTTGTAACTAAAGGCAGGTGGCTTGAGTCCACCAGTTGTTCTGTGGAAGAAAGATAGGCTTTCTCCTCTTGTGTAATTAACTGCCTCTGAATACTCCCTGAGGGGTAAAGCTATAGATAGGTTGATTCTGACTCAATGGTACACAACAACAATTTGAATTTTTCTGGTTTTGTCTTTATTGTTGTTACGTACCATCAAGTCAAGTAGGACTCTTGGTGACCCTATGAACAGTACATCAGAACCCCGTCCTATCTTATGCGATATTCATATTTCCTGATACACTTGAAACCATTTCAGCAGTTACTGTGTCAATCCCCCTGAACTTTGTAAATAAACCAGTACAAAATAAAAATTTTTAAAAAATTTAAAGTGATGAATTAAAGAAAAAAAGGTTATTTTTAGATTTATCCTGAAATACAATGTTGTGAGTGATAGGATAATATCTATACACATAGAAGGAAGTCAGGTGAATACCACTATCATTCCAAAATATGTATCAACAATCAGAGCCAACAAGGAGGAAAGAGATGATTTCTATCAGCCTTCACAATCAGAAATTGATTGAACATGCACTCAAGATGCTTTAATAATAATGGGTGACTGGAATAAAAAAATTTGGAACAGGGAGAAGGATCAGTAGTCAGAAAACATGGTGATAGAAGTGAAGCTCAAGATATAATGATAAAATTTTTTTACAGTCAATTATTTATTCATTACAGATACCTTTTAGAAGAAATATGAATAGCAAATATACACATAGACTTTACTGATGGTATGCAGAGGACTCAGATGGACTATATTTGTAAAGAATCACTGGAGAAACTCAATATATGGTTTGAAAACTAGGCCAGGTGCTGATTGTGGAACAGACCATCAACTACTAATATGCAATTTCAAACTAAAAATAAAATTCACGAGAACCAAAATTAGACCTTGAGTCTATCCCACCTAAATGTAAAAGTCATTTCAAGAACAGATTTGATATCTTGAATTAACATTAACATTAATGAATGAAGTCCAGATGAGCTTTGGGAGAATATAAAAAATATAATTCATGAATAAAGTGAAAGGTCATTGGAAAGATAGAGGAAGAAGAAAAGACCTAGATGGATGTCAGAAGAGACTCTGAATATTGTACCAGAGCGCCAAGTAGCCAAAGCAATGGGAAGGAATCAGGAAGCTAGGGAGGTGAACAGAAGATTCCAAAGGACAGTGTGGGAAGATAAAGCAAAGTATTTTAATGAAATGTGCAAAGAGCTGGTGTTGGAAAAACCAAGAGGGCTGACTGAATTCACTCAGCATTTCTTAAGCTAAAGAAACTGGAGAACAAATTCAAACTGCAAGTTGCAATACTTCAGGATGCTAAGGGCAGAATATTGAATGATCCAAGAAGCATTTAAAAAAGATGGAAGAAGTACCAAAAAGTGACTGACACACAAGAATTTCATGAAACAACATGTGATCAAGAGGCAATAGTGATGAAGGAGGAAGTTCAAACTGCTCTGAATGAATGGGCAAAAAACAAGAGCCCAGGAATTGATGGCATACCAAATAACATATTTCAACAGACACTGTGTGGATGTGCTCACCAAGTTGTGTCAAGAAATATAGAGGACAACCACCTGGCCAACTGACTGACTGAGATCCATATTTGTTTCCATTCCAAAAAAGGTGACCCACCGGAGTGTGGAAATTACCAAATAGTATCACTGATATCACACACAAGTAAAATTCTGCTGGAGATTATCCAAAATGACTGGGACACTACTTCAACAGAGAACTACCAGAAATACAGGCTGGATTTAGATCAGGTCATTGTACCAGAAATATCATCTGTTGTCAATGCCAGATGGATCATGGCTTAAAGCAAAGAGTACCAGAGGAATGCCTTTCTGTGTTTCATTGACTATGCAAAGGCATCTGACTGTCGATCACAACAAATTGTGGCTAACCTTGAAAAGAATGGGGAACCAAGAACACTTGATTGTACTCATGCAAGACCTATACTTGGACCAGGAAGCAGTGATCATAACAGAACAAGTAAACACTGCACAGTTCAAAATCAGGAAAAGAGTGTATCATGGATGTGTCCTATCTCCATACGTTTTCAATCTATATGCAGAAGAGATGATTCAGAAGGCTGGACTTCATGGGGAGGAATGTGGCATCAGGACTGAAGAAGACTCATCAACAATCTATGTTATAAAATGACACATCCTTGTTCACTTAAACCAAGGAGGACCTGAAGTGTTTGCTGCAGAATGTCAAGGACTGTAGTGTTCAATATGGATTTGGCTCAATGTCAAGAAGACAAAGATTGTCACCACTGAGTCAGTTGACAACACCATGCTAAATGGAAAAGAGATTGAGGTTGTTAACAATTTCAGTTTGCTCAGCTCCAAAATCAATATTCTGTACCAGCAGTCAAGAAATCAAAAAAGAAATTGCTCTAAGGATAGCTGCTGTCAGGGACCTCTCCAAAGTGCTGAAGAGCAATGTTAGTCTGGAGATTAAGGTATGCTTGATTCAAGCTATGGTCCTTGTAATTACTTGCTACACATCTGAGAACTGGACAGTGACTAGGGTGAACAGAAGAAAAATCAATGCCTTTGCTGTGAAGTTGGAGAAGAGTATTGAACATACTATTGACTGCCAAGAAAACTAACATGTTTATCCTGTAGAGGGTTAAACCAGGCTGCTCCTTGAAGGCTATAATTTTGAAGCATATGGCCAGGAGGGACCAGTCCCTAGAGAAGGACATCATGCTTGGAACAGTATAGGAATAGCATAGAAGAGGAAGACTCTAGATGAGTTGGACTGACACACTAATAGGGGTAGGTGGTTCGAAGTCAATGAGACTGGCTCAGGATAAGGCAGACTTCAAAGCTATTGTACAAAGTATCACTATGAGTTGCACGCAACTTGATGGTACACAACAATAACAACATTAGGATTATGGGTGATTTTATTTGCTATCTGTAACCCATAAAAGTTTCTTGAAAAGTGTGTAAGAGTGATTCATATTAGACACGAGTAAAATCTTGCTAAAGAGAATTAAAAATTGTGTGCAGCGGTACATCAAGAGGCAACTACTAGAAAGTCAAACTCAGTTTAGAAGAGGATGTGGAGTGTATGATATCATTGCTGATATTAGATGTTCTTACCCAGAACAAAGAAGAGTCAAGGAAAGACAAGATTCATGAAGCCTATTAGTCCAAAGGACTACTGAACCATGGTCAAACCACAGCCTTTTATAGCCTGAGGTCAGCAGATGTTTACTATAAATGACTGCTCTCATCAGGACTGAGAAGGAGGTGGAAAAGCAGAATGAAATTCAAAACAAAACAAAAAGAAAAATTACCATATTTACTAGTTTGATAGAAATTAGTGCAAGTGTTGCCCTTAGATAGCCTTCAAGTGTTTGGAGTCAATCCCAGAATCAGCTTTCTGCCAAATATCATCCAAGGTTATGAAGTGATTGATAATATCAAGGAAGAATGTAATCCTTATTATAATCTATCATATGAACAAAAATGGCAGCATTTGCCTAAAATCAAAGTCAAAGGTGGGTGACTTTAGTCTATGGCCCTCAGGATTGTTTTTGGTCAAACAATCTTCTAGGTCGTCTAGGCCTGGTCTGTTCACTTGCTGTGCAGAGGTAACTTGTGGTTGTTGTGAAGTTGAACACTGTGACACTGATGTGTCAAGTGCAGTAATGATGACCCATGCTGGACAGTGTTTGGTGGAGCTCCCTGATTAAAACAAGCTTGGAAGCAGGAGTGGCATCCACTTCTGAAATAGCTTGCCTCCAGAAACCCTATGAACCTGGATGAAGGATGAAAGTTTTACAAGTGTCCAGGCCTTTTGTTCATAGGGTCGCTATGAGTCGCCTACAACTCAATGGCACTTAACAACAACAACAACAACATACCTATTATTATTCTACAGTTTCAAGCCCCCATTAATTTTTTTTTTTTTAATTCAATCCATTGTATTCAGAGGTTTGGAGGAAAGAAACAAAGGGCTGGGGGAAGAGGCCAAAAGACCTACTAAACTTTTCACATTACTTCACCAGCAACACAGCTCCAATCCCACTATTGTTGTGGTGGTGTACCTTGAGTTGGATCTGATTCATACCTGACCCTCCAGCAGATTTTCAAAGGCAGTTAATCCCAAAGCAAAAGATTACTCATCTTTCTTCCTCAGCGCAGCTGGTGAATTCTAACCACATGCCTTGGGGATTGCAGTGCAGCTTCTTGCCACTTGGCCATTAGAGATCCCTTCCTCCATCCACTAAACTCTACTTTCCTAGTGATTTTGCCCCTCTTTTCCTCCTTTGCTGCTCCCCTTGATTTCTTTCCCTTTTGAACATTTATATACATCTTATTGTTATGTTCCTATTTTTATGATAGTGGTCTTATGTGATAGTGTCCATATATGACTGAGATACTTCACTCAGCAAAATTTGTCCTTATGTGACTGAGATTTTTCACTCAGTGAAATGCTCTCTAGTCTCTCCCAAGTTACATAGTGCTGTACCAAATCATACATTGGAACTCTCATGCACTGCTGGTGGGACTGTAAAATGGTACAACCACTCTGGAAAGCAGTTTGATGTTTTTTCAAAAAGCTGAATATAAAAATCTCAGCTATTTCTCTGCTAGAGATGTATCCCAAGAAAATCAGAAATGAGACACAAATGGACATTTTTACACTTAGGTTCATAGCAGCATTATTCATTATAGAAACTGCTTTTGAGATAGCATACATTGTTAACACTTCTTTTCCTGGTTTAAAATCAGGAAAATAAGTGTTAACAACATTTGCAGTCTTAAATCAACACTTTAATTTATTTCATTATTTTTCATTCATAATCTTCAGCGAAAAAAATAGGCCTTTGAACATGAGTGCATGAAAACTGATAGTTTAACAAACTGATTTAAGATATTTCTTTTTCAGTTTTTACCATTTCTTCTTATTTGGGTCTAATCTAAAAAAAATTTGGAAAATTACCAGTTGTTAATTGGCTTTGGTACAGTGTATAAAGAGTTTCAGAACCATTTTTTTAAGAGAATCTGAAAATTCCTGGAGCTTTCTTAATTACTGATTGCACTTGCATAAAGACATACACTATCTTAACAGCTGCTTTTCCCCTGGTAGCCTAGAGGATTAAAATGCTATTACAAACAATAAAACTTATGAGTTCATATGTTTAAATTATTTCAGAATGGATTTTTAGCTCCGACACAATTCCAGGCTCTATTATTTTTATACTGGAAATTGCCATTTTAAAGCTATTACAATAACTAGGCTCTACATTTTTCAAATTCAATTCTATACTAAATGTGTGCTAAAGATCCATTGACATCAAAGGAATTTAATTTTAATGTTACTAAGAATATTTTTAAAAAGCTTTATGGTTCATTTGAAAGAAAATATTGAGTCAAGCTAAGATAGGAGATACTTCAAACTACATTTAGATTTTTCAAGATAATGCATCTTTAGTAGTAATTGTTTTAATATTTAATATTTTATTCTTATAATGGATGGCTGACTAACTCACTCTCTAGTGACCTTTACTATAGTTTAAAACATAAAAAGTGTTCTTATTAATATTAACTATAATCAAATGATCTATTTCTGTTACCTTGCCCTCCAAGAAAATTGGCATTTCTGTGTCAAAGAAGCAGCTCCTGATACACTCTAGTAATAACTAAAAAGTAAATTAACAGAAAATAACTCATGATATGTGTAAAATGTAACAAAGAATATAAAGACAGATGAACCATGTGACCTACCATGAGGAGTTTATTATTTCACTGTTGTCGTTAAGATTCTCACCTCTGGGTAAAATGGCACAACCATTATAGATGGAAGAGAGATTGAAGTTGTTAACAACTTCTGCTTGCTCAACTCTACAACCAAAAGTCCTGGGACCAGCAGTCAAGTTATCAAAAAGTGAATTGCACCAGAGAAATCTGCTTGGAGAGGTCAAGGACCTCTCCTAATATCTGAGTAATGATGTCAGGGGAGCTCTGGTGGCCTAGTGGCAAGAAGCTGCACTGCAATCCCAGAGATATGAGGTTCAAATCCGCCAGATGCTCTGCCGGAGAAGGAGGGGCCATCTCCTCCTGTACCAGTCAGATACGATTTGACGGTACACACACACACACAAACAAAATAATAAAATAAAAAAATTAAAAAAAAAAGAGTAATGATGTCCATCTAGAGACTATAGTTTGCCTGATTCAGGACATGGTCTTTGCAATTACTTGCTATGGATCATAGAGCTGGACAATGACTAAAGATGACAGAATAGTTGATGCCTGTGAGTGGTTGTGCTGAAGAAGATTATTGGATATACCATGGAGGGCCAAGAAAACTGACAAGTCTATCCTGGAGAAGGTGATAGTTAGTTGCTTTTTGAAAGTTAGGATTTTGAAGCTCTGCCTCACATACTTTGGGCACATGGCCAGGAGGGACTTATCCTTGGAGAAGGATATCATCCTTGAAAGGGTTGAGGAACAATGCAGAAGAGGAAGACCTTGGATAAGATGGATTGACACAGAAACTAGCGTAATGGGAGTAGGCGTATTGGAGACAGTGATTGGCTCAGGATAGGGTAGGATTCAGAGTCATTGTACATAGGATTGCTATGAGCTGTGGGAAACTCAATGGCTTATAACAACAATAATGAAAAATGGATCTGAATCTTACATTATCTTACACCATTCTTATATCTCTGATATTTTTGACCCCATTGTTAGAGTCACTGTGTCAATTCATTCTTTTGAAGGTCTTCTTTTTCTTTGACCCTCCACCATTTCCAGCATGATTCCTTTTCTAAGGACTGCTCCCCTTCCTGATAACACACTCCAAGAGTATATGAAATATGTTTACGGCATTGAAGTCTATGGGGGAGAGAATAGTCTAAAAGTATTATATTTTAGGGCATTATTTTTATCGTAGGATTATGCAATGAGGGTTGCAGAGTGGATTATATTTGGGGGTAGGGGGTGGGGTTTGGGGAGGTGTGGGGGGATTGTGGACCAATGAGGGAGTTTTTCTTTTGCTTTTCAAGGAGAGGAGCAAACGGGGGGGGGCGTGGGGGAGGTGTTTGTGCGGGGAGAAGGGTGCAACAATGAATGAATGGAATTCCAAAATCTCTGTAGATGTTCATTGAAATGAAAAATAAACAACCTAAATTAAAAAAAAAAGAGTATATGAGATGAAGTTTCACCTTCTAAGGAGCATTCTTACTGCACTTCCTCTAACACAGACTTGTTTGTTCTTTTGGCAGTCCAAAGGATATTCAGCATTCTTCTCCAACACCACAATTCAAAGGTACAGAGTCTTCTGTCATCCTTACTTATTGTCTAACTTTCAGATGTGTAGAAAGTAATAAAAAATATAATGGTTTAGATTCAGTGAACCTTAGTCTTTAAACTAACATCCTTTCCACTAGAGCTCCACAACATACATTATTTCACAGGTGAAAATAAAATCCAGAAAATGAGTAACTATGACATACAGATGGTCCTGGGGCAGATGGCCAGACTTCATGCTGCTCTAACAAAAGCCAAGGACAGTGTGTATGGTTAAAGATTGTATCTTTGTCAGTCCAGGGGACAGATGTTGGCAAACAACCCAGCCAGAGATGGCTAGTAAAGAGGTAGCCACTACTCTATAGCATCTACTTAACAAAGTCTAATGATCTCCATACCTTTTCAACTTGTATGCAGAGCAGGTTATCTGAGAGGCTGAGCTCTATGAGGAGAAGCGTGGTGTTAGGATTGGTGGAAGATCTATCAACAATCTGCGTTATGCAGATGACA
>NW_006399797.1:7305350-7316544 GCF_000299155.1 Elephantulus edwardii | reverse complement strand
TGGTAGAAATCATCTATTTCTTCTTCTTTGGCTCTGGTTGTTGGTGCATATATCTGAATGATAGTGTTATTCACTGGACTTCCTTGTAAGCATATGGATATAATCCTGTCACTCACGATGTTGTCCTTCAAGATGTATCTAGAAATTACTTTTTTTACTATGAAGGCAGCCCCATTTTTCCTTGTCTTTTCATCTCCAGAGTAATATATCGTATGGTCATCTGACTCAAAATGCCCCATGCCAGTCCATCTCATCTCTCCAAAGCCTAATATGTCAATATTTATGCGTTCCATTTCTTTCTTAACCACTTCTAATTTTCCTTCATTCATGGCTCTCACATTCCATGTACCAATCACTAGGGTCTGCTTACAACTGTTCCTCCTCCTTTGTATTCATTAATTTTAACAGGACAATTTCTGATAAGCTGAAATTATATATGGATATATTTACAACATACTAGCATGGTTGTAAAAAGATAGTAAAGTGTATTTAGTGTATTCTGAAGAAAAGAAACTTTATTTTTGTCCTTCTTCTTTGTTTTGAATAGAGAAAAAATAATTTTGTACCTGAGATGTCTACTTACAATTTTCAAGAACCCTATTATCACTCACAAAATCAGATGTGAAACACTATCTTTGCGGACTATGCTAATCACAATGAAATAGTAACTACATGTGTCAATGGTGTTCAACATGTTTAGTTATCTCTACTGTGGTAGTCTTTAATAGTGTCCAGCAAACAAAATATTTCTAACCCTGCATGTTTGGAACAAGTTAGGAGTTCACGTTTCGGTTCCTCTGTGGTTGGGCAGGACCATGCCACTAGCTCTGACCAGTGAGCTTTAAGGAACAGAGATAAAAATTATCTGCATTACTTCCAGGCTGCAATGTTTGTTATTACATGACAAAGTTTTTTATAGTGACATACTGATACATTGATCATATGGAAAAGAAACTCAGCCCTGATTTAGGGCTTCTGTCAATTTTCTGGTATCATTACTTTTACCATGGCAATTCCAAGATATCAATGTGATGTAACATGAATAAGAGATTGAAAGAAATTTGCAAACTAAGTTTGAGTGAACCAGTGCAAGCTGGCTCCATCATACCCCTGGTTTCTTTTCAGCCTACTGATTCCCCACAATTGGGTTTATATTGACATCGTTCTAGCAAATGGGCCAAATCTAGAATCCAGGTTTTTGGGATAATATTTGCATCAATTGTTTTAGCTGACTTTCTGGAATTCTTTTCTTCTGAAAAAGTGACTTGAAACACAAAATATAGTACATAAAATTCTTAATTCTCTATGTCTTCATAAAGTTAAATTTTAACCCTCTTTGAAGAAGGAAACATTAGCTGTTAAATTTTTAAGAAAAGAGAAAAGATTCTCCTCCCTGAAATTCTATTCTAAGAATACATATTGGCACTTATCCAAAACCCAAAGGAAGAGAAAAATATATATATATATATATATATACATACATACTTGTTCTCATTGTGCTCTCCTTTCACTTTTTTTACTCCTTTCTATAAGAATGTGTATTCTTTTAAGGTCTACTGTTATGTATTTTGTTTTGCTATTATAGATACAAAAGACAAGTAAAAAAACCTGACTTACTAATTTTATTTTCTTCCCTTGCTTGTAAACAAAAGTTAGGTAAAGATTGTGCAATATAGTTGTACAATGCACTCTACCATTGCATAAATTTTGATATTTATAATAATGTTTGCCTGTTCTGATGATGCTCAAAACAGAGTAATCAGTCAAATAAAAAAATCTTAAGCCAAATTAAAAGTCTTCCTATTTCTTTCTAGGGAACTTTGATGGCCTAATGGGTAAGGGGTTGCACTGTCAACCCAGTGGCACGTGGTTTGAATCTGCCAGCTGCTCGGCAAAGAAAATATAGGCAAAATCTGCTGAAGAGTCAGCTATGATTTGGTTTTGACTTGAGAGCAAATAATGACAATTTCTTACAAGAAGACTCATGGTGGAATCCCAAATGATTAGAAGATATTCCACTTGCATTCGTATCTAGTGTCCAATTTTAAAAACAGGGTAAAAATATATATCTATCCATACCTTTTCAATCTGTATGCAGAACAGATCATCCAGGACACTGGGCTGTACAAGGAGGAATGTGGCACCAGGATTGGTGGAAGATTCATCAACAACCTGTGTTACGCAGATGACACAACACTGTTTGCTGAAACTGAGGAAGACCTGAAGTGCTTGCTGCATAAGGTCAAGGACTGTAGTCTTCGATATGGATTGAAGCTCAACATCAAGAAGACAAAGATTCTCACCACTGGGCCAATTGACAGCATCAGTATGGATGATGAAGAGATTGATATAGTTGACAGTTTTAGTTTGCTTGGCTCCACAATCAACACTCTTGGTACCAGCAGCCGGGAAATCAATAGACAAATTGCATTGGTAAAGTCAGCTGTCAGGGACCTCTCCAAAGTCCTGAAGAGCACTGATGTAAGGCTAGAGATTAAGGTGCGCCTGATCCAGGCCATAGTCTTTGCAGTTATGTGCTATGTGTCAGAAAGCTGGACAGTGACTAAGCATGATAGAAAGAGAATTGAGCTGTGGTGCTGGAGAACAGTGTTGAATGTATAATGGACTGCTGGAAGAATAGGTTTGTCCTGGAGAGGGTGAAACCAGGCTGCTCTTTGGAGGCAAGGATTCTGAAGCTTCATCAGACATACTTTGTGCATGTTGCAAGGAGGGACTAGTCCTTGGAGAGGGACATCACGTTTGGGAGAATGGAGGGACAGCGCAGGAGAGGAAGATCCCCAATGAGACGGATCAATTCAGTGATTGAAGTAGTGGAAATAGGCATGCCAAAGACAGTCAGGTTGGCACAGGATACAGCAGGGTTTAGGGCTCTTGTACATAGTGTCGCTATAAATCTCAAGCATCTAGATGGCACATGATAACAACAACAACATGTACAAAGTTTATTATTTTTTTCATAAATTATACATTAATATTGACAGGCTACACAAGAGCCAAAGAAACAGAAAGTAAATGAGTTCAGAAGACTTTCTCCCCGAGTACTTTGGAAGAAGAGTTTTGAAATACTTCTTCGCCCATATATTCCAAAAGATAATTGAATTGCATCAGGGAGAAAACCTAGTTCTCTCTCTGAATCAAATGATAGCATTCTCTTAACCATATTCTTGGAAGTCTTATCACAAGAGTTCATATCATCCAATGCCATAACTCATACTATCACCTCCCTCTCAGTCATGATCTCAGTGGCTCCCTGCAGTCCCTCCCCTTCCTCATAGACCAAGGTAGAGACTCTCCTTTCTACCTAGTGGTGGACACTAGACCCATCAGGAAGCACCTTGACTGCTCCAGGTGGGTGGTTGTGATGAGTTACTACAGTGAGTGACAGGTGGCAGCTCAGATTTCAGACCTTACTAATGTTGCTGTCTTGACAAGCCCACCCCCTGCCTCACTGGCCCATTTCACCTCCATTGAGGACCCTGGGTTCTTTTTGGTATCACCTTCTTTGACAATGTGCCACAGATATTCTCCCTTCTCCCTCTCCCTTAGCTATGCCACTGATCCCTGGCACATAATTAGTGAAATAATGTTAAGACTATTTTCAATAGACATTCTTATTTATTATTTTCCTCTTGTATGGGATGGCCTTACTCCTGCTCTTACTTCACAAAAAAAAAAATCTAGGCATTCAAGTTCTATTGTGAAATATATATCCAGTTAAATTGTTATGTCTTTTCTTCGTTTAACCTCTTATTGCATTTTTTAGTGTCAGCATGGTAGTTAAATCCAGATTGCCTGCATTTGAATCTTGGCTCTGCCTACATGAACTTGGATAGCTTAATTCTCTCATCTGTAAAATGAGCATAATGTTAGTCTATTTATCATGTTGCTCCCTATTGATGCAGGTTGTTAAGAACTCTCTCCAATCCTGTTGCAAGAAAGGAAATTGGCACAATTTAATTTGTACATCCAGGGCAGCATCTGTTTGCTGAAATACATCAATTGGTATTTCATCAGTTCCTGGGGCTTTATTTTTTTGCCAAGTCCTTCAGAGCAGCCTGAACTTTCTCCTTTATCACCATTGCCTCTTGATCAAATGTTGTTTCTTGAAATGCTTCTATGTCAGCCACTTCTTTTTTGGTACAATGACTCTGTATAGTCCTTCCATCTTTTTTAATGCTTCATGGATCATTCAATATTCTGCCCAAAGCATCCTTAAGCATTGCAACTCATGGCTTGAATTTGTTCTTTCGTTTCTTCAGGTTAAGAAATGCTGAGTGAGTTCAGCCCTTTTGATTTTCTGACTCAAGCTCCTTGCACATTTCCTTATAATACTTTGCCTTGTCTTCCTGAGCTGCTTTTTTGAATTCTTCTATTCAGCTCCTAACTTCTTGATTTCTTCCCTCTGTTTTGGCTTCTCGGTGGTCTAACACAATATTCAATCTCTTCTAACACCCATTTTGTTTTTTTCCCTTCCTTCTTTGTAATGACCTTTTGCATTTTTTCATGAACAATGTTTCCCCCCCCCCAATAATCCAGCAGACTTTATTTCAGAGTAGTCACAAGTCAGCTTTTCCAGGTTTCTGTTCAACAAGCAAAACCTTTAACAGTGGCTTCTTGCTTAAGGTTCCTCTGGTCACACATTACAGCAATGCCAGTCTCCACTCTCTTTCCACCGCTGTCACCAAGGTACCACACAGTGTAGAAAGCTTTCTCTCTTATATTGGCCCCACAGCTGTTGATGATTTGCAGTGCTATGTATTCATAGTTCAGGTGGCTAGAGACCATGCTTGCTCTGCTCCCATAACAGGGGCTAACATAACGGCTAGAAGAGCCAATTTTTTTAAAAAAATTATACTAGTTTATTTACAAAATTCGAATACATTGTTTTCAAAATCACATTCTTTCATAAGAAACAAACTGTGATCAAGCTTAGAAGTGCTAGTCCAAGGTATAAAGAGACTGCCAGATACAACCAGAAATGCACAATCTGAAGAGGATAAAATTGATGCATTGGGCCTTCTAAAGATTAATTCCATGTGTGAATCAAAAATTTTTTCCCAGAGGGTGAAAAGAAAATCTAAACTGGGAACAAACATTTGGCAAGACCAGCTCAAAAAAGAGTCTCATAACAAAAGTTTACAGAATACTCCTGGGTCTTCACAAGAAAAAGACTGATAACTCAGTTACAAAATGGGCACAAGACATGGATAAACTTTTCACTGAGGAAGATATTCAAATGGACAACAGACACAAGAAGAAATACTCCAAATTACTGGCAATAAGAGAGATGTAAATCAAAACCACAATGAGGTACCATCTCACTCCAGTAACAGTGGCAAAGTTTAACAGGGCAGCAAGTAACAAATGTTGGAGAGGATGTGGCAAGAAAGAAACTCTTATACATTTTTGGTGGGATTGTACAATGGTACAACTGTTCTGGAAGGCAACTTGGCACTTCCTCAAAGATGAACGATATTATGCTGAGTGAAATATCTCAGTCACAAAAGGACAAATACTATATGGTGCTACTGTTGTAGAATGAGGCTGACATCAGAGTGGGGGTAAGACAGAAAAACTGGATAAATTATGTTTACTGCATTGAAGCCAATGAGGGAGAGAATAGTTTAATATTAATATATTTTAGGACATTATGATTATCCTAAAAGTCCGTAATGAGGGTTGCAGAGTGGAGTATACTTGGGGTGGGGGTGGTGGTGTGTATGGGGAGATTGTGTACCAATGAAGGAATTTTTCTTTTGCTTTTCAAGGAGAGCAGCGAACTGGGGATGGGGGGTGGGGTCAGTGGGGAGAAAAGTGCAACAATGAATGAATGGAAGTCCAAAATCTCTGTAGATGTTCATTGAAATTAATAAAAACAAGATAAAAAAGATGAACGATATTGTTGTTATCTTCCCACAGCTCATTTGTGGATGGCCAATCCTTCTTCCTGCATACAGAGCATGACTGAGTATTTAAGATCCATAATAATTCTCCTGCATTTTTATCCTGATTTTTTTCTTTAGTTGTTGTTAGATGTCCTCTAATTAGTATGACTCATAGTGACCCTATAAACAATAGATCTGAACACTATCCTATCTTGTGCCATTCTCTCAAAGTCTGGCATCCTCAAGCCCATTGCTTCAATCATTGTGTCAATCCACCTGTATGAGTCATCTTCACCTTAACATTGGATTCATACTACTAATTATAAACTCCTTGAGATCAAGACACATTGCTTAAGTAAACTTTGCAGTACCCATTATAATAATAAGTACACAGTTGATGTCCAATATATTTTTGTTGAGTAAAATTAATGAATTTATATTTAAATTATTTAGGATAAGGGAAATAAAAAAGGAAACATCCGTATATTGAGTATTATCTATCTAGCTGTATTTACAAGATATAATTTTATCTTTATGTTTTATGCCATCAGCATTTTATTTGGGAGATTTTTTTCCCTACTTAAGCAGAGTTTGTATGAGAACGGACTAGTGCATGTAATGCACTTATACCTAATACTCAGCACATGAATGACTCAATGAATACTGTTGTTGTTAAGTGCGGTTGAGTTGTAGACAACTCATAGTGACTCTATGAAAGAAAGACCTGAGCACTATTCATAGAGTTTCTGGAGGCAAGCCATTTTGGAAGTGGATGCCACTCCTGTTTCCAAGCTTGTTTTGATCAAGAAGCTACACCAAACACTGTCCAGCATGAGTAACCATTATCATATCTGGCACATCAGTGTCACAGTGTTCAGCATCACAGCAACCACGAGCTACCTCTGTACAGCAATGCACAGAACAGTGCTATACCACTTAGAAGAATGTTTGACAAAAACCAATTTAACCCAGGCCTGAGGGCCGCAGATTAAAATCACCCACCTTGGGCTTGGTAGCATATCTTTCTGTCCAGTAGGCCAACATAGCTCTCTTTATGTTGTCTTTGTTATGTTAATAAGTGCCGTGCAGTCATTTGTTAGATAGGAGTAGATTGGAAGAAGCCAAAACGTTACACATTTTCTTCTAATTTTGTAGATAAAGCATCAGGTACTAATACAAGTTAGACCAATAGCCTGAGGTCAAACAATTAGTAAGTGGTGCATCTAGATAAATTAGTTTAATTTTCTAAATTGGAAAATAAGCCACAAGCAAGAAGTGTGTTATTGAATGGCTAGGAGGTAGGGTCAGAGGAAAGAGCAATGTAGTAGAATCCAGAATCTAGTTCTAATTTTAGCATTTCCTTTTAACTGTGAGTGAACTTCCTTTGACCTCAATTTCCACAATTATGAAAGGAGAAGGTGAATGATAGTTTTGAAGTTTTCTTCGATCTCTGCCATTCAGAATTATATACTTAAGAGTATCTTGAGAGTCTCTTGTCTTAACACAAGAGAAAGCACTCAGTGTTCTAAGAGAAAAGGTTTTTTTCTTTCTTGTTCTTTAGAGTCAGGATAGAATTTCTGTCAGGATAGAATAACTGAAAAAAATGTTTTGGACTATGGGCTCAAATGTGATATTTTGATATTTTAGTCAGTATTTATTGCGGACTATGCCATGCCATCTTAATTGCAGGAGTATAGAAAAAAACGATACTGTTTCTTACTAATTGTGAGAATATTTAAGGACAGCCAGTCTAATGCTTTTGCTTAGAAAATATAGAGTAAATAGCACATTTAACCTCACATTTCTTATCTGATTATATTTGAACTTTAGTAATGCAATATAAATTGCAAGAAATAGATATGCTATCCTTGGCAAAGTTAGATGGGAGATTCATATAAAAGTATCTGGAGGATTGAATATATTCCTTACAAAAGCAATATTTCACATATATAGATTTCTGCTATTGGGTATATTTTTCAGATGTTTTTGGTAAAGGAATACTACAAAATAGAATAAAATGTGCCAAGATAATCAATAATGATCTTGTATCAAAGTAGTCAAAGCAAGGAATGCAATAAAGAACACCACCTTATTTTTAATTCAAGGGCAGATTTGAACTTATGATTTGCATTTTTATAGGTTTTTACGACATGATTTACTATTAGTATTAGTAGGAATAGATTGTAATAGTGAATTGTTAACTTCTGACACCTACAGAGAGGCTAGATTACTCTGAACTAAATGTGAGATGTGAAAAATCTTTTATTGAAAAAAATAGCTGTGTATTTCCCCATACACTCCTGTGAAGACTGGCAAATAAATTCTGACCAATCAATAAGCAGTAAAAAGGATCAAGACAAAAGAAAGAAACTACATGGTGTTGCAGCTTAATTGGTTTATTTCAAAGGAATGAACCAGTAGTTTGGCAATATGACTCCAGAGAGCAGCATTATGAAATGTTCAAAGCTATTTCTTTCCAACCAGTGGTTCCTATGAAACTTGGATGAAAAACATGATAATAAACAATAATTTTTTTTTAAAAGGAAAATCAGATCAAACAGAAGACATCAAAAGTAATGAGCTTAGCTGTGATTAGACTCACTGGTACACACTTTGGCTCTATGGTTTTCAAGGTTAAAGAAAGTTCAGCTTTGTGTGGGCCTTGTGTGTCAGTGGCCATGGCCACTAAACAGCAGAAACAGGGTGTTGACTTTGAAACCACCTATAGGGACCACAGTAGGGCTTATGATTTAGTTGGACCCGCTTCACAGATACAGTCATCCTTTCAACAGAGATAGACAAGAAGGGGACAAAAAGCCAAAGCTTTTCTTTTGTGAATTGACACCAAATGCACCTTTCACCTCCATGTTCATTCTTTTCACTTGATATCCTCCTTCCCGCTGGTTTGCATACAATTATTCATGTTCATTGTGCTTTGTACAATCACTCATTCTACCCTATCTTTTCAAGTCCCCTATTCCTTCACCTACCCTCCACCCATTAATCTCTGCCAGCCTAGTCATTTACCCCCTTTCCCTTTTTCTGCTTTTTCTTCTTTCTGCTTCCCCTTTTGGACATTTATATATATCTTGCTCTGTTATTTTCACAATAATGGTCTTATGCAGTATTTGTTCTTGTGTGTCTGAGCTATTTAACTCAGCATAATGCTTTCTAGATTCCCATACATTATATAATTGTTGTTGTTATGTGCCATCAAGAAACCTGCAACTCATAATGACTCTGTGTACAGCAGCTCTAAACCCTGCTCAATCCTGAGCCAACTTCACGGTCTCTGACACACTTGCCTCCATTACCTCAGTCACTGAGTCAATCCATCTCCTCCTTCTTTGTGTTTTCTATTTGAGGGCTCAGCCTTAGTTGCTGTATGTGTTAGTCTAAGTGTGTTCTATTGCATATACAGTTTTCGGTGGCCAATCCTTCTTCCTGGTCTGTTTTAATTTGAATGTTCAGATTTAGAACAGTTGCTGACAGATAAGAATTTAACAGAAAGGAGCAGATGAAAGATATCATATAGTATTTTTACAAAATTGTTGTTCCTTAGTACTGCAAAGTATTCTATTAAATGGATGTACCACAATTTCTCAGTCTATTCTTTTGCTTATGAGCATTTGGGATGTTTCTCTTTTCTTGATATTGTGAATAATGCTGCTATAAACCTAGGCATCTCTATTTGTGTCTCTGTTCTGATTTCCTTTTGGTATATTCCTAGAAATGAACTAGCAGAATCATATGGAATTTCTATGTTCAGCTTTTTGAGGAAATACTAAACTGTCTTCTAGAGTGATTGTACCATTTTACAATTCCATCAGCAGTGCATAAGAGTTCCAATCTATCCACATCCTCTCCAATATTTATTGTTCGCTGTGTTGTTTAACTTTTTCCCTGCTACTTGGGTGAGACGGTATCTTACTGCTTTGATTTGCATCTCTCTTATTGTTAGTGATTTTGAACATTTTTTCTTTTGTTTTTTAGCCATTAAAATGTCTTCTGAAGGAAAAATACTTTTGCTGAGGAAAAACAGGTTATGACTCTTTTTTTTTGGAGGTGAATTTTATATCTTATTTGTACATCAGAAACATCAGGAGTGTTTTTAGGGTTCAGTGTTTATAATCAAGTATATTCTAAAGCAAATTGATAAACTAACCTAAAGGTAGTTCAAATCCACAAGTTGCTCTGCAGAATAAAGATGGACAGTCTTCTTCCATTTATATTTATGGCCTTTAGATTAGTTGAACAGTATGCAACATGCTGGAGAGTCACTATGAGTGGGATATGACTTGATGGCAGTGAATGAGTGTTGAGTGTCGATAGTAAGCCTTGCCACCACTCATCTGTCAGTTTGCTGTACTGGGCTGGCACATGTGTTGCTATGATGCTTCAAAATACCAATGAGGTCACTGTGCTAGAGGTTTCAGTGGCGTTTCAACACTAAGACAGACTGAAAAAGCAGGACTGATCCACTTCTGATCACTCCCTTCTCATTGAGACAGAGTTTGCTGACTCTATCTCCTTTGATGATCCTTTCTCTACCTTTCCCAGTATGACTTCCTTCTTCAAGGACTGAGTACTTCTGAAAATATGCATGAAGTAAGGGAACAAAGATTTACCATCATTGCATCTGAGGAGACATTTTGGTGTACTTTCTTCAAGACAGATTTATTTGTTCTTTTGATAGCCCACGTTATATTCAATACTCTTTCCAACATCACTATTCAAGGCCATTGATTCATCTCCTGTCTTCTTTACTCACTGGCCAACTTTCAGATGAACATTGAAGCATTCAGTTGAAGCAAATGAACATACCATGGGTTGGATCAGCACACCTTAGACTTTAAACCAGTATCGTGCTAATACGAAACCTATACTTGGACCAAGAGGCAGTCGTCAAAACACAGCAAGGAGACACTGGATGGTTCAAAATCAAGAAAGGGGTCCATCAGAGATGTATTTTGTCTCCATACCTTTTCAATCTGTATGCAGAACAGATCATTCGAGACGCTGGGCTGTACGAGGAGGAAGATGGCATCAGGATTGGTGGAAGAATCATCAACAACCTGCATTATGCAGATGACGCAACCTGCTCGCTGAAACTGAGGAGGACCTGAAGCACTTGCTACAGAAGGTCAAGGACTGCAGTCTTCAATATGGATTGAAGCTCAATATCAAGAAAACAAAGATTCTCACCTCTGGGCCAATTGGCAGCATCAGTATGGATGGTGAAGAGATTGAGATTATTAACAGTTTTTGTTTACTTGGTTCCATAGTCA
>NW_006399797.1:7303177-7305250 GCF_000299155.1 Elephantulus edwardii | reverse complement strand
GGGTTTAGGGCTGTTGTACATAGGGTTGCTATGAGTCGCAAACGACTCGACGGCACATAACAACAACAACAACAACAACGATTTGGTAGATAGTATGTTAATGCTTTATCTTCTTTAGTTCTCTTATGAAACCTCTAAGAACTCTCTTATAAGAATGTTATCTTTATAGACATTAAAGTTCAGGGTTGTGAAGGTTAGGGTGATCCACACTGTCCACAATTAGTATAGGCCAAGAAAAGGCAATTTGGTGATTTATAGACTTCATCATTATTTTTTAAAATGTTATTAACTTTGTCTTTGCTAAAATTAAACACAGCAGAAAATGCATTAATGTAACAATTTCTCCATACATGATTCAGTAACATAGATAATCTTCTCTGAATAGTGCAACAATTCCTACCCTATTCCAAAGATTCCTCAGCTCATAATATAAACGCTGGCTCTCTAAAGTTTCTGTCTAATCTTTCAAATTTTTGTTGTCAAATCAACCCATATAGATAGTTCTTAAATAGTATAATGTTCAAGGTGCATAGTTTTTATTAATTATTATTTGGCTTTAAGAAAAATTCAGGGCAGCTCTGGTGGCCTAGTGGCAAGAAGCTGCACTGCAATCCCAGAGGTGCAAGGTTCGAATCCACCAGATGCTCTGCCGGGGAAGGAGGGACAATCTCCTCCTGTACCAGTCAGATCTGATTTGACGGTACACACACACAAATAATTAAAAAAAAGAAAAGTTCAAGAAGTATTTTTGATCTAATTAAAAAAATATTTCTTATCAGTAGTCTCAGTTATTTACTCAGACTCCATGATTTCAGAACATCTAGATTCCATGAGAATTTGAATTCTGTTTTGAATTTTCCCTCAATTCTATAACAGTAACTATTATAGAATCTTTGATCAAAATTGTCAGTAATGGTAGCAAACACCATTCAGTTCTTCTGGTTTCATAGCAGAAATGGCCATTTTTCATGGAAACAATTAACCGTACATCTTAGATTTATATTGTGATATTTCTTACTCTCCTTTTTTTTTTCTGGTATATTGCTTCAGGTAAAAGAGATCAGTTTTGTACCATGGAAGTCTGTCTTCAAGCTTTTAAGACCCCAGGCACTAAAATTGTTGTTATGTGCCATTAAGTTGCGTGGCAACCCTATGTACAACAGCTCTGAACCCTGCTTTATCCTGAGTCAATCTCACTGACTCTGACACACCAATCCCTACTACTCCAGTTACTGTATCAATTCGTCTCATCCAGAGTCTTCCTCTCCTGTGCTGTCCCTCCATCCTTCCAAATATGATGTCCTTTTCCAAGGACCAGTCCCTCCTGGCCATGTGCCCAAAGTATGTGAGATGGAGCTTCAGAATCCTTGACTCCAAGGAGAAACTTGGTTTCACTCTCTACAAGAAAGACCTAATTGTTTCCTTGGTATGTGTAAGAATCTTTCCAGCACCACAACTCAAAAGCATCAATTCTTCTTCTGTCATTGTCCAGCTCTCTGATATGTAGCAAGTAGTTGCTAACCATGGCCTGGATTAGGTGCCCCATAATCTCAAGACTGACATTGTTGCTTCTCAGCACTCTGGAGAGATCCTTGAAAGCAGATTTTCCCAATGCAACTTGTTTTTTGATTTCCTGACTGATGGTGTCAAGAGTGTTGATTGTGGAGCCAAGCAAGTTGAAATTGTTAATAACTTCAATCTCTTCTCCATATTTCATGGTATTGCCAAATGGCCCAATGGTGAGAATCTTTGTTTTCTGGATGTTGAGCTTCAATCCATATTGAAGACTATAGTCCTTGACCTTCTGCAGCAAGTGCTTCAGGTCCTCCTCATTTTCAGCAAGCAGGGTTCTGTCATCTGCATAACGTAGGTTGTTGAAGAGTCTCCCTCCAATCCTGATGCAACATTCCTCCTTTGATTTGTTCTGCATGTATATTGAAAAGGTACCAAGACAGGACACAGTAGCTGATGCACTCCTAAGGTTGTTGTTGTTATGTGCCATCGAGTCGTTTTCGACTCATAGCAACCCTATGCACAACAGCCCTAAACCCTGCTCTATCCTGCGCCAACTGC
>NW_006399797.1:7298152-7299138 GCF_000299155.1 Elephantulus edwardii | reverse complement strand
GGTTTGTCCTGGAGAGGGTGAAGCCAGAAGGTTCCCTGAAGTCAAGGATTCTGAAGCTTCGTCTGACATACTTTGGGCATGTTGCAAGGAGGGACGGGTCCTTGGAGAGGGACATCATGTTTGGGAGAGTGCAGGGATGGCACAGGAGAGGAAGACCCTCAACGGGATGGATCGATTCTGTGAGTGCAGTCGTGGGAATGAATGTGTTTGAGACAGTGACGTTGGCACAGGATAGAACGGCGTTTAGGGCTTTTGTACATAGGGTTGCTATGAGTTGCAAACGACTCGATGGCACATAACAACAACAACTTTGCTCTTTAGAACTTGAAGAAGTCCTTGAGAGCAGATTTCTCCAATGCAACATGTCTTTTAATTCCTTGACTTCTGTTTTCACGGATGTTGATTGTGTATCCAAGTTAAATCCTTGACAACTTCAAGCTTTATCTAGCATAATGTTGCCTGTTGTGAGGATTTATGTTTTGTTGATGTTGAGACGTAACTCACATTGAAGGCTGTGATCTTTGATCTTCTGTAGCAAGTGTTTCAAGTCTTCATTTTCTGCAAGCAAGGTTGTGTCACCTGCATAAGGCAGATTGTTACTATGGCTTCCTTCAATCCTGATGTCACATTCTTCTTTATGTAGCTCAGTCTCTAAAATTATTTGTTCAGATACAATAGGTATAGAAAAAGGATACAACTCTGGTGCACATATCTCCTGATTTTAAACTGTGTCATGTTTCCTTCTTCTGATCATATAACTACTTCTTGGGTTACTTGTTGGTTTCATATGAGTATATTTACAATTACATGTTTTACAATTCCCATTTTTCTCAATATTATTCCTAATTTTTTATGACTTACACAGCCAAAGCCTTTGCATAATCAGTAATACACCCGGAGCTATCAGGCGAACTGTTGAGGAACTAACCTGGCAGGAGAAAGGCCGGTAGGATCTTATCTGTGTTTACTGGGGCATTGCTGATTAC
>NW_006399797.1:7270000-7272628 GCF_000299155.1 Elephantulus edwardii | reverse complement strand
GCGGTGCGGTTGGCGCAGGATAGAGCAGGGTTTAGGGCTGTTGTGCATCGGGTCGCTATGAGTCGGAAACGACTCGATGGCACATAACAACAACAACAACCCCACTCCACCCTCTAAACTCTGTGGCCCCATGATTCTTCCCCCTCCCCACACTCAGTTTCTCTGCCTAGCCCCTGCCCCCTTTGGATTTTTTTGGTATCTGTTTGTCTTTTGACAGTTTGTGAGATAGTCAGTACTCTTTCCAACACCAAATTTCAAAGGCATCAATTCTTCTTCTGTCATCCTTAATCATAGTTTGGCTCTGAGAGACATAGCAGGTGACAGAAAAGACCAGAGCTTGAATCAGAAGAACCTTAACCATCAAAGTGACATCATTACTGCTGTAGAGGAATCACACTGATTTTAGAATATTGATCTTATATCCTGCCACTCTAGCCACTCTATTAAATTGGCTTACTAGCTATAACAGTTCTTTGGTGAAGTCTTTGGGGTTTCCTGTGTATGCTATCATATCATCTGCATAAAGCAATAGTTTAACCATCTCTTTGCTGATCTGGATGCTTTTTATTTCCTTCTTTAGTCATATTGCCCTAGCAAGCACTTCCAATACAATATTGAAAAGAAGTGGTGACAATGGGCATCTTCTCCTCTCTGGCGCTTGTTCACAAGGAAAATGCTTTTAGTCTTTCTCCATTGAGAATGATGTTGGCTCTTGGTTTTGCATATATACTTTTCACTAAGTTTAGGAAATTCCCTTCTATTCCAATTTTGCTGAGTGTCTCTTTAAGGAAGGGGTGTTGGTTTTTCCAAATGCCTTTTCTGTATCAATTGCTTAAATCATATGGTTCTTATTATTTAATTTGGTAATATGGTGAATCATGTTTATTGTTTTTCTTATATTTAGCAATTCTTGCGTACCTGTTATGAATCCCATTTGGTCATAGTGAATTATTTTCTTGATGTACTTTTGGATTCTATTGGCTAGAATTTTGTTAAGGACTCAAAGAAGGAAATCAAGGAAGCAGTACCATTTATACTAGCCAACCACAAATTGAGATACTTGGGAGAGAACCTAACTAGAGATACAAAAGACCTATACAAATAAAATGACAGAACATTTCTGCAAGACAAAATAAAAGATTTAAACAAATGGAAAACCATGCCCTGTTCTTGGATAGGATGATTCAATATTGTGAAAATTACAATCTTACTAGAAGCAATCTACATGTTTAACAAAATCACAATCCAGATACCAAATTCTGTTTTCAAGGATATCAAAAGGGAAATTGTCAAGTTTATTTGAAGAGGCAAGAGACTCCTAAAAAGCAAAACATTTCTGAGAAACAAAAATGAAGTGGGAGGCATAGCACTTTTTTACCTCAAAATGTACTACACAATGGTCGTAATCAGAACAGCATGGCCCTGGTACAATGACAGGCACATAGACCAATGGAACAGCATTGAGAACCCAGAAATAGAACCAGCTATCTATGGTCAACTCATATTTGACAAGGAAATCCAACCTATCAACTGGGAAAATTACAACCTCTTTAATAAACGGTCTTGGCAAAACTGGACTGTTACCTGCAGAAAGCTGAAACAGGATCCACATCTCACACCATACACAAAAATCAACTTAAGGTGGACCAGAGACCAGGGAGTAAAGCCCAAAATCATAAAATTCATAAGAGACAAATTGAAATCAAGCTTAGAAGTGCTAGGCCAAGTTATAAAGAGACTGCCAAATATACTCAGATATGTACAATTTGAAGAGTATAATGTAAAACTCATGAATGAGACCTTGTAAAGATTAAACCTCTGTGCACATCAAAAACTTTTTCCAACAGGGTGAAAAGGAAACCTACCAACTGGGAACAAACATTTGGCAGTACCAGCTTAGACAAGACTCTTAAAACAAAAGTTTACAGATTAATCCTGGGCCTCCACAAGAAAGAGACTGAAAACCTAATTAGAAAATGGGCAAAAGACATGGAAAGAATTTTCACAGAAGAAGATACTAGAATGGCTCAAAATCACTGGCAATAAGAGAGATGAAAACTAAAACTGCAATGAGATACCATCTTTCTCAAGTAGCAGAGACAAAGTTTAACAGGACAGCAAGGAAGAAATATTGGAGAGAATGTAGAAAGGTAGGAACTCTTATACTCTATTGGTGGTATTATAAAATAATACAACTACTCTGGAAGGCAGTTTGATATTTCTTCAGAAAGCTGAACATAGAAATTCCAAATGACCCAGCTATTACACTGCTTGGAATATATCCTGAGAAAATGAGAAATGAGACAAAAATGGAGATTTGTACACCAAAGTTCATAGCAGTATTACTTACCATTTCAAGAATATGGAAACAGCCCAAAAGTCCAACCACAGTTGAGTGGATGGAGAAATGTTTATGATACACTCATATGATGGAATACTATGCAGCATTGTTGTTGTTGTTATGTGCCATTGAGTCATTTCCGACTCATAGCGACCCTATGCACAACAGCCCTAAACCCTGCTCTATCCTGCACCAACCGCACCGCCTCTGACACACCCATCCCGATTACCCCAGTCACCGAATCAATCCATCTCATAGAGGGTCTTCCCCTCCTGCGCTGTCCCTCC
>NW_006399797.1:7246121-7268020 GCF_000299155.1 Elephantulus edwardii | reverse complement strand
AAATCTCTGTAAATGTTTGTGAAAATTAATAAAATATAATTATAGAAAAAAAATTATGACATGATTTGCGAGGGACTGCAGAGTATTTTGCTAAGTGAACTAAATCCTATAAAGATAGATACTGTATAAATAAGACCATTATTATAGAAATAGAAATATAACTAGTAAAATGGATATAAGGATCCAAGTGGGGGAGGGTAGGAGCAGAGAAGTGAGGATGGGCAGGGAGATAATCAGAAAGTTGCATAATTTGATGGGTAGAAGGAAGACTGGGTAAAGGAATGGGAAAGATCTCATGTGAAAAACAATGTATATGAACTTTGTGTAAGCAAACCAGTACAAAATATAAATTTATTTAATAATTTTTTTAAAGTCCAGCTTCTCAAATAATTGGTTCAGCATACAGATTGAATAGGTTTGGAGAAAAGGTCCACCCTGATGCACACCATTCCTAATTCCAAACCATTCATTCAATGTTTCTTTCTCTACTACACAACATCCTCTTGATCTAGGTAAAAGTTTTGCATGAATACAATTAAGTGTTCTGGGATTCCTATTCTTCTCAGTGTTAGCCATAATTTGTTATGGTCCACACAATCACAGGCTTTACATAGTCAATAAGGCAAAAGAGAATATTCTCCTGTTATTTGGTTTCACCCAGGATCCATCTGACATCAGCAATGATGTCTGACAGTTCTCTGTACTGTTTGAGCCATTTTGAATGATCCGCAGCAGCATTTTGCTTGCATTTGATATTAATGATATTGTTCAATAATCACATTATACTGGATCACATTTCTTGGGAATGAGGACAAATATGGATCTTTTCCACTCCATTGGCCAGGGAGCTCTTCTCTGAATTTCCTGCCATAGACAGGCAAGCATATCCAGGACTGTATCTATCATTTGAAAAATGTCAGTTGGTATCCTATCAATTATTTGAGTCTTATTTTTTTGCCAGTGCCTTGAAGTGCAGTTTGAACTTTTTCCTTCATTAATTGGTTCTTGATCATAGAGTACCTGTGAAATATTTCAGTGTCAGCCATTTCTTTTTGTACAGTTATATTCATTCCATCTTATTTTGAGGAATTATTCAAAAATTTTCCCATAACATCATTAACTACCCAAACTGGAGGCTTAAACTTGGTTT
The DNA here is from genome assembly GCF_000299155.1 of Elephantulus edwardii. Lineage (NCBI taxonomy): Eukaryota > Metazoa > Chordata > Mammalia > Macroscelidea > Macroscelididae > Elephantulus > Elephantulus edwardii. Next base: position 7,266,870 of record NW_006399797.1, on the reverse strand, counting down.
TCAGCTCCTTCAGCTTGAAAAATTCATAAATTCTTTCCTTTTAATTCTCCAAGTCTAGGCTACTGTATATTCCATTATAGTAGTTTGCTTTGTCTTCTCAAAGATCTACCTTTTGAATTTTCCATTCACCCTTTTATTTAAGTACCTATTCCCATTGTTTTGCTTCTCAACACCACATCAGCTGAGTTCATAGCCAGTTCTACCATTCACTTGCTTTTGTATTTAGTTAACTTCCTTACCCATTCTGTGCCTCATGTCTCCATCTGTAAATGGCATGTAATATTAACATCTCATTGGAGTGTTATGAAGGTTTCATGATTAATACATGTAAAAGAAGCTAGGATAGTAAGTGCTCAAAGAATTCTCAGTTTTGTGAGTAAGAATTCCTCAAAATAAAAACTAAACTTGTTACTGTTGAGGTGATTATACCTGTAGCAGCCTTCTCCCAAGATCCTTAAGTTGAAGAAAGACCAAAAGCAGTGTCATTTCCTCAAGAGACACAGTTTGGATTTGGTAGAGCTGCTTTAAACTGAGGCACTGTGTCTTAGGTTGGACACAAAGATGCTAATATAGTAACACAGAGACATTTTAGTTAAATGTGGTGACACTCTTAGACTTAAGTTTTTACTGGTTAAAATATTGAGTACCAGAGTAGAAAATTCCCATATATCATGTCCAATGTTAATGGAAACATAGTTAAGCCTGTAACATCTTCAGAAAGAAAGAAAAGTTTCCTGCAACTGTGTAACTGAACCCAACCTCAATAGATAAAGGGAGAATGCTGTTGTGAAGGCTACATTTAGCTGAAATATGAGCCAGTGGCTAAGAGTTAGTGTTTTTCTGTATAACCAGTTTACTTAAGAATATTACTCTAATAAAAGGGAATAAATTCCTTCCATTATTTATCTTGGCCCACTGAAAAGTCAATAAAAGCTAAAAAGTATGTTCACTCAAAACACAAGATATTTTTTTTTAAACCTAAAGTATGGTAGGATCATATTAGGTTAGATTCAAAAGGAGTGAGGGTCTTGTGGAAGTTGCCTGACTTTATATTTGATATTTAATTTCTTTTCACTTACCTTGCGTGGAGTTACATTTAAATTGAACCTGAATATCTATTACTGACAATTTGAAGTATATGCTGAAGCCGCCTGTTCTGAAGCCCTTGAACTTAGCATAGTCAATCATTCTTTCACTGTCAAGTTGGTTTAAGTCACGCGACCCTCCATCATGTTTCCAAAGTTAAGTCTTTAAAGGAGACTGCTTTAGAATCCAGTTGATTAGCAGCCGGATGGTCGTAGGCACTACACTGTCAGGAAAACAGTGTACATAACACAGGCCAATGGGAATTACATTCTGATAATGCTGTATAGCACAGTGAAGAATAGCACAGAAGCTGGAGTGAAGCCAGCTGGATTTATAATAATCTCTGGCAATTATTTGCTAAATGACCTTGGACAAGTTACCTATGTGCTCTGTTCTTCAGTTGCTTCATTTGCAAAGAGGATTAGCAGCAAAGTCCACCTCATACATTTATTACTGTGAGGATTAAATAAGTTTATATGTAAATTTTAAATGATGAATATCATAGAAAAAAATATAAGGATTAACTGTCACTAAAGTATGGCATTTGAAGTATTACATGTTCAATCACTTGCTATGCTGGTGGGGCTGGAGAGTGAATAAGGGTGGCAGAAGAAAAATTAATGCCTTTGAATTGTGGAGTTGGGGAAGAGTACTGAATATATCATGGACTGCTGAAAGAACAGAACATGTCTTGGAGAAGGTACAGAGAGAGTGTTCCTTGGACAAGGAAGATTAAGCTTCATCTTGCATACTTTTGGCATGTTCCTAGGAGAAGCTATTCCTTGGAAAAGGATATCATTCTTGGAAAGAGATGGTGAGGGAGAGGAGGACCTTGAACCGAGTAGACTGACATAGTGCTGCAGCAATTGGCTTGAGTGTGTCTGAGATTTTGATGTTGGCATAGGATAGGACTTGGTTCAGATCTGTTGTTCATAGGGTCATTATGAGTTGTACACAATGACACAGATCAACAATAATGACATTATTGCAAAATTTTAAATGATCCAGGAAGCATCAAAAGAAGATTAAAAGGATATATGGAGTCACTATACCAAAAATAATTGACTAACTCTGAACCATTTCAGCAAAGAATATATAATCAAAAACCAATGGTAATGAAAAAAAGAAGTTCACGCTTCACTGAAGACATTGGGAAAACATAAAGCCCTAGGATTTATGGAATACTAATTTTCATGTTACAACAAATAGATGTAGCCCTAAATGTGCTCACCATGAAATATAGAAGGTAACCCAACCAACTGGAAGAGATCCATGTTTGTTCCCATTCACAACAAAGTGTGGAAATTATCAAATAATAAAATTAATATCACAGACAAGTAAAATCTTGCTGAAGACTACTGAAAAATGGCTAGAACAGACAGAGAATTAATAGAAATTTGAGCTGGATTTAGAAGAGCCTGTGTCACAAGGAATATCATTGCTGATGCCATATGGATTTTGGTTGAAAGCAGAGAATACTAGAATGATGTCTACTTGTGTTTTGTTGACTATGCAAAAAACATTTTATTGTGTGGATCACAACAAAGTATGGCTAACATTAAGAAGACTGGGACTCCAAAAAATTTACTTGTGCTAATGTGGCTGACTCTGAGAAGAATGGGAATCCCAGAATACCTGATCATGCTAATGCGAAACCTATTCTTGGGCCAAGAGGCAGTCAACAGAACAGAACAAGGAAACACTGTATGGTTCAAAACTGGGAAAGGGGAACACCAGGAATGTGTCTCCACATCTCCATACCATTTCAACCTGTATGCAGAACAGATTATCCGAGAGGCTGAGCTGTATGAGGAGAGGTGTGGTGTCAGGATGGGTGGAAGATCTATTAACAATATGCATTATGCAGATGACACAGCCCTGCTTGCTGAGGAGGACCTAAAACGCTTGCTGCAGAGGGTTAAGGAGTGCAGCCTTCAGTATGAATTGAGGCTCAATATCAAGAAGACAAAGATTCTCACCACTGAACCAATTGGCAGCATCAGGATGGATGATGAAGAGATTTAGATTGTTAACAACTTTAGTCGGCTTGGCTCCACAGTCAACACTCTTGGCACCAGCAGTCAAGAAATTAAAAGACATATAGTGATGGGAAAATCTGCTGTTAGGGACCTCAACAAAGTACTGAAGAGCAATGGTGTCACTCCGGAGACTAAGGTGCATCTGATACAGGCCATGGTCTTTGCAATCACTTGTTATGCATCAGAGAATTGGACAATGACTAAGGAGGATAGAAAGAGAATTGATGCTTTTGAGCTGTGGTGCTGGAGAAGAGTATTGCATGTACAATGGACTGCCAAGAAAACAAACAGATTCATCCTGGAGCGTGTTAAACCAGGCTGCTCCTTGGAGGCAAGGATTCTGGGGCTTTGTCTGACATACTTTGGACATGTTGTAAAGAGGGACCAGTCCTTGGAGAGAGACATCATGCTTGGGAGGGTGGAGGGACAGTGCAGGAGGAGAAGACCCTCTATGAGGTGGACTGATTCAGTGACTGGGGTAATCGGGATGGGTGTGTTGGAGGCAGTGCGATTGGCACAGGATAGAACAAGGTTTAGGTCTGTTGTCCATAGGGTCGCTATGAGTCACAAGCGACTCGACGACACATAACAACAACAACAATGCAAAACCTACACCTGGACCAAGAGGCTGTTGGGAGAATAGAGCAAGGAAACACTACCTGGTTTAAAAATTAAGACATTTGTGCATCAGAGAGATATCCTTTGTCTGTGTACTGAACAAATCATTCAAAGGACTGGACTTACTGGTGAAGAGTGGGGTATTAGGATCAGAGGAAGAATCATCAAAAATTTGTGTTATGCTGATAGCATATCTAGTTTGCTGAAAGTGAGGAGGACATAAGACATTTTTTGGAATAGATAAAAGACTGTAGCTTCAGTATAGATGATACTTCAATATCAAGAGGACAAAAATCCTTACCACTAAGACAATGGACAAGATCATGATGGATGGAGAGAAGATTGAAGTTGTCAACAATCTCATCTTGCTTAGATACACAATCAACACTTTTGGCATCAGCAATCAAGAAATCAAAAGACGTGTTGAATTGGGTAAATCTGCTGCCAAGGACATATTTAAGTTGTTAAGCTTCATTGATTAGGAAGCTTTGGTGGCCTAGCGGTAAGAAGCTGCTCTGCAATCCTGAAAGCATGTGGTGCGAATCTATCAGATCCTGTGCTGGAGATGGAGGAGCTATCTCCTCCTGTGCCAATTGGATCCAATTCAGTGGTGCACAACAAGAAGTTTTTTGTTATTTTTTTAAAGGAGCAATGATGTCAGTTTAAAGACAACGGTGCTTCTGATTTAAACTTTTCAATTACTTGTAATGCATCTGGAAAATGGACAATAACTAAGAAGGACAGAAGAAGAATCAATGCCTTTGGGTGTTGAAAGTACTGAGTATTCCATGGAGTGCTCAAAGAACAAATATGTCTTGGAGAAATTCCAGCCAGAGTGTTTCTTAGAATTAAAGATCATGAAGCTTCATTTCATATACTTTGCGAATGTTGTTAGAAGGGGTCAGTCCTGGGGAAAAGATATTATGGGTGGAAAGGTGGAGGGTCATCATATGATTTGACATAGAAAATGCAGCATCAGGCTCAAGCATGTCAGAGATGATGATAATGACACAGGTTAGATAGTGCAGGTTCTGATTTGTTTATTGGTTCACTATGAGTCATAGTCTACTTGATGGCAAAATACCAACAACAATGTTATTGCTAGTGACCAATATATTCACTTGGATAATTTGATTGAATTAAAAGACGTATTGCCATGGGAAAGTCTGCAGTTAGGGACTGCTCCAAAGTACTGAAGAGCAATGGTGTCTCTCTGGAGACTAAGGTGCGTCTGATACAGGCCATGGTCTTCGCAATCACTTGTTAAGCATCAGAGAGTTGGATAATGACCGAGGAGGATAGAAGGAGAATTGAAGCCTTTGAGCTGTGGTGCTGGAGAAGAGTATTGAATGCAACATGGACTGCTAAGAAAACAGATTCATCCCGGAAAAGTTTAAACTGGATGGCTCCTTGGAGACAAAGATTCTGAGGCTCCGTCTACCATACTTTGGACATGTTGTGAGGAGAAACCGGTCCTTGGAGAAGGACATCATGCTTGGGAGGGTGGAGGGACAGCTCAGGAGGGGAAAGCCCTCTATGAGGTGGATTGAATCAGTGACTGGGAGAATTGGGATGGGAGTGTCAGAGACAGTGCGATTGGCACAGGACAGAGCAGAGTTTAGGGCTGTTGTACATAGGGTCGCTATGAGTCGCAAGCGACTGGACGGCACATAACAACAACAACAACATCCATTAATAATTAGTGTATAAATATTTATAAATAATCATAGTCTTATGAAGTAAGGTAAGCTTTCAATGTAAGCATTAGTAAGCTAATAAGACCTTGAGATGTCTAAGAGAATACCTTGCTTTCATAAGGAAATAGTAAATGAAAATAACAGTATATTTTTAAAGGTTGAATAAAAAAATTAAAAGTTTAAGCAAAATACTAGGAAATTCTCAATTCCAAATATTTTTGGATATCCCCTAAGGCAAGTTCACGTTCCATCCCATTTCTACTTGCTTCTAAATCAACTGTTACATGGTACATCCATCAATGTCTGACAACACTGCCCATGTGTCCTGAACCTTTCTGTTTCTCAATTGCCTCACATATAAAATCAAAGTGTCCTTTGCTATGCCTAATTTATTGGATAATTTGGAAAGATAAGAGACTATACATAAAAGAGACTTTTGCTGCCTATGTAGGGCACTTGGCATGTCATAGTTCAGAACTGATTTCATGGCAATGGGAGTTAGTTTATGTTTTTTAGAGTATTTCTTTTTGGTTACTTTGGTTTATACATTGGGGAGAAATATGGCATTATTGTTAAGATTAGTTGTTAAATAGCTTGGCATCTTCAGGTTTCCAAAAGCTAATTAAATTCTCTAGCATCATCAGGACAAAAAAAAAATAGACTTAATAGATTACGTGCCTTGCTTAAGAATATTCAACTTGCCAGCAACTCATATTTGCCCTTTAATGTTATGTGAGTTTGTCATCAATCTGAAGCCACTGAATCAACCCCTATGTAACACTTTGATTTTATTACAATTGTCTTCATTTGCTGCATTTGCAAATTTTGAGTCATTGAAAAGGCTTCAGTTCTTTTATTTTGCGCTAGAGTAACAGTATATAAAGAACCCTATGCACTTGTTCCGACTTAATTTCAAATGCAATTTACAGACACACTTGGGAATGGTTCTCATTTGCAATTGAGGACTTCCTTAAAAGGTTCTCATCAAGTGTTGAAATAAAAAGATTTGCTGATGAAACTGTCTTTGTAAGTCCTTGCTCAAGAGACCCCCTAGAGTGGATTTTGACCAAATGGCTATATGGCTCCAGCAGTTCAAATCCAATAGGAACTCTGCAGGAAAAAAGAAAAGCAGTCTCTTTGCATAAGATTTACAGTCTTTTTTTTACAATAATGGGCTTATGTAGTATTTGTCCTTATAAGATTGAGGTAGTTCACTCAGCATAATGCTCTCCAGTCTCTCCCAAGTTATGTAATATTTTTAAAAGTAATTTATCCTTCATAGTATTCCACTATGTGTATAAGCTACAATTTCTCAATCCGTTCACTTGTGAATGGACATTTGGGTTGTTTCCATATTCCATTATTGTAAAAATAGAAGGATAATGCGTAAAACATATATGAGTACCGAATGGGGAAGAAGTGGGAGCAGAGTGGTGAGGATGGGTAGGGCCAAATTCACAGGGTTGCGTAATTTGGTGAGTGAAGGGAGGAGGTGAAAGAATTGGGAAGGATCTGCGTAAAAAGGTTAATGATGGGCAAGGTCCAATGGTGATTAATTTTATAAAACATACTGCATCAGAAGGACTGTATAAAACACAATATGAATGAAAAGTGTTGCAAAACATAATGTATTTGAACTGTGTAAGCAAACCAACATAAAATAGTCATCATCATCATCATCACCATCATCAACTTACAGCCTTGGAAACCTGATGGAGGATTGTTATAAGTCCAAATTGACTCAACAGCAGTAAGTGAGAAAACTTTGTAAGAAAATCACTCCAGTGAAGAGAGGATAAAGAAGAATAACAGAAAACTTAGTTGATACTGGAAATGACAGGGTTTTGAACAGGCCAAGGGAGAGAAGGATTCTGGCCAAAAGGGCTTTTAGGGACTTTTACACCCTGTCAGATTCATAATCCTTTTCTCTGTGTATACTAAATTCTTATCAGGTGCTGGACTCTAGAGATGTGAAAGAAATAAAACTTCTGGTCCTGTTTCTGTCTTTGTATACAAAATACAAAAGGCCACACTGACCTAAAATATTTATTATAAGTCACTGGGCAGAAATACATTAGCATATTATATGGACATATAATTTGGAGCATTACTTGTAATATTCATAGCTAAAAATGGAAGACTTTTCTATAAATGTCTTCTGTCAGAATTACTTTAAATACACTGCAATGTTCAATATATGAAATGTTATATTTTCAACATTTTAAAAATGAAGTTGATTTCTATATATGGATATGCAATAGTCTTTATAAAGTAATAAGTAAAAATAGGAAGCTATAGTATCTCTCATAATTATTTCAGTCTGTTGTAATGAGGTGGATTGTATACTACTGTGATGCTGGAAGGTATGCTACTGGTATTTCATATACGGTTGTTGTTGTTGTTGTTATATGACGTCGAGTCACCTGAGACTCATAGTGATCCTATGTACAACAGCCCTAAGCCCTGCTCTATCCCTTGCCAATCTCATTGTCTCCGATATGTCTATCTTCATTACCCCAGTGACTGAATCAATCCATCTCATCGAGGCTCTTCCTCTACTGTGCTGTTCCTCCACCCTCCCAAGAAAGATATCCCTCTTTAAGGACTGATCCTACCTTGCAACATGTCCAAAGTATGTCAGACAAAGCTTCAGAATCTTTGCTTCCAGGGAGCAGCCCAGATTTACTCTCTTCCGGGACAAATTTGTTTGTTCTCCTAGCAGTCTATTCAATACTCTTCTCCAGCACCACAGCTCAAAAGCATCAACTCTCCTTCTATCATCCCTAGTCATTGTGCAATTCTCTGATGCTTAGCATGCAATCGTGAAGACCATGGCCTGTGTCAGGTGCACCTTAGTCTCTAGACTGACATCATTACTCCTCAGTACCTTGGAGAGGTCTCTGATAGCAGACTTTCCCAATGCAATTTGTCTTTTCATTTTCTGGCTGCTGATTACCAAGAGTATTGATTGTAGAGCCAAGCAAATGGAATCTGTGAACAGTCTCAACAATCACCATCTATTATGATGCTGCCAATTGGCCCAGTGGTGAGAATCTTTGTTTTCTTTATGTTGAGCTTCAATCTATATTAAATGCTGCTGTCCTTGACCTTCTGCAGGAAGCACTTCTAGTCCTCCTCAGTTTCAGCAAGCAGGTTTGTGCCATCTGCATAATGCATGAATCTTCCCCCAATCCTGATGCTACATTCCTCCTCGTATAGCTCAGCATCCAAGTAAAATTATCTCTATATGCCAATGATATGATAGTATACTTAGAAAACCCTAAAGATTCAGCAAGAAAACTACTACTGGACATAGTTGACCAATTAAGCAAAATGGCAGTATACGAGATCAACATAGAAAAATCAAATGGATTTCTCTACAGTGGCAAAGAGAATGTAGAACAATACAGCTCAGAAAACAATACCCATCACAGTAGCTAATCACAGGATTAAATACTGGGGAGTAAATCTAACCAGAAACACAAAGGATATATTCAAAGAAAATTACAAAACATTACTACAAGAAACAAAAAGATATCTGGGAAAAAGGAAGGATATACCTTGCTCATGGATAGGAAGGCTCAATACTGTGAAAATGACAATACTGCCAAAGACAATCTACATGTTCAATGCGATCTCAATACAAATACTAATACCATTCTTCAATGAGATAGAAAACACAATCTCCAATTTCATTTAGAATGGAAAGAGATCCAGAATAAGCAAAGCACTCCTTAAAAAGAGAAACAAAGTAGGAGGCATCTCACTCCCTGATTTCATATCCTACTGTACTGCCATGGTGAAGACAGAGTGGTACTGGTCCAATGACAGACACATGGATCAATGGAATAGAATTGAGAATCCAGAAATCAGCCCGTCTACCTATGGTCAAATGAATTTTGACAAGGCAATGAAACCCTTTCAATGGGGAAGCAACAACATTTTTAACAAATGGTGTTGGCAAAATTGGAAAACCATCTGCAGAAAACTCAAACAAGACCCACACTTCACACCATACACAAAAAAGCAACTCAAAGTGGATCAAGGACATAGCACTAAAACCAAGGACCATAAACTTCATTAGAGAAAAGCTTGGAAGAATCCTAGACGCACTAATCTACAACATGAACAGTCTTCCAAGCATCCTGAAAACCCTAGAACCAGGAGAGAATAAAATAGATGAATGGGACCTTCTAAGAATCAAATACCTATGCACATTCAAAAACTTCTCCAACAGGGTAAGAAGGGAAGCCACAGACTAGGAAAAAGTATTCGGTAATGACATGACAGATAAGGGACTTATATCTAGAATTTATAAAATATTCAAGCACCATAGCAAGATAAACAATCCAATTGAAAAATGGGCACAGGAAATGAGCAGACACTTCACCAAAGAAGACATTCAGATAACAAACAAACATGTGGAGAAATGTTCAAAATCCTTAGCTCTAAGAGAGATGCAAATCAAAACAACTATGAGATAATATCTCACCCCAGTAAGAATAGTAAAATTCAACAGAACAGTGGAGAGGTTGTGGAGAAACCGAAACACTTATACACTGTTGGTGGGAGTGTAAAATGGTGCAACCACTACGGAAGGCAGTATGGTGCTTTCTCAAAAAGTTGAAAATAGCAATACTATGTGACTCAGCAATTTCACTACTGAGAATATATGCTTAGGAAACCAGAACTGCCACCCAAGCAGATATATGCACACTCATGTTTATTGCTGTTTTGTTTACAAAAGCAAAGAGTTGGAAACAACCCAAGTGCCCATCAACAAATGAATGGGTAGAGAAGCTGTGGTATATTCACACAATGGAATATTAATAGCACTGAACAACAAAGAACTCATGAAATATACAAAATGAGTGACACTGGAGGACATTATGCTGAGTGAAATATCTCAGTCACAAAAGGACAAACACTGCATAATGCCACTGTTATAAAACAGGACTGACATGGATGTTGAGGAAAACTAAGAAGAGGGGGGATAAACAATGTACATGGCAGGCATTGAAATAGATGAGGGAGATAACTGTTTAAAAGGTATGTATATGATTAGGTATTATTGGTATGACAAGAGTCCAGAATAAGAGCTGCATAGTAAAGTAATCTTGGGGGGTTGGAGGGGATGTATTACAATGAAAGAACTTTTTTTCCAAAGATAAAAGCCACCTGGGGGGTAAGAGGGCAGGGAGTAAAATGTGCAACAATGAATGAATGAATAGAAATCCAAGTTCTTTAAAACTTACAATAAAATCGCAATTGAAAAAACCCCCAAAACAAAAAGCAACTAGACTAACAAGCAATGTAATGATAAATGGAGAAAAGATTAATGTTTTCAAGAGTTTAATTTTATTTGGATCGACAATCAACACCCACAATAGCAGCAGCAAAGGACAGTCAGCTCCACTGGGCCAATCTACTTACTATCAGGGACCTCTTTAACATGCTAAATAGCAAGGATATCAGTTTAAAGACTAAGGTGTGTCTAACTCAAACCTTTTCAATTGCATGTGGAAGTTGGACAATGAATAAGGAAGACTGAAAAAGGAATAATGTCTTTGAATTGTGGTGCTGGCAAAGTACTGACTATCCCAAGTACTTCCAAAAGAGCAAAACCCATCTGTCTTGGAGGAAGTGCCAGCAGGTTGTTCCTCTCAGGCATGGATGGTGATATTTCATCTCACATACTTTGGGCATGTTGTCAGGAAATCCTTGAAGAAAGACATCATGCTGGCAAAGATAGTGAGAGGAAGATCCTTAGGAGCAGATTGATACAGTGACTGCAACAATGGGTTTGAAAATGGAATCAACTCAACAACACTAACAGGTAAAACCTAAAACTGAACATGATTAAAATGGCTGCTTTAGGTATAAATGAAACTCCACTTTAAATTAAACTCTAAGTTGGCCTAAAATCACTGCTTTTACTGCTCTTAAGAGACAACTCAGCTCTTAAAACGTTCAACCGCTTATCCCTTATATGGAACAAACGACGAGGTTTTCATTGCTAAAAGATCTCCGTTAAAAGTGTTTGAATGACTTCACCCAAGCAGAATACATTGGTCAGTGTGTTCAATGAGACTCAACTCAACTCACTGCTGTCAAGTCAGAATTGACTCACTGGTGGCATTCCAAGGGTTTTTAGAGGCTGTAAATCACACAGGAGGAGACTGCCTATCTTTTTCCTGCAGAGCACCTAGTAGATTCAAGCAACCTGCCTTTAAGCTGGCAACACAGCTCACCAGAAGGCCAGAAAATAGATATGGAAATGTAAGGAAGACTGCATTCTAACAAGCCTCTTACAAATATTTAATGTAATACAGACTTCCTTGTGTCTATACGCAGAGCCCTTTGGTTTTTTTTTCACTTGGATTAATAATCTCACTTTCTTCCCACAATTTAAATCATAATAGTACCCTGCCTTGTACAATTATCTCTCAATTCTTTAATATATCTTTAAATAAAATGCTAAAATGCTTGACAAGAAAACAGAGTATTTGGGTGTTAGAAACAGTCAACATGCTGAACCAAGAAGGTTCGAGATTGAGGTACACTCTGAACAACCTTAGCAGAAAGACCTTGGAATATCCTTCTAAAACTCAGCCAATGAAATCCTATGGATCGCATGATTTGATCATCACTGATTATAAAGAGGGAGCAGGACTGGTAAGCGTTTCCTTCTATTGTGCATGGGTTGCTATGAGTCAAGGGCCACCTCAATGGCAATTAACAACAACAACTTGTCAGAAGTTATCAAATTGTGCATTTAAGATATGTGCATCTCATGATATGCACAATGACTCCACCATGGTAGTGTTATGAGAATGACTCAGGACAGGCAATTTGGCTCTGTTGTATATAATAAGATAACCATGAGTGTAGTTCAACGGGATGATAATCATCAATGATAAGGTGGTGGTTGTTGTGTGCTATCAAATTGGAATCAACCTGGTGATCTTTAACAGGTTTTCAGAGACTGTAAATCACATGGGATGAGATTGCCCATTCTTCTGCAGAGCAACTGGTGGATTTGAACTGTATATCTTTGGGACTGTAGTACAGCTTCTTACCACTAGATCACCAGAACTCCCTAATGGTAGTGAATTTAATAAAACTATCTTATAGTTTTTAAAAAATGGGGAAAAAAGAGGAGCTATTATGGAAAAATGTATATATTACTATTAGGACTGCAGAGCCCTTTCTTTCCTCTCCCAGAATGGCTACTGAGAGAATCCAATCACAGGAAATGGCAGCTGTGCTTTTTCTCTCTTTCCCAGGAATAGTTATCTGAGACCCCAGCCCACTTCCCCATCTTGCAGGAAGCATCTGTGAGCAACCCCTTCCCCAAGTTCCTTATAAGAGAATATAAAACCTCTAACTTTTAGTGGGGGCTGGTCTTCAGCTTGAGAGGCAGCCCGGCAGTGTCTCCTCAATAAACTTTCTTTCTTGGCCTTAACTGAGTTGTGTCCTTCATCTGCAACCTTACAATTATTTTTGAATTTTTTTTATTAATTAATTTTAATGAAAGTTTACAGAGACTTTGGATTTCCATTAATTCATTGTTGCACTTTTTTCTCTGCACAACCTCCCTGCCCCCAGTTCACTCTTCTCTTTGAATAGCAAAAGGGGAAAAAATATCTTTCACTGTTATACAATCCTTCACCTCAAGTCCACTTCACTATGGAGCCTTCGTTGTGGACTCTTGTCATGATAGTAATACCTAATCATATATCCCTTTTAAACAGTTCTTTCCCTCATCTGTTTCAATGCAGTATACATATCCCATTTTTCTCAGTCTCCCTCCAACCCCGATGTCAGTCCTGTTTTACAACAGTGGCATCATGCAGTACTCGTCCTTTTGTGACTATTTCACTCAGTATAAGTATTTTTTTAAATTGTACTTATTCTCCCCATAGACCAGCTCCAGGTGGAACACTGATGGTTCTTAGCCATTTGTTACAGAGTTTTGGAGCCATGACGACCTGGTGGAACTCTGTGGTACACTTTAGTACCAGAGGACTTGTTAACCACTATGGAGTTTGATTTGGGGCTGATCCTAGGGAAGTCACGAGAGGTGGTAGCACAACTCCTGCCAGATGACATGAAGTCAAGTCTTGACCGATACAGCCTCCAGTGGGAATCAGTGGTGTGTTCATCTTTAATTTTCATAGGTATCTTATATTTATTCAGACTAATACATTAGAGGTTTGTTTTATACAAAAGGAAAGTGCAGCTTATATGAACCTTGACTGTACTGTTTCAAGCAAAGCATCAACTTCTTGACATAATTGGCTCAGTTCAAAACAAATTTTAATCATTGATCTTAACTCATCTTTAGAAGATACTGATAAAGAAAAACTCTAGAGCTCGGGGGACACACAGAGAAAATGAAAGGAAACAAGCCTAACTTAAAGGAGGAAATAATTTCTGTACTTAAAGATGTAAGAGGAGAGAGAAACAAGGAGAAAGAGATACTTTAGACAAGAAGAGATGAGGAGTGAAATTACAAAAATGACCAGTCACTAGAAGGTAACTTAAGAGTCCTCACAAAACACACAGTTTTTCTAAATACTTCACTTGCTGGGATTTCACTTCTTCAAAGTCCCTCCCCAGGGGTCTGAAAACACTGCTCTGCACTCCAATCCCTCCTACTGGACTTCATTGGCACCAACCCCCTCCAAGGTGAGGCCTATTGTTTGTGAATCCAAATTCTTGGAAAGACTGTCTTGCCATTATCTCCTTCTGGGAAGCACGTAGGAACCTCTTACATAGACTGGAGGGTTTGTGGGTTTGTTTTTTTCTCCCTAAATTTGTACTCTGAAAACAAAAGTGAATTTCTTCAAGGTTAATTCAAACTTCAAAAGAAATAACTGTTAGACTTCTAGAAATAAACCAAGAAATTTGAAACTGTCTTTCATTGTTTTCCTTGAAAGGGAGTTTAATCATATTTTAAGAACTGATGCTACTTAAGAGATCGAATTTAATCTCATTAAAGCTTAATGGAACATAATTCTGTTAATCTAGTTAACTAGTTGCTGTCATGTTGACTTTGACTAATGATAACCCCAATGTTGTTTGTAAATACTATTTTCATGTAAATTTTGTAAGTTAATACTTTCCATTTTATTTTTATCTCTTTATAAATGTATATGTTGTGGTTGTTTGTTGTATACCATAGAGTCAGAACTGATCCACAGCTGACACTCCAGTGGGTTTTTAGAAGTAGTTAATTGCATGGGAGAAGATTGCTCATCTTTTTCCCAAAGAGCAGCTGGTGGCCTTGAACCAGGTACCTTTGGGATTACAGCACAGTTTCTTGCCACTAAGCCACCAGAGCTCTCTATAAATGTATATAGAGTTATTTAATTATATGTACAGTTTCTCAAAGGAGACATTTAAAATGCAATGAAAGTTTGAATTTACATAGAGTTGGATCAAGAAATAACATCAAGAAAACAAAAATTCTCACCATCAGACCTATAGTCTACATCATGACAGCATAAAGATTGAAACTGTCAGTGAATTCATCCTACTTGGATCCACAATCAATACACTTTCTTTCAGCAGTAAGGAGATCAGGAGACTCGTAATTTTATGCTGGGAAAGTCTGCAAAAAGGGACCTCTCCAAATTATTGAGGAACAGAGATGTCAGTTTGAGGACTAAGGCATGACAGATTCAGGACATGGTCTTTTCAACTATTTGCTTTGTTTCTGAGAACTGGAAGTGAGAATAATTAAGCTTTATGAATTGTGGTGTTGGAGAAAAGAACTGAATATTCCATGGACTGGCAAAAGAACAAATATATCTTGGAGCAGGTACAACCAAGAACATACGAAGTAATTGAAAAATGCAATGGCTTGGGTCAGTCACCTTTTAGTCTTCCAACTGACATCCTTGTTCTTTAGCATGTTTAAGAGGTCCTTGAAAGCAGATTTGCCAAATGCAATACTTCTTTTGATTTCTTGACAGCTGCTTCCATGGGTGTGGACTGTGGATTCCACTAAAATTAAATCCTTGACAATTTTAATCATTTCTCCATGGCGTATCTGTTGATATAATTGTAAACTCATGTAAAATCTATTTTAAAGATAATTTGTCTTAGTTGTATAGTGTCGCAATTGTTAGGTGCCATTGAGTTGAGTGTAACTTATAAGGACTCTATGAAAAATGGATCTGAACCCTGCCCCATCAGAATACCACAATTATGAAAGAATATGGGAATATCTTTATATTCCTGCAGTATTTTATAAATCAAGTACAAAAAATACTCAAATTTTTCAACAGAACAATAATCCATTGCTGTCAAGTTTATTTCTACTTGTAGTGACCTCATAGGACAAAGTAAAACTGCTGCAATATGGTTTCCAGGACTGTAAATGAATATTTCAACTGCTACATCTTTCTCTTGTGAAATGGCTGGTGAATTCAAATCACAGGCCTTTCAGTTAACAGTTTAAACACAGCGTTCCTAGGGCTTTTTAAACAACGTAAGTTGCTGTTGTTAGGTGTCAGCGAGTGGACCACTACTCATAGTGACCCTATGAACAATAGATCTGAACTTTGCTCTATCCTGTGTCATCCTCACGATCTCTGTCATGTTCAAGTCCATTATTTGAGGCCATCCTGCTGAAGGTCTTCCTCTTTTTGCTGACTTCTTACTTCTTTTCCAATGTGATGTTTCTCTCCAAGGACTGATTCCTCCTGAAAATGTTCCCAAGGTAACTGAGACAACCTTTTACCCTCCTGGCCTCTAAAGGAGCATTCTGATTGTACTTTCTTCAAGACATACTTGTTCTTTTTCAGTCAGCTGTTTATTCAATACTGTAAGCCAAAACCAACATTCAAACGCATTAGTTCCTCTGCTATCCTTATTCCTTATCCAACTTTCAGATCTATAGGAAGCAATTGAAAATACTACCGCATGGTTCAGGTGTACCTTAAACAGGTGTATCTTTAAACTGATACCCTTGTTTTTTTGAATCTTGGAAAGACATCTGACTGCAGAATTCCCCAATGCAAACGCCTTTTGATTTCTTCTTGGCTATTCCTATCATGGGTTGTTGATATTGGATCTAAGCAAAATAAAATAATTGACAACTTCCATCATTTCTCCATCTATCATGTTGTCTATTGATCTAGCGGTGATAATTTTTGTTTTCTTGGTGTTGAGGTATAATCTATACTGAAGCCTATGATTTTTGATGATCTGCAGTAAGTTCTTCAAGCATTCTTCACTTTCAACAAGCAAAGTGTGTTATCTACATAATGCAGGTCGTTGGTGAGTCTTCCTTACAATCCTGGTGTCACACTCTTCACAAAATCCCATCTCCTGAATGATTTGTTTCGCAAATCTGGTTGAAAAGGTACAGAGGAATGATGCAACCCTGCCACACACCTTTCCTCATTTTAAAGTATGCAGTGTTCCCTTGCTCTGTTTCGACCACTGCTGCGTGGTTAAGAATAGATTTTAGAAGAGCACAATTAAGTGTTCAGAGATTCCAGTTCTTCTCAATGTTAGCTATAATTTGTTATGATCTACACAGTCAAATGTCTTTGTATAGTCAATAAAACACAGATATCTTTCTAGTATTCTCTGCTTTCAGTCAAGATCCATCTAACACTAGCAATTATATCCCTGGTGCCATGACTTTTGAGCTAGAATATCTGCCAATTCTCTGTTAATGTAGTGTTACGATGATTTTGGGATCATCTTTAGCAAGATTTTACTTGCAAGTGATATTGATGATGTTCAGTAGTTTCCGTATTCAGTTGGATAATTTTTTGGTGAATGTGGGCAAATATGGGTCTCTTTCAGTCAGTAGCACAGGTAGTTATCAATTTCTTGGTTGGACTGGTAAACACATTCAAAGTTATATCTGTTTGTTGAAACACTTCAACTAGTATTACATCAATTCCTTAATCCTTGTTTTTTGCCATGTAAAAACATGACAAATTTCATGCAGTATAGCTTAAACTTCTTCCATTAATTACAATTGGTTTCTAAACATATGCTATGTCTTGAAATAGTTCTGGGTCAACCAATTCTTTCCAGTACAGTGGCTCTGTCTATTCTGTCCATCTTTTGAAGCTTCCTGCATCTTTCAAGATTTTATCCATAGCATCCTCCAGTATTTCAACTTCAGGCTTGAATTTGTTTTTTAGTTCAAGAAACTCTGAGCAAGTTTTCCTTTTTATTTTCTAACCCCAGTTTTTTTGCACATTTCATGATAAAACTTTGTTTTTGTCTTCTCATGCTGCCCTTGGAAATCTTCTCTTCAACTCTTTCTTTGCTATTTCTTCCCTACTTTTTTCTCCCATTCTTGATGTTCTAGTGCAAATTTCAATCTCTTCTGACGTTCATTTTGGGCTTTTCCCCCCTCCCATTTCTGCAGTGACTTTTTGCTATCTTCTTCCTTAAAATCCTTGATGTCATCACAGCTCTTCTTCTCTCCAATTATTACTGTTCAGTGCCTCTGTTTTCAGACTGTTTTTAAATTCCAGAGAGCCTCAAGGTTGGACTTTGATACTTGTGATTTAATTTTTTTCAGCTTCAATTATACTTTAATATGAGTAATTGTGTCACATCAGCACTTGCCTTGGTTTTGACTGTTGATACTGAGCTTCTCCAATAATTTTTCCACTGATACAGTCAATCTAATTTCTGTGTGGTCCATCAGGTGAGTTCCATGTGTTTTTTTAAAGGAGGTATTGCAAGGAATAAATCATTGTTTATACAAAGTTTAATAATTTTATTTCCAGCCTCATTTCTGTCACTAAGACTGATTACCAGTCCTCCTTTTCCCTCAACTTCTACATTTCAGTAACCAATAATTATTAACACATCTATATTGCTTGTTTTTTTTTTTAAGATTACTTCATTATTGCACAGTTTCTTCCCTCCCCTTGCCTCCCTCTCCCCCAGTATACTTTGCAAGGCATCTCTTGTTTCAGAGTGTTGTCATACATATAATACCTAGCCACACATTCCTTTAGGACTGTTATGCCCTTCATCTGTTCCAATGCAGGATTCATTATTAATCCACTCTTTTCCTATTCTCCTCCAAAACCCCCATGTCAGTCTTATTTTACAACAATAATGTTATGCACTATTTATCCTTTTGTGACTGAGATATTTCACTCAGCATAATGTTCTCCAGGCTCACCCATGTTTTGTCATATTTTACACATTCATTGGTTTTCATTGCTGTGTTATTCCATTGTGAGAATGTACCATACCTTTTCTGTCCATTAGTTTGTTGATAAAAACTTGGATTGCTTCTATCTCTTTGCCATTGTGAACAATGCAGCAATAAACATGGGTGTGCATACATCTGTTTAAATCGTGGCTCAGATTTCTTTAGAGACCTCTCCAAAGTACTGAAGAGCAATGATGTCAGTCTGGAGACAAAGGTGTGCCTGATATAGGGCATGGTCTTTGCAATCACTTTCTATGTATCAGAGAGCTGAACAGTGACTAGGGATGATAGAATGAGAGTTGATGCCTTTGAGGTGTGGTTTTGGAGAAGAGTGTTGAAAATACCATGGACTGCTAAAAGAATGAACAGGTTTGACCTGGAGAGTGTTAAACCAGGCTGCTCCTCGGAGGCAGGGATTCTGAAGTTTTGTCTGACATACTTTAGACATGCTGCAAGGAGAGACCAGTCCTTGGAGAGTGATGTCATACTTGGGGGGCAGGGTGGAGGGACAGCACAAGAGAGGAAAACTATTAATGACATGGGCTGATTCAGTGACTGGGGTAATGGGGGTAGGTGTGTCAAAGGCAATTAGATTGGTGCAGGATAGAGCAAGGTTTAGAGCTGTTGTACACAAGGTCATTATGAGTAGCAGGTGACTTGATGGCACATAACAACAACAACAACAACAACAACAACATATTCCTACTAGTGGAATTGCTGGGTCAAATGGCATTTTTTATTTCTAACTTTTTAAGAAATCACCAGACCACCTTCCATGGAAGATGTACCATTTTACATTCTCACCAGCAGTAAGAGTTCCAATACCTCCACAACCTATCCTGCATTTGTTGTTTGCTGTTTTGTTGAAATGAGCTATTATTGCTAGGGGGAGATGATATATTATTTTTTATTTGCATCTCTCTGATAGGTAGAGATTTTGGAAATTTCTTCATGTGTTTGCCGTCTAAATATCTTCTTTGGTGAAGTGTCTATTCATATCTTGTGCCCTTTTTGCAATTGTGTTGCTTACCTTTTTCTTGTTGAGCAATTGTGTTGCTTACCTTTTTCTTGTTGAGGTACTGGATTATTCTATAAATTTTAAATATAATTTTCTTATCGGATACGTCATTGACAAATATTTTTTCTTAGTCTAGGGGGTTCCTTTTTACTCTGTTAGAGACATTTTTTTAACATGCATACGGATTTGATTCTTAGAAGGTTCCATTCATCTATTTTATTTTCTCCTGGTGGTAAGTTTTTCATTATGCTTGGAAGACTGTTCATGCTATGAATTAGGGCTTTAACATTCTTCCTAGTTTTTCCTCTGATGAATTTTAGAAGCTATAGTTTTACTTCTATGTCCCTGATTCACCTTGAGTTAATTTTTGTGTATGATTTGAGAGGTAGGTCTTGTTTAGGTTTTCTGTAGTTTTTCAATTTTTCCAAAACCATTTGTTAAAGAGGCTGTTGTTTCCCCACTTAATTGATTTTGTCTCCTTGTTAAAAAAAATCAGTTGACCATAGGTAGATGGGCTGATTTTTGGATTCTCAATTCTATTCCATTGATATATGTGTCTGTTACTGTACCAGTACAATCCTATCTTGACCACCATGGCTGTATAGTAGGATTGAAATCAGGAAGTGTAATGCCTCCTCATTTCTCTTTTTCAGTAGTGCTTTGTTTATTCAGGATCTCTTTTCATTCCAGATAAAATTAGAAATGGTCTTTTCCATGTCATTGAAAAATGGAATTGGTATCTGTATTAGGATTGCACTGAAGTTGTAGATTGCCTTTGGTAGAGTTCATTTCCATGACATTAACTCTTCTTCTTATTATTATATTTTATTAGTTTTAATGAACATTTACAGAGATCTCAGGTTTCCATTCATTCATCATTGCACTGTTTTCTCTACCCTCCTCCCCAGTTTGTTCTTCTTTTTTTACCCCCTTAGAATGTCTGTTTTAATTGTCCAATTGCCACAGTGCTTGTCAAAGCCAGTTCTGATTAATCTCCTTTATCAGTGTGTCCTTTGCCATTCCCTATCACTCCTCCCTGAGAGAGACTTCACCCTGATTCATAAGGAAAAGGGGATGGTGTATT
>NW_006399797.1:7229102-7243992 GCF_000299155.1 Elephantulus edwardii | reverse complement strand
TTGTTAGCCATCTCAATGTCATCTTCGGTGAAGTGCCTGTTCATATCCTGTGCCCATTTTTCTATTGGATTATTTACCTTTATCTTGTTGTGGTGAACATTAACTCTTCTATCCATGATCATGGTATATTCTTTTATTTCTCCAGTGTGCTCTCGCTCATGCTCTCTCTCTCGTTTTCTCTCTCTTTCTTTCTTTTTTCTTTAAGTAATGTTTTATACATACCCAGGTAACTGAAGACTGTGCAGGATCCGTTCTCAGGTCGCGTAGAGGGGGAAAGAAAGAGATCTTGACAGGCAGAGAAGTGGGACAGCCAAGGGACCCTGAAACCCTCTGCCCACTTCCCAGGTAACTGAAGACCGTGCCCGGGTCAGGGGGGGCGGGGCCTCCCTGGAGGCAAGAATTCTGAGGCTTCGAATAACATACTTTGGACAAGTTGTAAGGAGGAACTGGTCCTTGGAGAGGGACATCATGCCTGGTAGGGTGGAGGGACAGCGCAAGAGGGGAAGGCCCTCTATGAGGTGGATTGATTCAGTGACTGGGGTAATCAGGATGGGAGTGTCAGAGACAGTGCGATTGACACAGAACAGAGCAGAGTTTAGGGCTGTTGTACATAGGGTCGCTATGAGTCGCAAGTGACTCTACAGCACATAACAACAACAACAGTAATGTTTTATAGCTGCTTCAATACCTAAAGACATGTACTTCGAGGCCACCAGCTTCTCCTTGGGAGAAAGATGGGCAATCTCCTCTCAGGCAATTAACTGCCTCTGAAAATCTACTGGAGGGTCAGGTATGTGTTGGTTCTGACTCAACAGAACATAATAACAACAACAGTTAGATTTGTTCCTAAGTATTTAATCTTGTGATTAGCTCTTGTAATTGGTATTGTTTTTCTTAGCTACATTTCTGTATTTGTCACTGTAGAGAAATCAAACTGATTTTTGTATATTGATCCTATATCCTGCCACTCTGCTGAATTTGCCAACTATGTTTAACCATTTTCCTACTGAATCTTTAGGGTTTTCTAAGTATACTACCATATCATCTGCATATAGTTATAGTTTTACCTCCTCTTTGGCATCTTGTATACCTCTTATTTTCTTGTCTTACCTTATTGCGTTTGCTAATACTTCCAGTACAATGCCTTTAATCTCTCTCCATTGAGAAAACGTTGGCTTTCAGTTTTGTGTAAATGTTTTTCAGTATGTTGAGGGAATTTCCCTCTATTCATATTTTGTTGACTAGTTTAATGAGTAATGGCTGTTGCATTTTTCCAAAGGCTTTTCCTGCATCAGTTGATAAGATCATGTGGTTCTTGATCTTTATTGATGTGATGAATTACATTAATTGGTTTTATGTGTTAAATCATTTTTGCACACTTGCTATGAATCCCATTGGTCATGATATGATTGCATGTTTTGCCAATTTAAGTCTGCAACATTGGTGGAAATTCTAAATTTCTCCTCTTTGCCATTGGATGTTTATGCGTATATTTGAGTAAAAGTTGTATTAACATGTCTTCCTTGTATGCATATGAATAATATCCTATGACTCACAGCATGTACTTCAGAATGAATCTTTTTAAAGATGAATGCAAGCCATTATTTATCACTTTATTATTTCTAGCATAATAGATAATATAACTGACTGATTTCAAGAGTCCAGTGCCAGTCCATATTAGCTCACTAATGCCTAGAATATTAATCTTTATGCACTTTGCTTCATCTTTTTCCAACTTCTAACTTTTCAACTCTTATACTTTATACATTTAATGTTTAATATATTAATAAATATTTACAGTGATTTCTACTTATTTAGAATGACTTATCATCTGGTCTTTGCCCCCTGTACTATATATTCTAATCATGTTCCTCTATTGTTCATAGGGGTTCCAAAGACCTATTATTTCAGGAACAGATGGCCAATCCTGCTTCTTGTTTTGTTTTAGAGGTCAAGTCACCCAGTACAACAAACTGACAAGTGCTGTACTCAAAAGAGCAAATTATAAACAAGCAAGCATCTACATACCTAGGCTATGAGATAAGCAGTAACATGACAATCATTCCCTTAATATTACAAACTTTAGATAAGTGATGTACCCCTAAGAGCAAACAGCAAAACAAAGTAACCATACATATACCATGGTGTGGGGAGGCCTTCTTGGGTTTCAGCTCTGACGAAAGCTCAGGTTGGGGAGGGTGCTCTGTGATGTGGTCCAGGCTAGGCTCCAGCCAAATCTCAGGTGATAGGGGAGAGAGGTAGCAATCTTTCTGTGTCTCTTATTTTGTTCCCATTAGGATGAAGATAGCATGGCACAAGTGGTTCTGGTGGCTCCTCAATGTTGGTGTCTGGTGCAAGGCTCAACGTCTTAAGGCCAGGGTAGAAGTGGCTTAGCTTGGTGGGCTTCTTTGATGCCAATACCGAGCCACTTCCACCCCTGTTTTTGACCCTTAGGCTTCATACCATGCACTGGCACAGAAAATGCCAATCAAGCTGCTAATTTGCCTCCATCCCCAGCCTTGGGCCTGTGGGTCTTGTGCTGGGCACTAGCACTGATGAACAAAAGAATACTCCTATCTAATTTGATAAGTAAGCAGATGATATACTATAAAAGAGAAAATATGAAATTCTTGTTCAGAAAATTTATTTATGCATTTTTATTAATAAATATTTGCTTGTTGGTGGCCTACTGGTAAGTAGCTGCACTGCTACTTTGGCACATTGTTTTACTCCATCAGCTGCTCATGGAAGATGGATAGGCAATTTTCTCCCAGGCAATTAACTGCCTCTGGAAACTCACTGGATGGCCAGCTAAGGATTGGTTCTGATTCAAAGGTACACAACAAACATTATTAATAAATTGGTCATGATTTAAAATTGTTCTCATTTGATGTGGTTGGGCTTAATTCTTAATAATCTTCAATCTTCTTATTTTTAAAATAAAGAGTTTACACTAAAATATTTTCCAAAGTTGTTTCCAATTTAAAAATTATCCAGTTTTAAGATGAGTAGTAAATTTTGAGGGATAAAAAGATTAAGATTATATTTGACCAAATCCTTTAACTTACTGCTTAATTTTGCTCTTGTGGTTCTTTACATAGAACAAGGCAAAATTGTTCAAACACCATGAAGAGGGTGTGGTTTAAAGTCAGCAAAAGTTAACATCGTGTTGGAACCAACCCATAGATGACCCTCTTGAGGGGTTTTAGAGGCAGTAAATCTCATGGGAGGAAATTGACAATCTTTCTCCCATGGAACAGCTGGTGAATTAGAACTAACTTCCTCTTGGTGGCATAATGGTAAGAAATTGCATTTCCAACTCAAAGTTATGTAGTTCAAATTTTATGTAGGGAGATCTCTAATGTCATAGTCCATAGGGGATCACACCGTTTATTCAAAGGTCAAGCTTTTCTATAGGTTGGAGTCTACCAGCTACTCCGTAGGAGAAAGATCGTTTTCAAAAGTGTAGTGCAACATCACCTATGAGTTGGCCCTGGCTGAACAGCAATGAGAGCATGAAATGGTATGCATAACCATCTGCAAGCACAATAAGAGTTAAAAATTTCCGTTTGCAAAATATTTTATATAGTAGGTCTTGAGTTAAATTTTAATTGAATCGATGATGGCATGAATAAAAAGAGTCTGACATTTTTTAGCTTCCAACACCAAAAAGGAGGTAACATTTATTTTTATCTCTTGCGTATCTTAGTTTCATTTTAAGAAACCGAGAACTCTCTTAGGATTTGCATTTACTTAGACCAACAACTTTAAAAAAAGTAAAATGTCACACTTTATATTTGAATCAACAGCTATTTGTAAAATGGTTAAAATTTGTCATCAGTCTTACAGTGAGTAAACTGATGTTTGAAAATTTATTCCCACTCATGAGTTAGTTATTAGTTATTAACTGTTACAGTTATTGTCTTTTAATTGGTTGAAATAACAAGATGTTTGGCTCTTGCCTAGCCACACTGCAAGTCCAAAGGCATGCAGTTTGAATCCACCAGCTGCCCCATGGAAGAAGGACGCTTAGTCTTCTCCGGTGTCATTAACCGCCTCTGAAAAACCCACCGGAGGGTCAGCTATAGGTCGTTTTCAATGCAATAGCACACAACAACAATAATAATGCAAGAGGGATTCTGGTAGTATAGTTCAATGAGAATTGCCCTACTAACACAAAGTTGGTACCTCACCTGTTGGCACCTTTCCTCAAGAGAAAGATGGGCGGTCTCCTCCCATGAGATTTACAGCATCTGAAAACATGCTGGAGGTTAGCTAAGAGTCTATTCTAACTACATGACAATGAGTGAGTGAGTGAGTGAGTGAGTGAGTGAGTGAGTGAGTGAGTGAGTTAATCAATACAAATAAAATGATAGCTGTTCATATACATCGCCATTTATATGGTCCTGGGTCAGAAGACCCATGGATTGCCAAAAGGACAAAGAGATATGTCTTGGAGAAGGTACAGGCAGAGGGTTTCTTAGAGACAAGGATGATGAAGAGTCATCTCATCTACTTTGGGCATATTATTAGGAGGGTTTACGACAGTGACATAAAGGATGATTCTGGTGAGATAAATTGACTCAGGACTGGGGAAATAGGGTGGGTGTGCCTGAGGTCATAACTGACTCAATGGCACATAACAACAACAACATTGATTGGAAAGGCACACCTTGCTCGTAAAGGTAGAGGATCAGCAAAAGAGAGGAAGACTCTTAACAAATGCATTGGTGAACAGTGGCCACAGTAATGGACTTTAGTATTTCAGAAATGAAGACACCTAATTGGACAGGCTCCAAATCTATTGTTAGGTTCACCATGAGTCTTTTTGGACTTGATGGCATATAATAACACAACAGGTCAGTATGTTGTAGTGTACCTTCAAGCTGGAACAAACCCATAATTGACCCCCCAGTGGTTTTTTCAGAGACAAGAAATCTCATGGAAGGAGATTTCCCATCATTCTCTCATGAAGTAGCTGTTGGCTTTGAACCATGTACTTTTGCATTGGCAATGCAATTCCTTTTCCACTAAGCCACCCAAGATCCCTATCCTTAACAGGTCAGTCTAATGTGCATTTAAATTTTCTTCTCCGGATGAACATAATAATGTTCTGGCACTCTTGGATTAAGAGATCACGTGAAGAAAAGATTAATTGAAAACTCTTGGGAAACAACAAAAATCACCCCAAATCAGGCCAGTATGTCAGTAAATGTATGTAAATTACGATGCTAGAATATGGTAGATGTATGTAAGCAGGCTCCCTTGATTTCCCCTTTGTTTGGTTTTTCTAATGTCTTAGCTCATGTGAGCTGGTTCCTTTGACTTTTCTTTTTACCTTGCTAGTTTCCCTGTAGGTTCTGACCCAATGGTAACGACTGTCCCTGTATTGCATGTATTGTCGTCCCTGTGTTGTAAGGAGATGTAAACTTTCAGAACTCCAGCTTTGGAGAGGTTTCTCTAGTTAAGACAGAAAGTTAGGGGTTTCCATGGGAGAAATATGAACAATCTCCTCCCTTGTGATTTACTGCCTCTGAAAACCTGCAAGAAGGTCAGCTTTGGGTGGGTTCTGACTCAATGGTACTTGACAACAGCAACAACAGCAACAATAGACTGTGGACTTGGCCCAAGACTTCAGATGCAGATCAATCTTGAGGTTCCCCTTGACACCCTTACTCTGACCTGCTAGCCCCAACTGTACCCTCAGGTCAGCTAAGTTTCTAGAACAACTCACAGAACTCAGATTTAAAACGAAAATGTTGTTATACTTAATGTATCAGGCTCAGCATAAGAAAGGGAGGCATGGGGCAAAAACTGAGAGGGGTTCTAGCGCAGAGCTTCTAAATTTCAATAAAAGACAGGCTACTTTTACATGCACCATGCTTTTCAACAATTTGGAAGTTGATGGTGGGTCTTCTGACCTCGCAAATGTCCACCCAAGACATACTTTATTAGCATAAACCCTCAAGTGTGGTCTGGAAATGTCATCAAAGATACCACAATTACTGGGGAAGTCCCAAAATTTTACAGGTCATTATTCAGGAACCAAAGACAAACCAATTTTGTGTGTGTGTGTGTGCATTTATTGATGTATTTTTTTTTTAATTTTGCAAGATGTGAGGAGAGATTTCAGTGATTTGAAGGATTAACGTTTACAAATCCTTCTTTAATTGGCCTCACAGAGGTTTGGGAATCTCTGAAGGCTTGGGGAGTACTAAAGTTTTACCAATAATTGCGATCTAGCCTGGAGAGTTTCCCCAGCGAGTTTCCCCTGTAACTTGTTAACATCTAGATTTATTGTTCTATACTCTTCTTCTCAATCTAAATAAATGTTGTGGTTGTTTTCCCCTCAACTGCTTCCTGTTTTATAACATGGCTGTTGTTTGATGTCATAGTGTCTGTTGGAGCTCACAGAGACTCCAAATACAACAGAATGAAACCCTTCCCAACCCTGTGTCAGCACCACTATTGTTACTATTTTTTTTTTAATCATTGCCGCCACTATATCAGAATATCTCATTGAGGGTCTTCTTTTTTACTGACACTCTCTCTACTTTACTAAACATAATATCCTTCATCAGCAACTGACCTTTCTTGGTAAAATGCCCAAAGTAAGTGAGAGAAACTTTCACCCTCACTTCTAATGATTAATCTGGCTGCAACTTTTCCAGGATGGATTTGTTTGTTCTGAAATTGCTTGGAATATTTAATATTGTTCATGGACACCATTTCAAAAAATATGGATTTTCATTGATCTTTGTAGGGGTTAACTGATCAAAGCAGGAGCTACCTAGATGAAATCAATGTAAGAAACTCTATGAACGTGGAGAAATGACCAAAGTTATACAAGTGTTCATGTCTTTCCTTCATAGGGTCACTAGGTGTCATCTATGACTCGCCGGCACTTAACAGTCATAACAACGACAACATAGAGAGAGCTCTGTTGGCCTAGTGGAAAGGAAGTTATGCTACCAAGCCCAAGGAGGGTGATTTTAATCTACGCCCCCTCAGGCCTGGTTTAAATTGGTTTTTGTCAAACATTCTTCTAAGTTGTATAGCACTGGTCTGTGCATTGCTGTACAGAGAGGTACTCATGGTTGGTGTGAAGCTAAACACTGTGACACTGGATGTGTCAAATGCAATAATGGTTACCTGTGGTGGACAGTGTTTGCTTGAGATTCCCAATTAGAACAAGCTTGGAAGGAGGAGTGGCATTCACTTCCGAAATGGCTTGCCTCCGAAAACTCTATGAACAACCAAACTCTAGAAACAACCAAACTTATATAAGTGCTCAGGTCTTTCATTCATAGGGTAACTATGAGTCCTCTAGAAGGCACTTAACAACAACAACAACACAATCTAAAGAATGTAATCAGGACAAAAGAACAATGTGCCCTAGGCAGGTTTTTTGACAAAAAACAAACAAGCAAACAAAAAAACATCCTACTACTCTTTCTTTTGTATGTGTGTGTGTGTTTGTATGTGCAAAACCTTGATTCTCCAAGCTGATGCTATGGATGTGGTCTTGTAAACAAGAAGGATCAGCAAATAAGAAACAGTAAACAACATCTTATCTTGCAACTCTAGTCAACATGTTTTTCTACTTGTATAATGAAAAAAATTCACAAATAAAATCTATGAGGATATACAGGTCTGGAAAATGTTCAACTATGTCTTGATTGACTGAAGTTTTGAGTCACTGCCACTTTCCTGTTCAACAGAGAATTACAACAGATCTTCCTTATTCAGCTTTTTGCTTGTTTTGTGGAGTTTTATTTCTCGTAATTTATTTTTTAAAAAATTTTAAACTAGTTTACCTGCACAGTTCATGTACATTGGCCCTCACATCAGATCCCCTACACCTCCCAACCCACTTCCCCCTCCACCCATCAAACCAACCGTGAAACCCCATGATAACCTCCACCCATTCCTACCCCTCTGCTTTCCTCCTCCTCCCCTTAGATTATCATACATGCTTCACTGTTCAGCTTTTATGTACATGAGGTGCCTGAGTCAGGCACATTTTTGTTCTCAAAATGACATTTTTTCCTCTTTAAAAAGAGATCCTTTGCAGTAGATATGCCTAATGCATAAACTGGTTTCTTGACTTTTATTTCCATGGGGTGATTGTTGTAACATGGGGCAACCATAAATGTTTCAAATCTCACCAAACCATAGCAAAATTAAATTTCTGTAAAATGATACATTTTAATTAACTATGAATTTAATTCCATAAACTGTGTGGATGATGTAGGTTTAGGCAGTGTTTTGTTCTTTTTGTGCGTGAGGACACTGTGAATCAGAGCCAATACAATAGCCCCTGACAACAACCTAAAAATTGCTATTTACTCTTCTAGTACTTGTGCTATATGCATACACACAATAACAACCCAAAACAACAACAAACAATCCCTGAGAGGTAGATATTTATTTTACTAGATGAAGAAACACAGAATTGAGAAAATTCAAACTGACTATTTAATGTCATTAAAACTTAAATTCTGAAGCAGTTGTTTTTTGGAAGGCTGTC
Source organism: Elephantulus edwardii (assembly GCF_000299155.1). Classification (NCBI taxonomy): domain Eukaryota; kingdom Metazoa; phylum Chordata; class Mammalia; order Macroscelidea; family Macroscelididae; genus Elephantulus; species Elephantulus edwardii. The sequence goes on along the minus strand of NW_006399797.1, from coordinate 7,235,462 downwards.
TGTAACAAAGCTTTCACCCCATTTTGACTCTTAATATCAGTTCAGACATCATTTGAGGTTTTTAGACTAGTACACTAGCCCTGTGGATTTGCCTTTGTAGCAAAGTGCTGTTAAAAGTCATTACAAATGCCAAGGCCATCCTAGGCACTTTGTCCCTGGGGCTTGCCTGGACCCTAATGAGTAACTGAAAATAACCACATGATCATGAGTCATGGTCCAAACACCACAGTATCCAGGTGTACAAAGCCCCAGAACCAATTGTGTAAACTTTTAATCTGCAGTTGGGTATGTATCCTAGTCATGATCTTTTGCCTGCTTCTTGTAGTCCTGCCTGTAGCACTAATGGGTTGTAACTACCAGCAATTATGATCTGATTTTTTTCTTTGTCTCTAATTATATAAATGAAAGCCAGGGCTATAATTCAGTTGGGCTCATTTGGCACTAAGCAGATGATTTCCTTCATTCCAGAATGACTTCGTCTTTGCATTGTTTATGTTTTAATAAAAAGGTGTCTACAGAACATAGAGAGCTCTGGTGGCCTAGTGGATAAGGAGTTGCACTGCCAACCCAAAGGCAGCCTGTTCAAATGCACCATCTGCTACAAGGGAGAAAGATGGAAGTCCATTCCTTTGTGATTTATAGCCTTCAAAAACCTATTGGAGGGTCAGCTATTAGTGAGTAGGTTTTTAAAAAAATATATTTGAATATGAGATAATTTTCCCCTTAAAACATGTCACAAAGCTCTTCAGTAACAAAATTTCAATGTAGGCTATCCTAGAGTCAAAGAATGTGCTTTCGCCTTGATTACAGAATAGCCCATTGACAAAATTAAACTAGTTGCCCTTGGTAGAGTTGTACTCATGGCAATTTTATTTGTGTCAGATGATATTTGAGCTCTGAAGGACTTTTAATAGGTGATTTTCTAGAAGAAAGTTGCTAGAACTTTCTTCAGAACCTCTAACATTTCTCAGAGGGTTAACCATTTGACCGCCCAAGACTTTGGAAATATACATGTGACTCTATTAATTATCTCTGTGGCATTTTTATGGTAGAATGAGGTAACATTAAGATATTTTAAATTATTTTAGAATGACCAGTACAAATGAGTTATTGTTCCAAGGACATTGAATTGAGTTTTCTTGTTGTTTGGGAAGTTCTGGTGGCCTACTGCTTAGAGAGTGGCATCAATATGTCAAAGGCAGTATTACCAGGAATTAAAACTTCCCAGCATCTTGTAGGGTGAAAAATGACTAATCTCCTGTGTGATTTAGAACCTCTGAAAGCCTGCTGGAGGGTCATTGTGTTCCAACTCTACAGTAATGACTTTGACTCTTTTGACCCGTAATTGAAAAGTTATAATTTTCTTTGTTTCTACAAGATTATACATTGCAAGAGGGAGTTATATCAGTTACTTTGCTAAATTGCAAGAAAATAGGTAAAATTTTTTATCCAAAAATGTGTTATCATTTCCAAGGGCCCTGCTAAGAGTCCTCCTAAGCAGTACTCATATACCAGATACAATTATTTTCTCTTGGCTACCAGGTTTATATGATTTTGGAAATGGTGATAAATTTTAGGCCTGGGTTTATAACTAGAAAGCACATTTCAAGTTTTCACAGGAAGTTCATATTATTGGTAACTCCTAAGATTATAACTAAGAAGACTGTATATTTAAGGAATTAAGTGAAATACATGCCAAAATCAGTTAAAACAACACTTTAGATCTAAACCTACTTCACTGCCATCTACCATGTCACTCTGGGTAGAGGGCAATTTAAAAAATATTGTTAAAAAACAAGACACTAAAACATATACATGAAAGTCAAACTGAATGTTAAGAAAAAAGAGTAATGGATGATTGGTTTACTTTTTGATGTTATATTTGAAGAATTGACTCCAGGATGGTAGTTATCATCTGTTGTCATTGTTGTTGTTATGTGTGGGCCATTGAATTGCCTGCGATTCATAGTGACCCTATGTACAACAGCTCTGAAGCCTGCCCTGTCCTCAGCCAGCCTCACTGACTCTGACACACCCTACCCTCATTGCTCCAGTCACTGTATCAATCCATCTCATCTGGGATCTTCCTCTCTGAACTACCTCTCCAACCTTCTGAGCATGATGTTCTTCTCCAAGGACCATTCCCTCCTGGCCACATGCCCACAGTATGTGAGATGGAGCTTCAAAATCCTAGCCTCCAAGGAGAAACTTGGTTACACGCTCTCCATGACAGACCTATTTGTTTTCTTGGCAGTCCATGGTATGTTTAAGACTCTTCTCTAGCACCACAACACAAAAGCATTAATTCTTCTGTCATCCTTAGTCATTATCTAGGTCTCTGATGCATAGCAAGTAATTGTGAAGACTGTGGCCTGGATCAGGTGCACCGTAGTCTTTAGACTGACATCATTGCTTCTAAGTACTCTCCAGAAGTCCCTAACCACAGGTTTTCCAGCTCCAATTCATGAGGACCCTGCATATAACAGAATGAAATACTCACAGGTTCTGTGTTGTGTTTTCGTTTCTTATTGTGGTTATTGTTTTGAGTGCCTTCCAGTCTCGGGAGTTCTGCTGGCATAGTCCATAGGACGATGGGATGCTAATTCAAAGGCTGTGCCTCTCTGAGGTTTGACTCCGCCAGTGGCAACTCAAGAGAAAAATTAACAATCTCCTCCTGTGAAATTTTACAGCCTTGGACAACCTGCTGAAGGGTTAACCATGAATCAGTTCTGACTCACTGGTAATGAGTTTTGAGATCCATCAAAGGGGCTTATCTTCTACTCTATCAGATAATATTTTATATTATCTGATATAATGATGATGATTATTAATGATTCAGATGGTTTTGCCTATTAATTTTCAGAATTAGATCACCAGCACTTTTGTCCTAGCCTGTCATCTAGAAACTTCTCTGGAACCTTGTCAACATGGGAGATCTTATTAGTTTTGAAGTATCTGTGGCATGCTTTCCAGCGTTAATAGCAATTCTTGAGTCACCACAGTGAGACAAACTGACAGACAGGTGACGGGAAACTGCTATAACTGAAGACGGAAGTTATTTTGTAGGTAGCTCTTGATGCAGCATGATGTTGGAGACTCAATAGCTGGATCCAATGCACCTGAACAAAAACTCAATGAGTAAAGTAAAAGCAACACCTGGACAAAATTTTCCAGCTGTTCCAGGGAAAAGAAATTTGAAAGTCATTTGTGATTGGGGCAATACTAGGAAAGAAGTCAGTAAGTTCAAATGTTAGTATATCCTTTCTCACGAGACATTATGAGTAATATGATCATGATTAGACTCTTCGGTTATCGCAAAACATAATTAAAACAAATCAAGGCTCTCTTCCCTACTGTGAATCCTTTATTTGTATTAAAGATAACTTTTCATTGCTGCCTTCATACGCAATCCTGGCTATTGCATGCAATCCCATAATATCATGTTTGCAAAGTTCCCAAAAATAACTGGGACAGGAAAGTCTGTTTGGCTCTATTGTGGTGTCATCCATAAGAAAATTATTATAATCTTCATACAGAATACCTTGCCTATCCTCTATCATTCAAATGAACTAGAGAAACCTCAGCAAAACAAAACCCCTGGGAGCTCATCATCATGAGGTCTATAGGCAATTTCCCTTCTTTCTCTGCATTTCAGAGTCTTACTACATTTGTTTTAAATGTATTGTCTAGGGGTTTTCATTGTGCTTTAGTGGGAGACATAGGAAGAAGTGTATTTGCTTCATCTTCCTGAAAGCAAAAGTCCTCTTAGCTATTTTGCTCAAAATAAATTGTCAAAGATATTTATGTGCCAGATTTGGAAAATTGGGGACATAAAAAAAATGAAAATGTACTGTAACTACAAAAGGAGAGAGAATATGTTTTATATTTTTATCTGGTCCCTATTTTATCTTTACTGAAGTATAGTCAAAACACAGTAAACTATATACAGCTATAAGTACAATTGCATACATCTTTACCTGTGCAGACAGTTGTAAAATTATAACAGAAATAAGAATATTGAACAAATCCATTATTCCAACAAGTTTTTCATTACCACTTTGTAACTTCTCTCATTCCTCACTTTCTCCACAGTTACCCTCAGGCAACTGCCAGTGTGCTTTCTGTAACTATAAATTAGTTTACACTTTCTAAAATTTTATATAAGTGGAATCATATGTACTCCCTTTTCCCTGGAACCCTGTTGATATATGTATCAATAGTTCAACCCTTTTTTGTTGAATTAATACTTTTATTATTCATATATTTTGTGTTTTATACATGTTGTTGCTGTTGTTGTTATGTGCTGTTGAGTTGCTTCTGACTCATAGTGACCCTGTGTACAATAGCCCTGAAACCTGCTCTATCTTGTGCCAACATATTACCCCAGTCACTGAATTAATCCATCTCATTGAAGGTCTTTCTCTCTTGCACTATCCCTCCACTCTTCCTAGGATGATGTCACTCTGCAGGGGCCGGTCCCTTCTTGCAACATGCCAAATATATGTCAGACAAAGCCTCAGAATCCTTGCCTCCAAGGAGAAGACTGGTTTCTCCCTAACTAGGACGAACCTGTTTGTTCTCCTGGCAATCCATGCTATATTCAATGCTCTCCTCCAGCACCACAGCTCAAAGGAATCGATTCTCTTGCTGTCATTGTCCAGCTCTCTGATGCATAACACGCAACTGCAAAGACTATGGCCTGAATTAGGCATACCTCAGTCTCCAGACTGACATCGTTGTTTTTCAGTACTCTGGAGAGATCCCCAATGGCAAACTTTCCAAATGCAATTCATCTTTTGATTTTCTAGATGTGGGTACCAAGAATGTTGATTTTGGAGCCGAGCAAACTAAAGCTGTTAACAATCTCAATCTCTTCACCATCTATCATGATGCTGCCAGTCAACCCAGTGGTGAGAATCTTTGTTTTCTTAATGTTGAGCTTCAATCCATATTGAAAGCTGCAGTCCTTGACCTTCTGCAGCAAGTACTTCAGGTCCTTCTCTGTTTCAGCAATCAGGGTTGTGTCATCAGTATAACACAGGTTGTTGGTTAGTCTTCTCTGATCCTGATTCCACACTCCTCCTCATAGAGAACAGCCTCTTTAGTGTTAACCACTTAAAGTGTTTATACATTAGTAGCACTAGCCAGGTAAGAGAGTGACATTCCTACGTATGGATACACAGCTATTTATCCATTAACCTAGTAATGAATACTTTGGTTTTTTACCAATTTTTGTCTACTGAAAAGAGAGCTACAATAAATATCTATGTACAAGTATGAGCATGAATGTAATCTTTCCTACTTGGTAAATACCTAACAGTAGTGTGGTGTGTTACATTGTAAGTATATGTTTAACCTTTTAAGAACCTTCCAGCTCAATCCAGCAGTGTCTGTGCTCACCTGCCTGAACTTGCTCCACATTTCCAGCTACCTTTGAAAGGGTAATAGTTTTATTTTAAACATTCTAATAGGTAGATAGGTGTTGAATTCACAGCTGACCCTCAAGTGGGTTTTCAGAGGCAGTAAATCACATGGGAGGAAATTGCCCATTTTTCTCTGAGAGAGCAGCTAGTGGATTTAAATCTTATACCTTAGGGTTCGCAGCACATCTCCTTACCAAGAGGCCACCAGAGCTTAAAAATTCAGTTCTCAAAGAAGACATTCAGATGGTCAACAAGCACATGAAGAAATGTTCAAAATCCCTAGCCCTGAGAGAGATGCAAATAAAGACAACTAGGAGATATCATCTCACCCCAGTCGGAGTAGCAAAATTTAACAGAACAGCAAGCAACAATGCTGGCGAGGTTGTGGAGAGACTGGAACTCTAATTCACTGTTGGTGGGAGTGTAAAATGGTGCAACCACTGTGGAAAGCGGTGTGGCACTTTCTCAAAAAGTTGCAAAGAGAGATACCATTTGACCCAGCAATTCCACTACTGGGAATATACTCTAAAGAGACCATAAATGACATCCAAGCAGATATATGCACACCCATGTTTATCACGGCTTTGTTCAGAATAGCAAGGAGTTGGAAACAACCTAAGTGCCCATCAACAAACGAATGGCTAGAGAAGCTGTGGTATATTCACACAATGGTATACTAAGCTGCATTGAAAAACAAGGAACTCATGCAATATTATTCAAAATGAGTGACTCTGGAGGACATTATGCTGAGTGAAATATCTCAGTCACAAAAAGACAAATATTATATGGTACCACTGTTGTAGAATTAGGCTGACATTGGGGTGGGGGTAAGACTGAGAAAAACTGGACAAATTATGTTTATTGTATTGAAGCCGATGAGGAAGAGAATAGTTTAAAAGTAATATATTTTAGGGCATTATAATTATTATAAGAGTCC
>NW_006399797.1:7227954-7229002 GCF_000299155.1 Elephantulus edwardii | reverse complement strand
GTATTCTCTTAGCTACTTCCTGCTGAAAAGGGACGCTGTAGGTTTTAGGGTAAAGATCTTCTCTCACTACTCTAAAGGGCCCCTTTGGCAGTAGGAAACACATAGACTATTATGGAGATTGATTTTGGGATTTAGATGCACTGTTATCAATTGTGCTTAACCGTACATACATGTTCATATCCTTGAAAATGTATCATGGTAGTGTTGCAGCTTAGAAGATACAAATTTAACTAACAAGTTAAAAGTACATGAGTCAAAAATTTAAAAGCAATAATATTTCGAGTAGAGGTTCTAACAGTGGCATAAATCAAGTTACAGAGGGAAGGTGGTTCTTACAATAAAAGGCCTATTGACTAGCACTTTGTCTATTGTAGTGTAGACGTTAGGAACCACAAGATGTAAAGGCTCAGCTATGTCATTTACTGTTCTTAAGTCCTGGAGCAAATTCCACCTACCACTGGATTGTTTTACAACTCGGAAGTCCGCATGCAAGGCAGAGGTTAAGTAAGGAACTGATTATGAGGTTTTCCGTCAATTCCAACAACTAAGAAATAGTGAGAAGAGTTGGGACCTCAGAAGGTGTTTAGGACCAATTAGTAGGCTCTGTGTCCAGGAGAAAACGAATATACTTACCAGTAAAGTTAATGTTCACCCACAGCTCTTCTGGGAGGATCTAAATCGTTGAAGCATCCTTTGTTTCCAGCTGGCAGCTGGGGCCTGTCAGTCCTGTCAGCCACGAGGACCTGATGTGGGCCACCCTTGGCCAAGTGTCCTTCAGATCCACACTTAAAGCAAGTGAGTGTGAGCGTCCTCTCTACTCCCTTGCTATCTGTGGCTCTCATCTGTGACACCGTCTACTGAAGTGGTCCAGCTTTCCACAGTGGAATCAGTTCTGACCTCCTTTATTACCTTTGGGTGGCACTGTATAAGAGTAAGACTTCCTTTTCCTGACACAGGCCCAAACTGGCAGCAATATCTACCCCAATAATTTTGGCCATTCTCTGGTCTTTTCTCTTCCCTCTAGATCCCAGTTGTTAAAAGAGGGAAA
>NW_006399797.1:7204454-7221310 GCF_000299155.1 Elephantulus edwardii | reverse complement strand
GGGCGGGGAGAAAAGTGCAACAATGAATGAATGGAATTCCAAAATCTCTGTGGAATTCCAAAATCTCTGTAGATGTTCATTGAAATTAATAATAAGAAAATGAATTTTAAAAAAAGTTTGGTTCTCTTCTGTCCTACAGGTTTGCTATGAGTTAGAATCTTCTCTGCAGTGGGTTCAATTTTGGCTTATTTTATTTGGTGAATTGTCTGTGTTCATCTCTTTTGGCCATGTTTCATTGGTTGCTTTGCTTTATTATTTTGAAATAAAATAATTATTTGCAAGTGTTTTCTTGCAGTGTCTTGTGTTTTTATCCTTTGAACAAAGGCTGTTTTTGTTGTGTGCTAACTCCAATCCAGCCCATAACAAACCATCCAGCAGGATTTTTCAGACTCCAGGCAGAAGTCGCATAGGAGGAGATTGCCCATCATTCTTCTGCAGAGAAGCTGGTGCATTCAAACTATTTGCCTTTGGGATTGCTGCCCAGCTTTTTACCATTAGGCCACCAGAATCACAAAGACTAGAAGATCTTAGTCATGATTAAGTGAAATGTAGAAGTATTTTTCATGAGTTATGCTTGGATTCACAATTAACATCTTGGTTCCAGCAGCCTTGAGATAAGGAGACACATTACACTGGGAAAATCTACAGTTAAGGACCTTGAAAAATGATTGAGGAGGTATGACATCAGTTTGAAGACTAAGGTGCATCTGATTCAGGCCATAGTCTTTCTAATTACTTACTATGCATCTGAGAGCTGGACAATGAATAAGGATGATGGGAAAAGAATTGATTCCTTTGAGGTGTGGTATTGGAGAAGAGCACTGAACATCCCATGGATGGCCAAGCAAACAAACAGATATGTCTCGGAGAGGGTACAAGAGTGCTCTTAGGAGGCAAGAATGATAAGGCTTCACCTCACATACTTTGGGCATGTTGCTAGGAGGGGCTATTTCTTGGAGAAAGACATGATGTTGGGAAGGGTGGAGGGTCGGCGAAGGAGAAGAAGACCCTCAACCAGGTGGATTGACATGGTGACTGCTGCAATGGGCTCTTGTGTGTCAGGAAGTGTGGAGATGCCACAGAGTTCAGATCTTTTGTTCATAGGGTCCCTATGAAGCCTACTCAACACAACAGTACCTACAAAACAACAACATGCTTTTGACATTGCGTTTTAGCAATCTTTGCTTAACCAAAGGCATACCAGTAAATGATTTTTGAATGTTGGAGCTATGGTAAGACACTTTTTTTTTCTATAATTATATTTTATTAATTTTCATAAAAATTTACAGAGATTTTGGGCTTCCACTCATTCATTGTTGCACTATTCTCTCTACCCTCCTCCCAGTTTGTTCTTGTCCAAATGCCACAGTGCTTGTCAAAGCCAGTTCTGATTAATCTTCTTTGTCAGTGTATCCTTTGCCATTCCCTATCACTCCTCCCTGAGAGAGACTTCACCCTGAGTCATAAGGAAAAGGGGACGGCGTATTCTCTTAGCTACTTCCTGCTGAAAAGGGACGCTGTGGGTTTCAGGGTGAAGATCTTCTCTCACTACTCTAAAGGGCCCCTTTGGCAGTAGGAAACACATAGACTATTATGGAGATTGATTTTGGAATTCAGATGCACTCTTATTGATTGTGCTTGGCTGTACATGTACATATCCTTCAAGATGTATCATGGGGGTGTTGCAACCTAGAAGACACAAATTTGACTAACAAGTTATAAGTACATAATGGGCCCATTATTTCTTTACATTTTCGCACAATGGCATAAATTTTCTTTTCTCTCTCTTTCCTCCTCTTTTTTTCCTCTCCTCACCACTTCCTCTTGTTTTTAAAATAAAAGCTTTGAAGCTAAAATTTTACTGCTTTGCGGAACAAATTTTTATTAAATAGGTTTGAAAAAGCTTCAAGCTATAACCCTTCCTGAAGATTCATATTAGCATATCTAAGGTACAGAGGAATTCTGTATTAAAGAAATTCAATACTGTTTAACCCAGAAATTTCCAACTGATTTAGAGTAAAGAAATCACTGCCCAGTAGAATTTTCGGAGAAAATAAAATGTTTGGACAGATGTGCTGTCAGATATCATAGCCATTAGTCATGCATGATTATTAAGCACTTAAACTGCTTCTGAAGAAGTGAATTTTGAACTTAATTTAAATGTTAATTTTAAGTAGTTACCTGTTTGTATGGAACAACACAGTTAAAGGCTCTTAAAAGTTTTCTATATACCATTTCTCTTTTTATAATTCACTAAACGATTTCAACTGAATTGGCTCCATCATGTACAGAGACCAAGAAAAAAATAAACTGTGAGGCCTTTTTCTCTCAAGTAGGACAGAAATGTCATTATGCCCAATATGGTCAGTTATGAGTAGATTCTGACTTCAGTTGCATGAAGTTTTTTTGAGATCCTGAGGATAGCGCAGGACATAAAGGGTTCATATGCGTTGTTCATAGGGTCATTTTGAATCTTAGTCAACTCAGTACTGGGCTGACATAAAGAAGTAACATAATGAAGCATGTAATAGTATTTTATTGTTCCTCTATTTTTAAATGCCATTGCTTGATTTCTTATTTCAAATCGAGTTGTGGTTTGAATGGAAAGCAAAGTTACTTCATGATGTCACTATTCCCACTTACTCAGTTGGAGTTGATGTGACTTAAGTATCTTGTGCTTGCTTTGCATCTTGCTGAACAGCCACTCAGCTGTGGGTCCACCAGAATTATATGTTTGTGGTGTATCAAGGATTCCATATGCAAATGGAGAGGAAATTTGAAGACAAACACAATCCTGAATTTCAAACACACACTCAAACACACATTCAGAAAGTCTACTACTATAGGGAGAATGCTATGCTCTCGGGATTTGCAAGTAAATACAAATCAAACAGAAATAGGGTTTTCTTTAATGGGAAATGTCAGTAGAAACGTTAAAGGAGAAATGGAATCAGCAAAGGGAAGTGAGCTGACAACGTGATTGTCAGCATTGGACAGGAAATGTTTCTCTTTGTGGTCACTCAGACCTTGGGATGACCTGTTAAGGGCATATTTTATATTTTAATTTTTGATGAGGTTTGAGGACAAAATTAAGTGTAAGGGAATGCAGGAAGGGGAGAAGTTTAACTGAAGCCTGGCCAAGTCGAGGCAGAGGCTAATAAGTGAGCAATTGGAGCACTTGGTAACAAGGAAAGGCTGACAGACATATTAGGACTATCTATTCACGTGCACGAACCATTATCCCAATAGACTTCACTTAAAATAGCACAGATTCAAAGATACACTTACTAAGAATGTCAAGAAAGATATAACACAGCATTAAATCAAGCACAGCGCTCCTCATGGTATGATAACTTGTGTAACTTTATATATCACATGCTGTTAGGGGTTGAATTGTGTTCCCCAAAAAAGTTGTGTTGAAGTTCCAACTCCTGTAAACTGTAACTACAACCTTGTATGGGAATAGGTTCTTTCTTTTGTTATATTAACAATATCATGCCAAGAAGGATAAGTTCAACCTATAATCTTTTCTGACAGGTGTCTTATAAAGGAGAAGGTAGAGATAGAGAGGCAGGCACACACTGAGAAGGAAAGGATCATATAAAAAAACCGTCAACAAGCAAGGAATACCAAGGAACACCTAGAAGTGTTAACAAAAGACATTCTCTCTAGAGCCAGTTCTGGAAAAACTGAAAGACAATAACTTTTTATTTTATAAGACTATCCACTTATAAGGCTGAAGGCAAGGTAGACTTGAGGACTCTGAGCAAGTGTGGTGGTTTTTTGGGGGCCCACGAGGGGGTTGGCAGAGCGGACTTGCCAGATGAATGGGGGTCTGGGGCAGGGAGTTTCCCAGCATTTGGGCATGCCGGGCTGTGAAGATACTGAAAGCTCAAGCCCTGCCTAGGGTCTTGGGATATTTAATGCCAGCTGAATTCGGTCTCTGGCTGCTGGAGGTGAGGTAGGTTTGAGGATTCTGAGAAAATTTGGTGGTTTTTTGGGGGGCCACGAAGGGGTTGGCAGAGCATATTTGCCAGATGAATGGGGGTCTGGGGCAGGAAGTTTCCCAGCATTTGGCCATGCTGGGCTGCTAAGACACGGTAGGACCCTCGGACCTGCGGCCCTCGGGCCAGTGTTTCATTGCTTTTGTTCAGACATTCCTCTAGGTTGTATAGCCCTGGTGTACAAGTTGCTGTCCAGCAGTCACTTGTGGTTGCTGTGAGACTGAACACTGTGACACTGATGTGTCAAATGCATTAATGGCTGGTTATCCAATGTGGACAGAGAGTGGGGTGGAGCTGCCCGATTAAAACAAGCTTGGAAGGAGGAGTGGCATCCACTTCTGTAATAGCTTGCCTCCAGAAACCCTATGAACCTGGAGAGAGGAATGAAAGGCACCCAAGCATTGAGGACTCTCCTTCATAGGGTCCCTATGAATTGCCTGCAACTCGACGACACTGAACAACAACAATCCACTTATGGTATTTTTGTTATGGCTGTACTGCTGTTGTTCTTATGTACTGTCAATTCAGAACCAACTCATAGCTCCAGAAGGCTTTCAGAGACAGTAAATTGCGTGGGAAAAAATTATCCATCTTTCTTTTGCAGAGTAGCTGGTGGATTTGAACCATCTGACTTTGGGTTGGCAGTATGACTCCTTACCACAAAGCTAGCTGTGCTAAATAACCAAAATGCACATCCATGAAGTTGGTCTACCCATACAACATATTTTAGGAAACATTATTTGAACTCAGTGCTTAGTTTCCTCCTCTGTAAAGTGAAGTTAATAAGAATACCATTCTTGTATTTTGTTGTGAGAATTAAATGAATATGTAAATGAATATACATTGTCAGAACAATACTGCATAGAAAACATCTCCAAAAGTCACCTATATATAGCCATTAACAGATCTGTGGGTCAACTTGACTTGCCTTAAGTTTTGAGTTAGGTTCTGATCTCCACTTTTCTTGATCTTCTGAAATGATTTGAGTTCACATTAAACCCATTAGACTTTCTTGGAACTAGAGCCTCATTGTTATGTGTCCTCTAGTCAGAACTGATCCACAGCTGACCATCCAGAGGCAATAAATTGTGTGGGAGGAGAATGTGTGGAGCAGCTGGTGGATTCAAACCACATGCCTTTGGGATTGCAGTGCAGTTTCTTACCCTTAGGGCACCCCTAGAGCTCCTTATGGTATGTTATGTTTTAGTGGTGATCTTAGAACCACAAAAAGGAGGAAATGATACAAATATATTAAAGGCTGCTAACTTTTGTCCATCATATTTCATTTATCGAACAAGTCACAAGACAGTGTCCTATCTCTATACATTTTCAAACTGTATGTAGAACAGATTATCCAGCAGGTTTGGCTCTATGAAGAGAAGTATGGCATCAGGATTGGTGGAAGATCTACTAACAATCTGCATTATGCAGATTACACAACCCTGCTTGCTGAAACTGAGGAGGACCTCATGTACTTGCTGCAGAGGGTCAAGGACTGTAGCCTTCAGTATGGACTGAGGCTCAATGTCAAGAAGACAAAGATTCTCACCACTGGACCAATTGGCAACATCAGGATGGATGGTGAAGAGATTGAGATTATTTACAGCTTCAGTTTGCTTGGCTCCACGGTCAACACTCTTGGCACCAGTAGCCAGGAAATTAAAAGGCGCATTGCCATGGGAAAGTCTGCTGTTAGGGACCTCTCCAAAGTATTGAAGAGCAATGGTGTCTCTCTGGAGACCAAGGTGCGTCTGTCTGATACAGGCCATGGTCTTCGCAATCACTTGTTACGCATGAGAGAGTTGGACAATGACCAAGGAGGACAAAAGAAGAATTGATGCCTTTGAACTGTGGTGTTGGATAAGAGTATTGAGAGTACCATGGACTGCTAGGAAAACAAACAGATTCATCCTGGAAAGGGTTAAACTGGGTGGCTCTTTGGAGGCAAACATTCTGAGGCTCCGTCTAACATACTTTGGACATGTTGTAAGAAGAGACTGGTCCTTGGAGAAGGACATCATGCTTGGGAGGGTGGAGGGACAGCACAGGAGGGGAAGGCCCTCTATGAGGTGGATTGATATGGTGACTGGGATAATCGGGATGGGGGTGTCAGAGACAGTGCGATTGGCACAACAGAGCAGTTTAGGGTTGTTGTACATAGGGTCGCTATGAGTCACAAGCGACTTGACGGCACACAACAGCAGTAACAACAGAAGTGCAATACCAAAAGATTCCGTGAGCAAAATATTGAATGACGTAGGAAGCATCACGAAAAGATGGAAAGACTACAAAGTCTGTACCAAAAAGAATTGGTCAACATTGAGCTGTTTTGAGAGCTGATGAACTCATCATTTTTCCCCATCTCTCTGAAACGCAGAGCAAAAGAAATGATGGGAAAGCCATGAGGAAATGTTGTGGTATTCTTGAATGCTGGACCCTAATATCTCCTTGAGATACTGAGAGATTACAGGAGCAGCAATTGATTTAGTTCCTTTGGTGGCAATCAGTTTCAGGATGTGAGCTATCCCAGGAGCTGGGAGCAGAAGTTTTTAATTGAAAAGAGTTCAGTGGGTCTGTCAAATCACTAACTGTGTGTGAAAAACTAGGGCATATATGCACATGAGAATTTTTCTAGGGTGGTGGCTTCATTCTTTGATAGATTCTCAAAGGTTTCGTGACACAAAAAAGCTCAAGAACTACTAATTTAGAACATTGTTTATAAGGGAATTAGCTTTTCAGAGCCAGAAAAACAACTGACAAACAAACTTTTGGAAGTCAGCCTGTTAGGATATTCAAGGCTACAAATATATCTTGTAATGATATGACTTTATGAAATTTTCAGTAAATGCTTGATTTTACACTCAGCTCTAATTGTTCTTAAAGTGTTCTTATACTTCTCATCCATTCTTCTCTTCCTTCGAATTACTCAAGGTGCTAACAGAATTAATTTGGGGGTATTTCTGTGAGACAATTTATCTAGGCTTTTATTTCCTTATTTTGCATTTAAAATATATCTAAATCCCTAAAGGCCCCTTGCTCAGAGAATCAATAGGTCAGAGGCAAGAGAGAGAGAAAGGCTGTGGTTGAACGTGAAAAATAGAAGTTTGGGGTTAAGGGGCAGCCTGTTGGAGAGTGACATTGTTGATCTTTAGAGAGTTGTAAATAATTCTGAATAAACTCAGCGCTGACCCAAGCCTTTTTAAGGTTCAAGCGCAGAGGGCTAATTTTGTGTGTTCTTGCTGAATTTTCACATGGTTTCAGCCTGTCTCTAGTTGGAACTAGACATGGAAATACTTATACTGGAATAACATTGGAAAGTGAGCCCTGTGAGGTTTCCGATCCAGTAAGGAGCAAGAAAAATTTTAAATCCCAAGAGATCACCTTATTTTATTTTTTAAATTTCTCTTCTATCTCTTCCTAAGAAAGTCTCTGGACTGACAGGATTTCTGTAGAGAATATTTTGAAATTCATATCAATGTTAAACTTCTTCTAAAATCTGGATTTTAAAGAAATCTACAATACATCAAGTTTTCTACCAGTGCTTACTCAAGAAACAAGCCTTCTGAGAAGTTTTAGTATTACTTGGGACTGCCATCTTTTTTTTTTTAAGTTAATTTTCCCTTTGGCATCTGGCAGAAAGATTGAGTCATTTTTTTTAAAGGAATCACAACCTCCAACTTCTAGTGAGATTAATTTTCTAGTTCCTTTTAAAAAAACCTAATATTTTATTTTATATCATGTTTACTAAAATCCACTAAGAAGCATGACACATAGAAGCGAAAATGAAATATTGATTTTACGTTTCTATGATTTCTCTATGTATGTGCACCAAAGCTGATAATATAGTAAAAGCATAACAGCACCAGCAAGATAGGTGAATCAGATAGTAAAAACAAGCTCCAAGTTTTAACAAGGGAAACAGAAGCAAGAAAATGGATCTAGATATTAAACATTTGAGATCTTTGCTTACTCAGAAAAATAGTGGGTCCCTTCTGCTACTTCTCTATAGAATCAGGCAATGTGACAAATAACAGGAGTCTTCTTTCCCAGCCCTGAAGTGTAACTTGAATTGACATCAGTTTTGTCTTAGAATAAAGGAGGCAGGCCTATATTGCATGTTTTGCTTATGTGCACGATGTGTGATTCATCAGCTTTGAAATCCATTGACCTCATTTTCATATACTGGGGCTAAAATTGAACTTCAAAAGTGACTGTTCCTTAGGGAGGAAATTGGAAGGGAAGGATGTTCCCAGGATTCCCAACCAAAGGAGAATTCATTCCCAAATCCACGCTACAGTGGGAAATGCTTTCTCTTGTCCTTATTTTCCAACTAGATATTGAACAAACTCAAAATACGTTATGTTTGATCTCAGGTAAACAAATTATATGTTCAATATTAAGTACTTCAAAATTAATCAATTCATGCTATGATCTCCTTTAAGGGTGCTCAGGTGGTATAGTCCATAGAGAGTTGTGTGGCTAACTAAATGCAGTCAGTTTGAATCCATCAGTGGTTACACATGAGTGAGATGGGCAATTGTTTCCCATGCTGATTTACAGCTGCTGAAACCACTGGAGAGTCAGCAATGAGATAGAAACTCCTTTTGGACAATCCTTTATTAATATTCATGCTACTCTTCCTTTTTTTAATTCCTCAGATTTGGCATGGTCATAGGAGGGGTGTCATAGATGTTTAATTTATTTGCTCAGTTTGGTCTAACAAAATGCAGAATTCCAAGGTCAAATAACATGCATGTCTAGCTTTGATCAATGTTTTTAATAAGAAAAATGTGTGTTGATAATCCTCCTATGAGTGTGAACTTGTTTAGAAATAAGTTCTCAAATATATTTTCTTCAAGTCAATATGAAATAATACTAAGACAGATCATAATCCAATTTGAGTAGTGTTTCTTAAAAAAGATGAGACAGAATACAAACAGGAAAGATGACCATGTGAAAAATGTACCCTTAAGACAAAAAATGCCAGGACCTATCAGAAACTGTATGAGATGAGAAAGAAAACAACAAAACCCAAAACCCCAACTTGCTCCAAAGCCTGTAGAGCTGTCATAGTCCTTCCAGCACCCTGAATGTTTAAACCTCCAGACTTGTGTGATCCAATTATTAAATGATGTTTCTCACTGTTTTTCCTCATTTCAACTAACTTCCAATCTGGGCTCTAGCACTATACTACTATAACTATTTTTGTTCCTATAGTGTTCATAGGGTTTTCAAAGGCCTATTGTTTATGAAGTGAATAGCTAATCTTGCTTCCTAGTCTTGCTAGTTGGTCTTAATATAGAGCTCTACTAAAACTACTGTCAACTGTCCACCTTGGATAACTATTATGCATTTGATACACCAGTGGCACAGTACCAGCAGTCAGGAAATCAGGAGATGTATTGCATTGAGAAAGTCTGCAATTAGGGACCTCTCCAAATTATTGAGGAGTAATGATATCAATTTGAGGACTAAAGTGCATCTGACTCAACCATGGCTTTCTCTGATCACTTGCTACACATCTGAAAGCTGGACAATGAATAAGAATGACAGAAAAAGAATTCATACTTTTTAATTATGATGTTGGAGAAGAGCACTGAACATCCTGTGGACTGCAAAAAGAACAAATAAATATGTCTTGGAGAGGGTGCAACCGGAGTACTGTGGCATGGATGATGAGGCTTTGCCTCACATACTTCAGGCATATTTATAGGAGGGACTATTCCTTGAGAGGGACATGATGCTTGGAAGGGTGTAGGGTCAACGAAGGAGAGGAAGATGTTCAATTAGGTGCATTGACATGGAGACCTCTGCAATGGGCTCTGGCTCTAGTGTGTCAGGAGGTGTGCAGATGGCACAGGATAGGATGATCTGCTTGTTGTTCATAGCGTCACTGAGAGTCATACTTGACTCGATGGCACCTGGCACCTAAAAACAACAACAGACTTTTATGACTATAATTTTTTTATTCTAATAAGCCAATAAGCCACTCTGTGTGTGTTGTGTGTGGGGGGGGCGGGGTTGGCAGCCCTAAACCATCATTGTTGTTGTTGTTAAGTGCCATTGAGTCGTAGACAACTCATAGCAACCCTATGAATGAAAGACCTGAGCACTGTTCATAGAGTTTCCGGAGGAAAGGCATTTCGGTAGTGGACGCCACTCCTGCTTCCAATCTTGTTTTAATCAGGAAGCTCCACCAAACACTGTCCACCATGGGTAACGATTATCACGCTTGACACATCAGTGTTCCAGTGTTCAGCATCACAGCAACCACAAGTTACCTGTGTGCAGCAATGCACAAACCAGCTGCTATGAATCATCTATGAGTTGATGGTACTTAATAAGAACAACTAAAACCATCATATAATAATAATAAACCATGCAGTGGTTGAAAACGCAAAGCAGAAATATAGCTTTCTCTCTTGGTACCAGCAGTAAGGAAACCAAAAGACAAATTAGGTAAATGTGCTGTCAGGGTACAGAGAAGCAATGAAGTCAGTCTAGGGACTAAGGTGCACCTGATCCAGGCCATGGTCTTCACAATTACTTGTTATGCATTAAAAAGCTGGATAATTACTAAGAATGACAGAAGAAGAATTGATGTCTTTGAGTTGTAGGGCTGGAAAAAAAGTATTGAATATACATGGAACACCAAGAAAACAAATAGGTCTATCTTGGAGAGGGTGGAAACACCTTGGAGGGTAGGATTTTGAAGCTCCATCTCACATACATTGGGCTTGGGGCTAGGAGGGACCGATCCTTGGAAAAGGACATCATCCTCAGAAGGGTGGAGGGACAGTTCAGGAGAGGAAGATCCTGGATGAGATGGATTGACACAGTAAGCAGGGTAATGGGGGTAGGTGTGTCGGAGTCAATGAGACTGGCTCAGGACAGGGCAGGCTTCAAAGCTATCGTACAAAAGGTCCCTATGAGTCCCAGGTGACTTGAGGGCACGTAACAACAACAATAACAACAATTATTTTGCCAAGTGGTATTTCAGGGTAAGGCCTCTGGCAGTTTAATTACTACCCACAGTAATTATAGAACATTTGAAGACAGATGACTTCTAAGACATACTCTCAAGGACTTTGAGAATGAATCCATCCCTAATACTGACTCATCACCAGTGCTGACTGTTTTATATCCTGAAACACTGATGGATGCTTTTGTTCCACACAGCTTCCATCAGTGTGAGTGACAATTTTGGAGTACACAAGACCTCTGGGAAGTTAAGACATTCATTTCTCTTTTAGTTAGAAAAGCACTCCTCATGTTGTATGTCACACTGGATTCTGTGTTAATGAGTCCCAGCTGTGCAAGAGTTTACGTGACTTTAAAAGCATACAGGAAGAGAATTGCTTGTGGGGAATATGCTTTTTGTTACCAGAAATTGTGGAGATTTTGATATGCTATGTATGATGATAATATTTCTTAATGACTTAGTTCTAGCTTGCTGTTCTTGGTGTTCACTTGCATATTTAAACTTTATGGACTAAGTGATAAAACAGTAGGGAAATATAGAAAATGAGAGAGCATCTATCTAGAAAACAGGTATCATACTAAATATCTAAGGTAACCTTTCTAATAATCCTTGGTTTCCTTTTCATAATACTATTACAGAATTAAATATGCTATAACCAAAGGCATGTAGTTTGAATCCACCAGTCGCTCTGCGGGAGAAGGGTGGGTAATGTCTTCCCATTAAATTTACAGCCTCTGGAAACCCACTCGGAAGGTCATCGATGGGTTGGTTCTGACTCAATGGCATATAACAACAGTGTAATAACTTATGGTCAACAAAACAGAGTTGAGGCATGAGCTTTATTACTTATAAGTTTGGATACCATGAAGAGAATTGTTGTGAGCTGTTAAGTCAGAAGCGACTTGACCCTTTCTGGTGTGACCCATAATTGACCCTCTCCAGAGTGTTTTCAGAGGCAGTAAATAGTATGGGAGAAGACTGCCCTCTCTCCCTTTTAGATTCAAACTGTTTGCCTTTGGATTGATGGCACAACACCTTGCCACTAAATTACAAGAACTCCCTACAAAGATAATTATGGGCACTAAAATGTTTTAAGGGAGCTCTGGTTTTCTGTTCTGGATGTTCTCATCAGGTTGTCCCAAGAAATCTGGAGGACAACTACCTGACTAACTGATGCGGAGAGATCTATATTTATTCCTATTACAAAATTAGGTGATCTAACAGAGTTTGGAAATTATCAAACAGTATCACTTACATCACTCACGAGCAAAATCCTGCTGAAGATTATCCAGAAATGACTGGAACAGTACATCAACAGAGAAAAACTAGAAATACAAGCTGGATTTAGAAGAGGTTATAGCACTTGAGACGTCATCACCAATGTCAGAGAGATGTTGGCAGAAGGCAAAGAGTACCAAAGGTATGTCTATCTGTGTTTCATTGACTATGCAAAGACATTTGATTGTGTGTATCATAATAAACTGTGGCTAATTTTGAGAATAATTGGAATTCCAGAACACTTGATCAGGCTTGTGAAAAACCTATACTTGGACCAGGAAGCAGACCTCAGAACAGCTCAGGGAAACACTGCATGGTTCGAAATCAGGAAGGGAGTGCTTTAAGGATGTATGTTGTCTCCATGCCTTTTCAATCTACATGCAGAACAGATCGTTCGGAGTCTGGGCTTTATGAGGAAGAATGTGGCATCAGGACTGGAGGAAGACTCATTAACAACCTATATTATGCAGATGACACAATGTTGCTTGCTGAAACTGAGACAGACCTGAAGCAGTTACTGCAGAAAATCAAGGACTATAGCCTTCAATATGGATTGGAGCTCAAGATCAAGAAGACGAAGATTCTCACCACTGAGCCAACTGGCAGAGCTATCACAGATGAAGAGATCGAGGTTGTTAACAGTTACAGCTTGCTCAGCTCCACAATAAACATCTTTGGCACCAGCAGTCAGAAAGTCAAAAGACGAATTGCACTAGGTAAATCTGCTGTCAGGGACATCTCCAGAGACCTGAAGAGTAATAATGTCAGTCTAGAGACTAAGCTGTGCCTAATACATGCCATGGTCTTCACAATTACTTGCTATTCATCAGAGAGTTGGACAATGACTAAGGATAACAGAAGAATTGATGCCTTTGGGCTGTGGTGCTTTGGTGCTGGAGAAGAGTACTGAGCATACCATGGGCTATCAAGATAACAAATAAGTCTGTCTTGGAGAGGGTGAAACCAAGTTTGTCCTTGGAGGCTAGGATTTTAAAACTGTGCCTAACATACTTTGGGCACATGGCCAGGAGAGACCAGTCCCTGGAGAAGGACATCATGCTCAGAAGGTTGGAAGAACATTGCAGGAGAGGAAGAACCCTGATGAGATGAATTGATACAGTGGCTGGGGAAATGGGGGATTGATATACCAGAATTAGTGACAGGACAGGCTTCAGAGCAGCTATACGTAGGCTCACTAGGAATTGTAGGCAGCTCCACAGGTACATAACAACCACAAACAACATATACTATATAACATATGTAATGTTATATTTGTGTGTGAGAGTGTAACAGAAAAATAGAGTGTTAAAAATGTATCATCCAGGAGGTCTTGGTGGCATGTTATTGTTGTTAGATATTGTTAAGTGCATTCCATAGTGACCTATCGATAACAGATCTGAACCCTATCCTATTCTGTACCATCCTCATTATCTCTGACATACTTGAGCTCATTGCTGCAGTCACTGTTTCAATACACCTGGTTAAGGGTCCTCCTTTCTTCGCCTGACTCCTCTACCTTTTCAAGCATGATATCCCTCTCCAAGGAATAGCCTTTCCTAGCAATATGTCCAAAGTATATGAGATGAAACTATCATCTTTGCCTCCAAGGAATACTCTGGCTGCACTTTCTTCAAGACTTACCTGTCTGTTCTTTTGGCAGTCCATAAGAGACTCAGTGCTATTCTCCAACACCACAGCTCAAAGGCTTCAATTCTTCTGTCATCCTTCTTCATTGTCAAGCTTTTAGATACATAGCAAGTGATTGAAAAGACCATGACCTGAATCATGCCTATCTTATTCATTGAACCGACATAATTTCTCCTCAATAATTTGAAGAGGTCCTTGACTGCAGACTTTCCAATAAAATATGTTGCCTAATCTCCTGACTGCTAGTACCAACTGTGAATCCAAGTAAGTTGAAGTTGTTGACTTTGAATCTTTTCTCTATCTATTGGTCCAGTGGTGAGATTTTTGTTTTCTTGATGTTGAGATGGAATCTATATTAAAGGTAGTATTATTTGATCTTCTGCATCACCACAAGCCCTCTCACTTTCAACAAGCAAGGTTGAATCATCTGAAAAATGTAGGTTATTGACGAGTCTTCTTCTAATCCTGATGTCACATTCTTCTTCATAGAGTCTTGTTGTTGATGTTAGGTGCCATTGAGTCAAGCATGACTCATGAACAAAAGATCTGACCTCTCTTCTATCCTGTACCATCCTCACACTTCCCGACACACAAGAGCCCATTGTAGCAGTCACCTTATCAAGCCACCTGGTTGAGGGTCTTCCTTTCCTTCACTGACCCTCCACCTTTACTGGCATCATGTCCTTGTCCAAGAAATAGCACCTCCTAGAAACATGTCCAAAGTATGTGAGGTGAAACATCATCATTCTTGCCTCCAAAAAACATTCTAGCTGCACCCTCTCCAAGACAGATCTTTTTGTTTTCTTGGCCTTCCATGTGATGTTCAGTGCTCTTCTCCAATACCACAACTCAAACTGTCTTTTTCTTTTTCTGTCATCCTTATTCATTGTCCATATCTTGGATGTATCGCTAGTAATTGGGAAGACCATGGCATAAATCAGACACATCTTAATCCTCAAATTGAAATCACTACTCCTCAATAATTTGGAGAGGTCCCAAATAACTGCAGATTTCCCCAGTGTTATGCATTTCTTTATTTTCTGAATGCTCATAACAAGAGTTTTAATTGTGGATCCAAGCAAGATGAAGCTGTTGACAGTTTTAATCTTCTCTCCATTCATCATGATGATGCCTGTTGGTCCAGTAGTAAGAATCTTTGTTTTCCTGACATTGAGATGCAATCCATACTGAAGGCTGCATTCCTTGATCTTCTGCAACAAGTACTTCAAGCCCTCCTCACTTTCAGCAAGCAAAGTTGTGTCTTCTGCATAATGTAGGTTAATAGAGTCTCCCTCCAATCCTGATGCCACACTTCTCGTCCTAGAGTCCAGCTTTTAAGATAATTTGCTCAGTATACAGACTGAACAAGTATGGAGATAGAATACATCCCTGATGCCCTCCCTTCCCAATTCCAAACCATGCAGTACTCCCCTGCTCCATTTGCACAACAACCTCCTGATCCAGATATAGGTTCTACATGAGCATAATCAAGCGCTCTTGTATTCCCATTCTTCTCAATGTCAGCCACAATTTGTCATGATCACCATAGTCAAACACCTTTTCACAGTCAATACAGCACAAATAGACCTTCTGGTATTCCTTACTTTCAACCAGAATCCATCTCATATCAGCAACGATATCCCTGGTGCCTCTTCTAAATCTTCATTGAACTTCTGGCAGTTTTTTATCTATGTAATGTTCTATCTGTTTTTTAATGATCTTCAGCGGTATTTTGCCTGCATGTGATTTCAAAGATATTGTTTGATAATTTCCACATTCAGTTGGATCACCTTTCTTGGGAATGGGAACAAATATGGACCTCTTCCAATCCATTGACCAGAAAACCATCTTCCAAATTTTGTGGCATAGACTGGTGAGTGCATCCAAGGCTGAATCTATGAATTGGAACAAGTCAATTGGCAACCCATCAATTCCTAGAGCCTTATTTTTTGGTCAGTGCCTTCAATGTAGTTTCTACTTCCTCCTTCATTACCATTGGCTCCTGTTCATATGGAATTTCCTAAAATTTTTTAGTGTAATCAATTCTTTCTGGTACATTAACTCTGTGTATTCCCTCCATTTTCTTTTGATGCTTTCTGAATAATTTAATATATTGCCCATAGCATCTTTCAATATTGCAACATGAGATTTGGTCAGCATACCAATAGAATTGGTATGAAGAAAAGATGCAACCCTGACACACTTTTCTTCACACAGCAGCCTCCTTGTTTTTGTGAGTACAATTAAGTATCTGGGGATTCCCATCCTTTTTAGTGTTAGCCAAATTTTTTATGATTCACACAGTTAAATGCTTTTGCATAGTCAATAAAGCACAAATAAACATTCTTCTGGTATTCTTTGTTTTCAGCTAGGATCCACCTGTCTCAGCAATGATATTTCCATTGTCATGATCTCTTCTAAATCCAGAACTTCTGGAAGTTTTCCATGTTCAGTTCTAGCCTTTTTTAAATTACCTTTAGTATGCTTGCATGTGATAGTAATGATATTGTTTGATAATTTTCCACATTATTTTGGATTACCTTTCTTGGGAATGGGAACAAATAAGGGTTTCTTTCAATCAGTTGGCCAGACAGCAGTCTTCCAAATTTTTTGGCATAAGACTGGTGAGCATCTCCAGGGCTGCATCTGTTAGTTGAAATGAGTCAATTGCTATCTTGCTGATTCCTTGGGCCTTATTTATTGCCAGTGCCTTCAGTGTGGCTTGAACTTCTTTCATTACCATTGGCTCTTGATAATATAGTGTTGTTGCTATTGTTGTTGTTGTTGTTTGCCATCAAGTTGACCACAACTCATAGTGACCCTATGAACAAAAGACCTAAAGCCTTTCTTTTTTATTTTATTTTTTTTAATTGGGAAAAACATATTGGGGGTACAAGGAGGTGAGGGTTGGGGGCAGAAGGGTGAGGATGGGCCAGGATGCAGTT
>NW_006399797.1:7187229-7203213 GCF_000299155.1 Elephantulus edwardii | reverse complement strand
TCCAATGCATAGGTAATCGTCCTCTTTGGCCTTTCCAATGCATAGGTAATCGTCCTCTTTGGCCTTTCCAATGCAAAGGTAATCATCTTCTTTGGCCTGTCCAAGGAAACCCAAACCTGCAGATGGCGGGCATGCATCCCATCCCCCACCTCCTACACAGGCAGGCATTGGGGGCGAGCCCCCCCCACCCCTCCACACGGGTGCTCAGCGGGTGTGCGGCCTCTCTTGTGTGGGCCGCCTGAGGCACCCGCTTCCCCCACAGCCACCATCCTGGCTCCAAGAATTCTCTCCAGTACAAGACCACCTTGCGGCAGTGTGGTGGCTTCACTGTACCAGTCGTGAGGAGGGCCGGTGCCCAACATCCATCCTGGGTGAGGGAATCCATTGGTTCCGGCTGTGGAAGCCTCATGGAGCTGCAGTGGCTGTGTGGTGCAGCGAGGGCTCTGGGGGGGGGGTGGGTAGCCACCAGACTCACCCATTTCTCCCTGGGAATCCTTGAATTCCTGTTGTTGAGCTTCAGTCTTCACTGAGGGACAGTCATCAACTATTTAAGTGTTCAATTATCAATAAGCCGAAGTCTGTGGAAGGCCATAATGGCCCTGCTTTAAGTGGTTCGCTACTACCGCAGCTCACCAGGCTGTCTCTGCCTCTGCCACCATCTTTGATCTCTAAAGCTTTTCTATAACTATCAGTGTTTCTCAAAGTTCATAGCGTTTACAGAG
This sequence comes from Elephantulus edwardii, assembly GCF_000299155.1. Taxonomy (NCBI): domain Eukaryota; kingdom Metazoa; phylum Chordata; class Mammalia; order Macroscelidea; family Macroscelididae; genus Elephantulus; species Elephantulus edwardii. The sequence continues at coordinate 7,202,491 of NW_006399797.1, read as the reverse complement.
GCATGTTGTTTAGAAAGTGAATGCCACTCCTGATTCCAAAGACAATATAATACATTCTGAAATATTTCAGTGTCAGCCATTTTCCCCCCCTTGTACAATGGGCTGTATATTCCCTCCATCATTTTTTTTTTCTATTTCCTGGATAATTCAAGATTTGACTCATAGCATCTCTCACTATTACAACTCGAGGCCTCAATTTATTTTTCAGTTCTTTTAGCTTAAGAAATTCCAAGTGAGTCTACGGCCATACCGAAAAAAAAAAAAAAAAAGAAATTCCAAGTGAGTTCTTTCCTTTTTATTTTCCAATTCCAGCTCTCTGAACATTCTAGTACTTTGCTTTTTTTTCTTGAGCTACCCTTTGAAATCTTCTATTCAGCTCTTTTATTTCAGCATCTCTTTCTTTTGTTTTGGCTTCTCAACACTCTAGTGCAATTTCCAGCATCTCTTCTGATGTTCATTTTGAATGCCATATGAACATCCTGGTGGCCTAGTGTATAACAGATTGCACTGCTAATCAAGAATGTATCTTAGAGATAAAATTTCAGGCCAGAGTCTTTGGTTGGTGCAAATGGTTAAGCACTTGACTACTAGATTGAACAATTGTTGGTTTAAGCCCCCTCGCTACCTCAGGCACTTTGGGAGAAAGGCCATAGCTTTGAAAACTTTATATAGCAGTTTTGATACACATGACTTACCATAAAACTGAATTGACTTGATGTCAGCTAACAACCATATGCATCAAGTCTCTCTAAATTAAGCTGACTTGATAGAGGCAAACAACAATAACAACCTTTATCTTCCTCTTTGATTGTTGTTACACGCCAGTGAGTCAACTCACAGAAACTCTATGAACAACAAATTGGAACTTGCCCTATCCTGCACCATCCTCATAATTGCCACCAAGCTTCAATCATTCATTGCTACAGTCACTGTGTCAGTCAATCTTGTTGATGGTCTTCCTCTCTTTCTCTGACCCTCCACTTTTCTCAGCATAATGTCTTTCTCCAAAGCCTGGTCCTTCTTGACAACATGCCCAAACTTTGTGAAATGATGCAATTTCACTATCCTTGTTTTTAATAAGCATTCTAGATGTACTTTTTCCAAGACAGGTTTATTTGGGGGTTTTTTGTTTTATTTTGGAGTGGTGGGTTTGCTTTTTTTTTTCAGTCATGGGGTATACAATACTCTTCTCCATTACTGCAATTTAAAGGCATCAATCCTTCTTCTGTTATCCTTATTCATTGGACAACTCTCAGATGTATAGAAAGGAGTTGAAAATACTATAGCTTGGATCAGGTATATTTTAGTCTTTAAACTGACATCATTGCTCTTTAGCACTTTGAAGGGATTCTAGATAGCAAATTTTCCCCAGTGTTACTTCTTTGATTTCCTGAGCATTGCTACCATGGGTGTTCATGGTGCATTTAGCAAAATTAAATTATTGACAACTTTAATCTTTCCTCCCTTTATTATGAGTTAGCTATTGGTCCAGTTGTTCTTTTGATGTTATATGCTGTTGAGTTGAAACTGACCCATTGGTCCAGTGGTGAGGATATTTTTTTCTTGATGCTGAGATGAAACTCATATTGAAAGCTTTTGTCTTTGCTCTTCTGCAGTAAGCGCTTCAATTCCTCTTCATATTATGCAAGCAACATTGTGTCATCTGCATAAAACAGATTATTGATGAGTTTTCCTCCAATCCTGATGAAAAAGAATGTGGCTTTAGGATTGGAGGAATCCTTCTCAAATTATTTGCTCAACACACAGTTTAAAAATGTATAGAAAAAGGTTACAACCCTGATACACATCTTTCCTAATTTTAAATTATGCATTGTTACCTTGTTCTGTTTGGACTATTTCATGTCATAGTTCTTTAAAGATGTTATATAAAAGGGAGAACTGGGAATAAGCATTTACAACAATGATCGAATTAAGAGAAAGATTCAAGTAAAAAGGAAAGCATCTAAGGATTCAAATGACCATGATAATAATGTTGCTTAGTTCCTTTAAAAATGCCAATCTATCTGCTTATTGCAATAATGAGACCTCTTGTGGCCTAGTGATAAGAAGCTGTGCTGCAAACCCAAAGACATATTGTCTGAACCTTTCTTCTCAATGATACAATACAACAGCCATAACATTGCAATAATGCTATCATCTGAGCATACTTTCTTGCTTTTAATATAGAAACCCAACTCATTGCTGTTGAGTCAGAATTGACTCAGAGATGATCTTCCAATGTGGTTTCTGAAGCTGTAAATCCCAGAGGAGTGGACTATCCATCTGTCCACCCGGGGAGCCACTGGTGCATTTGAATCACCGGACACATGCCACTTTGGGTTAGCAGCACAATGCTTTATGGACTATGCTACCAAAGACAATTCCCTGAGATTTGATTTATTTAATCTACAATATTTTTATTAAAGTCAGATTACTCCTAAATCATTCTTAGCATATTACATTTAGTTAGTAAAACAAAGTGAAGGAAGGAAAAAACCGAGTCAAGTTTTAAATATTCAGAATGTGCAAGAGGGATTAGAATTCACGGTTCACTTACACTCCTTAATTTAAGCAAAGGTATTGGAATGGAATGCAGGTTTCATAAAATAGACAAAGGAACATAACCAGATGACTCGGCCTTTCAAAAGTGGGCAAACTTCACAATTTTGGCAATCCAGCAGGAGAATTAACTTACCCATTAGGATGAAAGTAAGGCTTCTCTTACAAATAATTGGTGGATCACTATTAACTATCCAAGAAGAACTAATTCTGGGTAGAAAATAACAGGAGTACTGGTTGTGCAATGGTTAAGTGCTTAGCTAATCACAAAAGGTAGTTGTTTAAATTTGTGATTCCTTGGGAGAAATATCTGACAAACTGCTCTCATAAATGTTACAGCGAGGGAAATTCTATGGGGCAGTTTTACTCTGTCCTTCAGTGATAATATGAGTTTGAATTGACTCAAGTGAATACAAGAAAAAAATGGCCTGATAAAGGAATAGAAGAAGTCTTTTCTCCCACGAGGGTGGAAATTCCACACTTACTCATTGCTGTTGAGTCTTGAGCTGATTTTCAGAGTCTATAAACTGCCTGGCAGTAGTGTCCATCTTTTGTTTTGGTGGATTCTAACTGGCTGCCTTGAGGTTAGAAGCACAACATTCTATGCTACCAGCAAAGTCTCACAAACTTCCTCTCACATACTATGGGCATATTATCAGAAGGGACCAGTCCTTGGACAAACATGTCATGCCAGAAAAGGTGGAGGATCAGAGAAGGAGAAGAAAACTTTCAACGAGCTGGATTAATACAGAGTGATTGTAACAATGGGTTCAAGCATGTTGGAAATCTGATTGAGTAAATGATAGGGAAAGGTTCAGATCTATTGTTCATAGTGTTACTATGAATCTTAATTAATTCAGCAGCATCTAACACAAAAGTTTGAAATAATTTGTCACAGACTATCAATCTACAATATTCCAACAAGTGGCTTTTTTTAGAGATGAGATTAATTATAACACAAATTTTTTACATATCAATAGAAGGAAAGTATTATAAGTTGTTTACAGATATGAATGAATTTACTTTGCACAAAAGTATTGCATAGCACGCTCATTTTATAGATTATAAATAGTGAAAGGTGGTAAGTGGGGGAAGTAAGTTCAAACCCTGCTGTATCACCACCTTGAGTAAGGATCAAGCTAGGTTACAAACATCTGCAATCAGTGTGCTGCCTAGCATGACTTGAGACACAAAAAATATTGGTTTTTATTTTTTCTCTTTCTTGTTTCTTCAAATTTTATTAAGTGGAGGCAAGCTTCCTGGAAGAAGTGATGCAAATGGTTAAGGACCCTGAGGTTCACACTCACTTGGAGGCACTTCAAAAGACAAGCTGGATGACACGCTTCTAAAAAGAGGTAAACTGATAACAGTAAAGCAGGCCCACTCTGCACACAGTGAGGTGCTTTGGGTTGACTCTTGTCTTGAGAGTAACTAACAAAAGCAGTCTTCCTGGAAGGTACAGTTAGTTAATGTATGTAGCACACCCTTCTGTTAACCAAGAGTTGAAAGGTCCAGAGCCACCATGGAGATATATTTCAGAAAGCTCAGCCACTGAAACTCCTATATAATACAGTTAGTTTTATTCTGATGTACATGAGGTTATCATGAATTAGAATCAACTCAATGACAATTTTTTATTGTCTTTGAAAGTCTCACAATGTTTGTGTGCAATTGTATTTGTAGGGGAAAAAAAGAATTAAGTATTGTTCATTCTTTATAATCCTTTCATAGGATCTGAATACTTAGTGCAGAAAGACAGCATGATGTTGTTCAAAGAACCTGGACTTAGAATTTTAATCTCAGAATAAATGACTATGTGACATGGGGCAAGTAATTTCACCCTTTTGAACCTCAATTTCTTTTTCTATAAAAGAAATATGAAGATGCCTGAGTAAAAAAAAAATCTGGAAATGTTGTAGTTAGAACACCTGAGAAATTTATGCAAATACATTCCTTTATGAATATTTCATAATAGCTGAGGAACTTTGTAGTTGTTGTTGTTAGGTGCCATCAAGTTAAGCACAACTCTGAGCAACCCTAAAACCAAAAGATCTGAATCCTATTCTGTCCTGTGCTATCTCACACTTCCTGACACTTAAGAACTCATTGCAGTAGTCACCATATCAGTCCACCTGGCTGAAGGTGTTCCTCTCCTTCACCAACCCTCTATGTTTTCCAGCTTCATGTCCTTCTCCAAGAAACAGCACCTCCTAGCAAAATGTCCAAATTATGTGAGGCAAAGCCTCATTGTTCTTGCCTCCAAAGAGAACTCTGGCTGCACCCTCTCCCAGACATATCTGTTCATTGAACATTGTAGTAGTAGCTTTCCAAAGACTTATTGCAAAATCATAGCTCCTGTGTGCTGTGTAGTATTTCATTGCGTGAATGTACCATAATTTCTCAATCCATTTGCTTGTGGTTAGATATTTGGACTGTATCCATGTTCTTGCAATGGTGAATAATGCTGCTATGAACATTGGTGTACAAGCCTCAATTTGTGCCTCAGTTCTCATTTTCTCAGAGTATATCCCAAGCAGTGGCATAGCTGGGTCATATGAAATTTCTATGTTCAGCTTTCTAAGGAAATGCCAAATTGCCTTCCACTTTGGAAGGAACTGGAGAACATTATGCAAAGTGAAGTTACTCAGTTCCATAAGGACAAATACTGTCTAAGACCATTATTGTAGAAATAGGAAACTTGTAAAATATGTATGAGGAACTGGGGGGGGCAGGGGTGAGCAGAAGGGTGAGGATGGGGGGCAGGGTAAACAGGGTCATACAATTTGATGAGTGGAGGGTTAAGGAAATGGAAAAGATCTGGTGTGAAAAACAATGCATATGAACATTGCAAATAAACTAGTATAAAATAAAAAATGTATATAAAGGGAAAAAAAGACTTACTGCATTGGGAAAATATACTGTCAAAAACTTTTATAAAGTTGCTAAAGAGCAAGAATGTAAATTTAAAGGCTAAGGTACACCTAACCTAACTCATGATATTTTAAGTTGTTTCATATACATGAAAACTTTGGAAAATTAATAAGGAAGGCCTTATTCAATGACTAAGTGGCTTTGAATTACACAGTTGGTGAAGAATATTGAATATACCATGGACTATCAAAGGCCCATGGTTCAAGATCACCAGCTACTCCATGGGAGGATGTGCAATCTCCTCCTCTGCGATTAACTGCCTCTGAAAACCTGCAGGAGGGTCAGCTATGGGTCAGTTCTGACTCGACAGTACATGACAACAGCAACAGCATCAAAAGAATGAACAAATAAGTCATGGAAGCAGTAGAGCTGAGGTGCTCTTAGAGGCAAAAATGGTGAGAATTTGTCTCACAAATGTATGTTATTAGGAGGAGACAGAGCTTGGAAGAGGGCATCATACTTGGAGTGGTGGAGTGTTAGAGAAGGAATGGAAAAATCTTTAACAAGGTGGCTTGACACAGTTACTCTACCATGGGTTTAATGACAGTGGAGACTGTGAGCACATTACAGGATTAGGCACAGTTTCACCTGTTGTACCTGGGGTTGCTGTTAATTAGAGTCAAGTGAAGAACATCTAACAGTATTATAATGGGGTTGTAATACAAAAAGTAAAATAATTGAACGGAATAGCATTTCTTTCTGTAAATTTCCCTCAGAACATAATTTTAAAGTTAATAAAAAGATAAAATAATATATTTGCACATTTATTTACTTTCTTCACATAATAAAATGACCAATTACTACATCATAGGCACTAGGAACATAACCAATTGCACTCAAATTGATTCAGGCAGGAAGATAGGCAAAGACTGAGAGAATGATAGGAATTATGAAATAAAATAATGTAGGTTAATAAAATAAGTTAAAAAAATAAAAGTCTTAAGATAGAAACAAGGATAGCATGTTGGAGAAGCCCAGTTTAGCTAAAGCTTCATGATCAATGAAAAGAGCAATGAAGATATAGTCCTAGAGGTATGCAGGTATTATTATAGCTTGTGTCCTACAGAGTCTGAACTTCAGCAGCTTTCCTTGATGTCTACTACAAATGCTAACAGCATGATTGGAATGGAAACTTGACTCTCCACCTTCACATCTAGTCCTGAAGATTTGCCTAGTTTGTCCAAGCTATAGCTCCAAGAGTTATCTTGCCACCTCTCCCTGCTTCATTCACTCGTAAAATTTGATCTATCAACAAGCCCTGCTAGACATTGTATAACTCTGTCCATATTTCCTTTGCCACTGTTATTATTTCAATTTAAGTTACCATTGTCTCTTTCTGGAAATACTGTAATAACATATAATTTGTTTGCTTCACTATCCTTCCTACACAATCAATTCTTACAGAAACAAAAGTTGGGTTTTTTTTTTTAAATGCAAGTAAGATTGTTATTTTCTTAAACTTTCAGTAATGTGTTACTAAATTTAGTTTCTATGATAGATTTCCCTCCCATCGCGCATGTATTTGCTGGATTAACAAGACACATAAAAAAGAAGAAAATGCGTTTTAATTACTTGCTATGTATCTGAGAGTCAAATAGTAAATAAAAGACAGAAAGACTATTACCTTTGAGTTGTGGTGCTGGGGAAGGGGGCCAAATATCCCTTGCATAGCCAAGAGAGTGGACAAACTTGTCTTGGAAGGAGAGCCTTCAGGATTCTCCTAGGGAGAAGGATGGTGAAACTTTGTCTCACATACTATGGACATACTGTTAGGAGGGGAAGTTTTTGAAGAAAGATATTCTCAGAGAGTGGAGGGGCAGCAAAGCAGAGAAAGACCTTCAACTAGACAGATTGACGCAGTGACTGAAACAATGGGCTTTTGTATGGGAGAAACGATGATGGCACAGAAAAGTCAGAGTTCAGGGCTGATGTTTACTGGGTCGCTATGAGTTGACCTCGATTTGATAGCACTTAACTACCACCACAACAAAGAAAATAAAGGGGAAATATTTCGAGTGAGCACAAGAGAAATTACTACAATAATCTAGAAAATCTTCTTTAACATTATAAATCATAGCCTCCAAGTCTATTATCTTGCTGGAAAAATTTGAGTTGAATGTTATGAACTTGTATTACTCTATTCTTTACCTTTGTCCAGATTTTGGTACAATTTCTAATCTTTTTTTACTTCTTTTCTCTACTTCTCATCTATAGATTCTGACCAAGCAGAGGAAAAGTCATATATAGAAAAAGAAAGGAAAGGAATGTCATTATTTTTAACTGTTAACATTGTTAGACTATATTTTAAGAACATATTTCTATTGAGTACATAAAATCATAGATTTATAAAATATTGTAGACCTGACTGAAACAACCTCAATTTTAAAACTCTTTTATTCTTTATTGTGATTTTAAAACCATAGGTATTTCCTAGCAGATAATGTTGGCTCCTAAAATGCCACTTTGCCTTTTCAATTCACTGCAGTTTGTAAACGAGAAACAGCCATTATAATGTCACTTCTAAAATAACTTACCTTCAGGGGCAGTTGTTTGGTTAACCACATAGTGCCCATATACTTAACCATAACATGTCATTGTTTCATTTCAGCCATGATCTTTTTCCAGTCATACAGATTCCAGAAATGGCACCTCAATCAGACACTGTAAAACTGACACAGGACTGTTCAGATGATTTAGAGTATTGGCTTAGTGATAAGGAGTCATGCAACCATCCCAAAGGCACCCTGTTCAAATCTACCAACTGCCAATCTGTATGACTGGAGAAAAGGGGACAGTCTCCTCCCAAGAAATTAAACTGCCTCAAAATGCACTAGAGGGTCAGCTAATAGTTTGTTCTTACTGTACGGCAATGAGTTTGAGTTGAGTTTTATTTGGTTCTAGAACAAAACACTTCCCATCATTTGGAGAAAACTTCTCAAAATTCAACCCATTGTCCTTGAATAGCAACCACCTCATAGCTGACCCTCCAGTAAGTTTTAGGAAAGTTATAAATTGTACAAGAGAAGATTGCCCATCTTTCTCTCATGAAGAAGCTAGTGGATTCCAAAGTCTACAGAGGTGACATCAAGTCAGTAGTGCAGCTCCCTATGGGCTATATCACCAAAACTACTCCACTAGCTATTGTTGTAGTTGTTATATACTGTAGAGTAGGAACCAAACCTATACCTGAACTTACAGTGATGGGTTTTCTGAGGTAATAGATTACACAGAATACATCATCTATCTTTATCCTTCAGAGCACTTGGTGAATTTGAACACCTTACCTATGTTGTTGTTAGGTACTTTTGAGTCGAGTATGAATCAATCGACCCTATGTACAGTAGACTTAAACCTATCCTGAGCCATTGTCAGCATCTCTGACACACTTGAGCTCATTGCTGTAGCTCCTGTGCCAATCCATCTCATTGGAGGTCTTCCTTTCTTTCACTGACTCCATATTTCCAAGCATGATGTCCATTTCCAAGGAACAGCCTCTCCTAGCATAACAACATGTCCAAAGTATAAAGGATACAGCTTTAACATCTTTGCCTCCGAGGAGCATTCAGGCTTCACTTTTCTGTTTGTTCTTTTGGCAGTCCAAGGGATATTTAGCACAGTTCAACAACACAACTCAAAGGCATGAATTCTTCTGTCATCTTTATTTATTGTCTAGCTCTCAAATGCATAGCAGATGACTGAAAGATTATGCCTGATTTGGGTTCACCTTCGTCTTCAAACTGATACCATTGCTCTTAAGTATTTTGGTGATGTCCCTGAAATAGACTTGCCCAATGCAATAAGTCTTCTGATCTGAGAGATGGTACCAAGGATTGTTGATCCAAGCAAGTTGACAGAATCCATTCTTTCTCCTTCTGTCTTGGTGTTGTCTCTTGGCTCTATGGTGAGGACCTTTTGTTTTCTTGATATTTAGATGTAATCCATATCATAGGCTGTAGCCCTCCATCTTTTGCAGCAAACATTTCAAATTATCCTCATTTCCAGCAAGCAAGATTGTGTCATATGCATAATGCAGGTTGATAATGAGTCTTTCTCCTATCCTGATGTCGCATTCCTCTTCATAGGATCCAGCATCACATCTGTATGCTTTACATACAGATTGAATAGGTATGGAGAAAGGATATATCCCTGCCACACACCATGCCAGATTTTATTTTTTTGACCCTTCCCAATTTTATAGCATGAAATGTTTCTTTGCTTGAATCGGACAATAGCATCTTGATCTAGGTATAGAATTTGCATGGGTACAGTTAAGTGTTCTGAATTTCCTGTTCTAACTCATATCTCAATGTTAGCCATAATTTGTTGTGAGCCACATAGTCAAATAATCCTTGCATAGTCAATAAAATGCAAATAGACATTCTTCCAGTATTCTCTGCTTTCACCTAGGATCCACTGAACATCAATAATGACACCCTATTCTAAAGCAAGCTATAATTTCTGGTAGTTTTATATCTATGTGTTGTTCTACCTGTTTATGAATGGCCTTCAGCAGTATTTTGCCTGTATATGATACTAATGATATTATTTGATAATTTCCACATTCTACTGGGTCACCTTTCTTGTGAATGGGGACAAATACAGATTTCCTGTAAGTTGACAAGTCTCCTACTCTTTTAAATTCCCTGGCATTGACGAGTGAGCACATTCAGGGCTGTGTCTGTTAGTTGAAACATGACAACTGGTATTACATCAATTCCGTGGACTTTATATTTTGCCAGTGCCTTCAGTGAAGCTCCTTTTTCATTACCAATGGCTCTTGTTCATATGATATTTCAACAGTTTACAGTAGACTAATTCTTTTGGTACAATGACTCTGTATATTCCATCTTCTTACCTATTGTTATTGTGTGCCATCGAGTTGGAACTGACTCATAGCTTACCCTCCAGCATGTTTTCAGGGGAAGTAAACCTCAGTGAGATTTAGGAGACGTTTTCCCATCCTTCTCTCACAGAGCTGCTGGCTAATAGCTCTTGTAATACTAGCTAGAAGCTGTTTTACCTATTGTTGTTGTTAGGTGCTGTCAAGTAGAATACAATCCAGCGCAACCCTATGAACAGCAGTTCTGAACCCTATCCTATTCTGTGGCATCATCAGAATCTCTGATACACTGTAGCTCATTGCTGTAATCACTGTGTCAACCCACCTGTTTGAGGGTCTTCTTTTCCTTTGCCATATCCTTTACCTTTCCAAGCATGATGTCTCTCTCTAAAGAACAGCCTTTCCTAGCAGCATGCCTGAAGTATATGAGATGAAGCTTTATCATTTTTGCCTCCAGTGAGCACTCTGGCTGCACATGCTCCAAGACTTAACTGTTTATTCTTTTAGTAGTCCATGGAATGTTCAGTACTCTTCTCCAAAACTGATGTTCAAGGACATCACTTCTTCCATCATCCTTATTCATTATCCTGCTCTCAGATGCCAGTTAAGTGACAGAAAGCCTCGTGGTCTGAATCAGGCATACTTTAGTCTAAAACTCACATCATTGCTCTTCAATAATGTGGAGATGTCCATGACTGCAGAATTTCCCAGTGCAATAAGTCTCCTGATTTCCTGACTGCTGGTACCAAGTGTATTGATTGCAGATCTAAGTAAGATAAAGTTGTTGATCGTTTCAAACTTTTCTCCAACTATTATGATATTTCCTACCAGTCCAGTGGTGAAACTTTGTTAATGTTGAAGGCTATATTCTTTGATCATCTGAAGTAAGAGCTTCAAGACTTTCTTATTTTAAGAAAGCAAACTTGTGTCATATGAATAATAAAAGTTCTTGATGAGCCTTCCCTCAATCCTGATGCCAAATTCTTCTTCATAGAGTCCTATTTCTCAAATAATTTGCTCAGCATACAGGTTGAGTAGGTATGGAGACAGGATAGAACACTCATTCACACCTTTCTTAATTTTAAACAATGCAGTGTTCACTTGCTCTGTTTGCACAACAGCCTCTTAGTCTAGATTTCACATGAGCACAATTAAGTTTGGAGCTTTCTAATTTTTCTGAATTTTAGCCATAATTTGTTATGAACCACAGAGTCAAATGCCTTTGTGATTGAGACTGAAGAAAAGGAAAACAAGTCCATAAGAATAAAAATAATCTTGAGTTTATCCGACCTGGATTTAAAAATCTTCTTAAGAATAGGTTTGAAGCATTGATCACTAGATGTGTTGTGAGATGACATCAATGATATCATTCAACAAGAAAGCAAAAGGTCACTACAAAGACAGAAAAGAAGAAGAAGAAAACAAAAGTGGATGCCAGAAGAGAACCTGAAAATTGCACTAGACCATCAAGAAGTTAAAATGATGGGAAGAGATGCTGAAGTAAAATAGCTGAACAGAAGATTTCAAAGGGCAGTGAAAGAAGACAAAGCAACATATTATAGTGGAATGTGTGGAGACCTAGAATAGGAGGATATAAATGGAAGAACTTGCTCAACATTTCTGAAAAACAAATTCAAACCTCGAGTTGTAATACCAATTCATGCATCCCAAGGCGTGCTCACCAATCTATGTTAGAAAATTTGGAGGACAGCTCCCTGGCCTCCAAAAAAAATGGAAGAGATCCATTTTTGTTCTCCTTTCCAAGAAAGGTGATCCAAAGAAAGCTGACATTAGAGAATAATATCATTAATATCACATGCATGAAAAATACGGTTGAAGATCATTCAAAACTGGGTAGAATATGGATAGAAAACATCCATATTTCAAGCTGGATTTAGAAGAGGCTATGGCACCAGGGATATCATTGCTGATGTCAGATGGATCCTGGCTTAAAGGAAAGAATACCAGAAGATATTTGTGCTTTAATGTCTTACCTATTGGTGGTGGTGGTATTAAGTGTTATCGAGTTGCCCTAGACTCATAGTGACCCTATGTACAAAGCTCTGAACCATGTCCTATTCTGAGCCAATCTTACTGTCTCTGAAACATTTAATCCCATTATCCCAGTTACTATGTCAATTAATCTCATTCAGGGTCTTCCTTTATTGCACTGTCCTTCCATTCTTCCAAGTATGATGTCCTTCTCGAAGGACTATTCTCTCCTGGAAACATACCTAAAGTATGTGAGATGGAGCTTCAAAATCCTTGCCTCCAAAAAGCTACTTGGTTTCACTTTCTCCAGGACAAACCTCTTTGTTATTTTGGTAATTCAGGAAATGTTCAAGGCTCTTTTCCAGCACTACAACTTCAAGGAATCGATTCATCTTCTGTCATCTTTAGTTATTATCAGCTCTCAGGCACACCTTAGTCTCTAGATTGACATTGTTGCTCTGGAACACTCTAGATAGGTCCCGGACATCAGATTTTCCTAGTGAAATTCATCTTTTGATTTCCTGACTGCTGGTACCAAGAGTGTTGATTGTGGAACCAAGCAAGTTGAAATTGTTAACAATCTTAATCTCTTCATCTATCATGGTGCCGCCAATTGTCCCAGTGGTGAGAATCTTTGTCTTGAACACTGCAGTCCTTGGATTTCTGTAGCAAATACTTCAAGTCCTCTTCAGTTTCAGCAAGCAAGGTTGTGTCATTTAATAAGGTAGGTTGTTGACGAGTCTTCCTTCAACCCTGATGCCACATTCCTCCTTATAAAGCCCAGGCTCCTGAATGATCTGTTCCATATATAGATTGAAAAGGTATGGAGACAGGATGCATCCTTGACACACTCCTTTCCTGATTTCCAATCCTTGCTCTGTTCTGATGATTGCTTCTGGGTCCAAATGTAGTTTTTACATGAACACAATCAGATGTTCTGCGATTCCCATTATTCTTAATATTAGCAACAATTTGTTGTCATCCACAGAGTCAAATAAATGCCTTTGCACAGACAATGAAACACAGACATTCCTCTGGTACTCTCTGCTTTTAGCAAAGATCTATCTGACATGGGCAATAATGTCCCAAGTGTCATAGCCTCTTCTAAACCCAGCTTGTATTTCTGATAGTTCCCTGTTAATGTACTGTTTCAGTCATTTTTGGATAATTTTCAGCAGGATTTACTTGTGTGTGATCTTAGTGATATTGTTTGATAATTTCTACACTCTGTTGAATCACCCTTTTTTACAATGGGAATAAATATGGATCTCTTCCAGTCGATTGGTAAAGCAACAATGAACTATCATCTAAACTACTATGCACAAATTTAAATCTACATAATTAGTCTATTTAAAGTCACTTCAAATTTTTAGCTTCAGCCTCTTTAGAGTCAACATGCCCTCATGAAGGGCCTTTGTATCTAAAAATTTGTCAGATCCTCAGTCCTACAGCCTTCGAGCCTAGTGTTGTTTTATTTTGGAAGAACTTTGTTCTAAGTGGTACAGTGCTGGTCTGCCGATTTACTGTATTGAGGTAACTTGTGGTTGCTGTGATGCTGAACCCTATGCTATTGGTGTGTTAAATACCATAATAGTTACGATGGTGGACAGTGTTTGGAGGACCCCCCAGATTAAGACAGATTTGGAAGCAGTGGCATCCATTTCCTAAACAACATGCCTCCGGAAACTATGAATTTAGAAAAACTACTATACTTATAGAAAAGGTTCAGGCCTTTTGTTCATAGGGTCACTATGAGTCATGCTCGACAGCAATCAACAACAATAAGTAGTTTATTATTTTTAATGAGTTTTAAGAGTATCACTAGAGACTTCTCAAAATATAAGAATCCAGTTTTTTCATTCTTTCACAGCACACTCATTTTATCATGTGCAGCATTACAAATAAATTTTAGAGCTTTAAATTGGTCCATATTTCTATGATTAGTATTTATTTGAATTGTTTTGCAAGTTATATAAACAGAATCTTTGTTTCTGTATTATAAAACACAATTATACAGTGCATTATTTTTTTAAAATATCCAAACTGCTTGGTCATCTGTTGATATTACTTTAAAAACACAGGCTTGTGTACAGAAAGTGGCAAGTCAACCAGTATGCACAAAGAGTTAAACCATCTACATTTATTTCTCTTTTTTCTACTTAATTTGGGTTAGTGGTTTAGAATAAGACACCATTTATGCATCTGCTACAATAAAAAGAAATTTAAATAATACCATGCATCTCAGTACTTTTCTGTGAAGATTATATAAGAGTATGATTGTAAGTGTTACGCAGATGACACAACCCTGCTTGCTGAAACTGAGGAAGACCTGAGGCGCTTGCTGCAGAAGATCAAGGACTACAGTCTCCTATATGGACTGAAGCTAAATGTCAAGAAAACAAAGATTCTAACCACTGGGCCAATTGGCAGCATCAGCATGGATGGTGAGGAGGTTGAGATAGTTAACGGTTTTAATTTACTTGGCTTCACAGTCAACGCTCTTGGTAACAGCAGCCAGGAAATCAGGAGACGAATTGCACTGGGAAAGTCGGCTGTGAGGGGCCTCTCAAGTGTACTGAAGAGCAATGATGTTAGGCTGGAGACTAAGGTGCGCCTGATCCGGGTTATAGTCTTCGCAGTTATGTGCTATGCATCAGAGAGTTCGACAGTGAATAGGGCTGATAGAAAGAAGATTGATGCCTTTGAGCTGTGGTGCTGGAGAAGAGTGTTGAATATACCATGGACTGCTAGGAGAACAAACAGGTTTGTCCTGGACAAGGTGAAGCCAGAGTGTTCCCTGGAGTCAAGGATTCTGAAGCTTCATCTGACATATTTTGGGCGTGTTGCAAGGAGGGACTGGTCCTTGGAAAGGGACATCATGTTTGGCAGAGTGGAGGGGAAGCGAAGGAGAGGAAGACCTTTGGTGAGATGGATCGATTC
>NW_006399797.1:7165334-7187129 GCF_000299155.1 Elephantulus edwardii | reverse complement strand
TGGCAGAGTGGAGGGGAAGCGAAGGAGAGGAAGACCTTTGGTGAGATGGATCGATTCTGTGACTGGAGCGGTGGAAATAAGTGCGTTTGAGATGGCTAGGTTGGCACAGGATAGAACAGCATTTAGAGCTCTTGTACATAGGGTCGCTGTGAGTCGCAAGCGACTCGATGGCACATAACAACAACAACAACATGATTGTAAAAGCTTTCACAGAACTATTAAGCAATTGTCATATTATTCTCATGAAGCAAATTATCATTTCTACATTTTCTCCACTGATAGAAGATTTCAAATGTTAGAATATTTACAGTACAAGTATTTTTGAAGTACAGTATAACTATAATGGACTTTAAAAAATTTTATATTTTCCTCTCCTAGAAAATCTTCATTCCCTTCACTTATACTAACAGAGAGTAGTAAGAAACTCAGCGTCCTGAGAGAAACTTCTATTGGGGTTTTGCTGGTTTTGCTTTATTGGATTAAACAAATGCTTCCCCCCCCCACCCCCTGCAGAACTCTGAGGTAGAGTGGGTCGATTTGTCCTAGGATGCTAGAGGCTTAATGTGAGGGAAGAACTTGGTGTTTAGAATTCTCTTCTCTGATTTGCTGGAATAAGCCAGGCTCATGCTGATCCAGACAATATCAGAAAATTAATATGCTTTTCTTGATTTTCATGCGAATGGGACTGTGGTTTTAGTGACTAACACTAGCTTATCATTTTGTCTCAGTGAGTATGCCTGGGGAACAATAGTTAAACATGAAAAGGTAAATTAGACATAATATACCCCTTAAAGAGGAAAAGTGTTTATATTCTGACATTGTTTCCTAAAGTGGATGTGTATAGGGGATAAAGAACAGGTGGTTAAAGGATAAGGTGTAATTGTTTCTTTAGGTCATTTTAGGGGAAGAATTAGAGCTACACTGAAGAAGACATGAATAGACAAACCATATTTTTTATAACGATAAACTTTGCAGAGATAATTTTAAGGCCATGAGAATCTTTCACATAATTAAAAAAAATAAAATTTTATTTAGATAAGGAATCTTTAAACGTTTAAAGCAAAAACAATTAATCAAAAGAACTAATGAGGCATGAGAATCTCAACTTCCACAACCCTGAGACCAGAACTAGAAGGTACTTAGCTATCACCTCTTTAAGGGATCACAGTAGAAGATACTTAGTAGAGAAGGAGAAACAAAACTCAAAATCATAAAAAAGGCCAGGCCTCTTGATCCAAGAATAAGTCCCCCAAGAATAAGGCTCTTGCTGACCTTCAAATCTGGAATGAAATTCACCTCTATGACTCAACTTTCAGTGAAACAATTGTGCTCCTTAGAAAAATTGACTATAGTTGTTGTTAGGTGCCAGTGAATTGACTATGACTCATGTAGACCCTCTGAACATCAGAGGGTTCACATTGCCCTCTCCTGCGCCATCCTCACCATCTCTGATACACTTCAGCCCATTGTTTTTGATCACTGTGTCAATCTTGTTGATTATCTTCTTCTCTTTTGCTGACTCTCCACTTTTACAAGCTTGATGTTCTTTTCCATGGAATAGTTCCTCCCCAAAGTATGTGAGACAAAGATCATCAGTTTGAATGCAGCAGGCATGTCTTAGGAGAAAGAGAAACAGTCTCCACCTGTAAAGATATTTAGCTTTATAAGTCCAGGAGAGTCTAGTCACTATGATACGAAATCAGCTGGATGGTAGTGGACTTGTTTATAATAACCTAAAGATAACAATGGTAAGGAGACTTCATCTCATGTACTTTGGATATACTGTGAAGATGGCCCAGTCCCTGGAAAAAGGCATCATACTTGGTAAAGTGGAGGATCAGTGAAAAAAGAGAAAGACCTCTTATGAGATGAATTGACACAGTGTTTGTGAAAATAGAGACTCAAACACAGCAATGATTGTGAGGTTGATGTAGGACTGGGCAAATGTTTTGTTACTTTTAAGGTCACTTTGAATTAGAACCAACTCAACAACAAATAACACAACAAAGAGGACAAATATAACTACAATAAGCCACTTTAAACTGTTTTGGAATATATTTGTTGATGGTGCTGATCTTGGACTATTTTATTTGTATTATGAAATAAAGTAAATATGTAATTATTTTGTTGGCACTGAGAACCAACAAAGGGAGAGGGAGAGGAAGAGGAAGAGGGAGTGGGAGTGGGAGAGGGAGTAGGAGAGGGAGAAGGGGAAGGAGAGAGGGAGAGGGAGAGGGAGAGTGAGAGGGAGAGAGGGAGAGGGAGAGGGAGAGGGAGAAGGAGAGAGAGAGAGTCTCAATTAGATTAAAGTGAAAATGTTTTAGGTCTGGATTGGAAATAAAAATTTCATTAACTGATGTTTTAATTTATATTTACAAATTATTTCCTATCTCTGTCCACTGAAAAGATAAAGAAGCAATAGACAGTGACACTGTGTTCCCTCAGTGCCTAAACTGTGGTTTCTAACTACCAGTTTGTGATGAAACAACCAAAATTGCTTGAAAAAAATGGCTACTTTTAAATGTGGGGCAGAGAATTTAAAACATGAAACTGGAGCATTTGTCAGACTTAAGAGGTTAAAAAGATCCTAAGAAAACTAAGTCTTGCTAAGAAATTAGGAACTAACTTGGACAAAAGTAGGATAATACAAACAGTAAATTTAACAGATTAAAAAACAGCAAACAGCAAAAAAATGTTCTTAAAGTCATGAGTTCACAATCATATTTTAAAAATAGAAATTATTACCCACCTTTGGAGAATATTAAAAAATTAACATAACTTGAAAATATTTAAAGAAAAAAAAATTTATTCTGCCTTTTCAGCAAATGTGCCTTTATTGTTGTTATGTGCCATAAATTAAATAGTTGAACAAAGAATAACTTTATTTATAGCTAATAACTAGTAGTGTGATGTGGAATGTGTTTGGCTACTAGCCAAAAGGTCAGCAGTTCAAATCTAACAGCTATCTGAGGAAGAAATATTAGCTGTATCTCTGTTACAGATTTACAGCCTCAGAGACCCACTGGAGGGTCACTCACTATGAGTTGGATTCAGCTTGATGGCAGAGAATTTGGTTTTAATTTGATATCTATAAACTGGTAAATATAAATAATTTGGTAAATATAAATGATCTATTCCAGCTAATTAGTAGAGAAGAAACCTTTAAAAATTATCACGATTTTATAAACTAATGGATTAATGATTATAAGCACATTTTCAAAATAAAACCACTTAGGTATTATATGTCCTTGATGAAAGTACACAACTGCATTTATGAGATCAATATACAAAAAAATTCAACCTAAATCCAATCAGGTCTATACAATCTGACTATCCAGTCTCCAAAAGAGTTTTTCTTTTTTTTTAAAAAAAGCATGATAAATTGCAACATTGAGATGCAATCAGCATTATCCAGATAAACACTACAGGAAACAGTCTTCAATATGGATTGAAGCTCAATATCAAGAAAACAAAGATTCTCACTACTGGGCCAATTCACAGCATCAGGATGAATGGTGAAGGGATTGAGATTATTAACAGCTTTAGTTTGCTTGGCTCCACTGTCAACACTATTGGCACCAGCAGCCAGGAAATTAAAAGATGTGTTAAGATGGGAAATTCAGCAGTTAGGGGCATCTCCAAAATATTGAAGAGCAATGGTGTCACTCTGGAGACTAAGGTGTGTCTCATACAGGCCATGGTCTTTGCAATCACCTGCTATGTGTCAGAGGATAGAAGGAGAATTGATGCCCTTGAGCTGTAGTGTTGGAGAAGAGTATTGAATATACCATGGACTGCTAAGAAAACGAACAGGTTCATCCTGGAGAGGGTTAAGCCATGCGGCTCCTTGGAGGCAAAAATTTGGAAACTTCATCTGATATACTTTGAACATGTTGCAAGGAAGAACCAATTCTTGGGGAAGAACATCATGCTTGGGTGGGTGGCGGGACAGCACAAGAGAGGAAGACTCTATATGGGATGGATTGACTCAGTAACTGGGATAATTGAGGTAGGTGTGCCGGAGACAGTGAGATTAGCACAGGATAGAGCAAGATTTAGGACTGTTGTTCACAGGGTCACAATAAGTCACAAGCAACTCGATGGCACATAACAACAACAGGAAAACAACATCACACTAAAAAAAAATTATATTGCACGTGGAAAAGTAAAACAATAAAGGAACAGTATGGAGACTAAATTAGACTTAAGAATTGTTGCAGTGTATCAACTTTATTTGGATTCATATTTGAACAAACAATCAAAGGTTATTAGAAAAAAGACATTTTTAAACAATTGAGGAAATTAGACTGCTAAATGAGCATTTGATGAATATTTGCTATGAAGAATTTGTCACTTATATTTTAAATATGATTGATAAATGATATTACAAAACCATTACAAATGTAATTATATCCTATCTGAAATTTTCTCCAAAATGTTGGAGATAGGAAGGGTAAATAGGAAGAAATATAGAAAAGAAATATATCCATGAAAAGCTAATTGTTGAAGCTGGTGACAGATATATTTTGATTTATATCTGAAAGTTTCCATGTTAGGTCATATAAGTAAAAGAAATAATAACCATAACACTGACACCCATCATGGAGCACCTCTGAGGCCTGTGCATGTCCTGGATTATCAATCACAAACGTGTCTTAATAGTACATGGACAAATATAGTCTCCCAATCTATCTAAGACTTATCCTCATGTGGCAAAAATGAGCTAATGAAGCTCCAGACCCATTAGAGTTGTGGACACTGAACACTTGGAACTGAGTTAACCCCCCCAAAATAAAAGGAGTTCTTGTGGCTTAGTGGTAAGACTCTATGTCGCAATCCCAAATGCATGTGGGTTCAAATCCACCAAGTGCTCTGGGGGAGAATGGACAATTTTCTCTCTTATGAATTTTGTTATTGTTATGTGCCATTGAGTCACCTGCATCTTACAATGACCCTATCCTGTCCTGTTTGGCCAATCTCACCGTCACTGAAATACTGTAGTAACTGTGTCAATCTATCTCATCAAGTGTCTTCCTCTCCTGTTTTGTCCCTCTACCCTACTCTAAGTACTGGTCCATCCTGATAACTTGCCCAAAGCATGTGAGATGGAGCTCCAAAATGTTTGCCTCCAGAGAGCAAGTTGGTTTCACCATCTCTAGAACAGACTTGTTTGTTCTTTTTTCAGTCCATGGTATATTCAATGCTCTTCTCCAGCACCACAACTCAAAGACATCAGTTCTTCTGTCATCCTTGTTCTTTGTCAAACTCTCTGATGCATAGCAAATAATTGTGAAGACCATGGCCTGGGTCAGGTGCACTTTAGTCTCTAGACTGACATCTTTGCCCTTCAGCACTTTTGAGAGGTCCCTGACTGCAGACTTTCCTAATCCAATTATTTTTATTTCCTGGATTCTGATTCCAAGAGTTTTGATTAGGGACCTGAGCAAGCTGAAATTGTTAACAATCTCAATCTCTTCTCCATCTATCATGATGGTACCAATTGGCCCAGTGGTGAGAATCTTTGTTTTCTTGAGGTTGAGCTTCAATTCATATGGAAGTCTGCCTCTGAAAACGTGCTAGAGGGTTAACTGTGGGTTGTTTCTGACTTGATGGCAAACAACAGCCAAAGAAAGAAAAGTATTTAAATATATCTTTATCTCTCTCATATCTTATATCACACATACACACACACACACCCTGCCAAAGACTCCATTTTTCAGAAGAATCACATAGCATTACATATAAGGCCATCCCTCCCCTGGCTCACTAAGGTCCAGTTTCATTATCTTCCTTGAGTTTCTTTGATGTCTAATGTATTTTGCACTTGCTCTTCAATCTTACTCTAAACTTCTTTTCTCATTCCCTTCAACCCCCTGGTGGGATTATTCACTGGTCATTCTTCTAGCTCTAGCACCTACAAAATGTTGTCTGGTTCCCTAATACATCTTTGCTGACTTAGTGCATGAAGTAATCCTAGTGTTTTCCTTATTAAAAATACCTAAAGCCATTTCCTCATTTTTGGCACCTTACACTCGAGATGTTTATCAACATTTGTTTTATTTAACTTCTTAGCTGTTCATCATTGACAGAAAACGCATTCACAATCTACTGTTCTGCTTCATTTGCTGACATTGTTTTAATCAAAATGTCTATTGTCTGAGAACTATTTTCAGTTTTGAGTAAAAGAAAGAAAGCAGACAAGTTTGGCTTTTTTGTAGACAAGCATGACAAACAATGAGATTGTCAGATATTTAAACACAGATGTGTTGGCTCCAGATTTAACTTCACTGTTTTTAGCCTCCTAGTTCATCACTTACACTAAAATTTCTGATTATAGTCCAAGATCAACGGAATCATACTTTTATTTTTATAAAACAATTTAGTTATGATTTCTTGAAATAAAATGCCTTTATGTGAAAATGTATGTCTGTTACTAGATAATCAGAAGATAGACAAAAAGAAAAAATTTAAGACCTAATGCTCTTACCACTTAGAGATATTCTAAGTTTGTGTTTTGCTGTATAATAGAGAAACCAATTTTAGCTTTCACAAAATGGATCTTAATGTATATAATATTGACAATGAGGGTTTTTGTGGTTTTTTTTTTCAAATTGAACTCACAAACACATGTTTTTGTGAAGAGAACCCACGTTCTGTTGTGTGCTCCTCAGATTAACAACATATTCCCTGAGGATTCTCAGGGAACAACTGTTGGTTGAGTCATGCCTCATTGGTACTTTGTTTTTCTAGAATATCATGAATTTTTAAGAAAACAAACATCAGAAAAACATGATAGAAAGAAATGCACATGCAGTGTACAATATTCTCTCTGTGGAAACTGATCTAAAACATTATCATCTGACATTCATTAGTCCTTGGTATAATTTGGTAACTGAATCTAGAGTAACCCAGTGAATGGAAGGAATTTAAAAAAAACAAAACAAAAACAACAAAACAACAAAACCCTGAATAAAAAATTTCAAAGGGTGTTTTGAGAAAATAAAGCAAATGTTGATAACAAAATGTGCAAAGACCTGGAGTTAGATATCCAAAAGGGAAGAACATGTTTGACATCTCTTAAGCTAAATGAAGTGAAGGAAAATGAAAACTTGAAGCTAAGATATGTAAGGATTATATAGAAACACTGGTGATGTAATGAGTTATGTGTTAGGCTGCTAACTGAAAGGTTGGCAGTTTGAATCCACCAGCCACTCCATGGGAGAGAAATGAAGAGTCTGCTCCTGTTAAGAGTTATAGATTCTGAAACCTGATGGAAGGTTGCCATGAACTGAGATTTACTTAATAGTGGTGGAGTTAGTTTTTTTGTTTTCTCAGAGAAAATAATGATGGAAGCATCAAAAGAAGATGCAAGGAATACACAGAATCACTATGCAAAAAGGAATTGGTCATCATTCAAACTTTTCAGGCCATTGACAGCATGGAATCAAGACCTCATGGTACTGAAGGAAGAAGTCCAAGCTGCACTGTAAGTAATGGTGATATTTAAAGCTACAGGGACTGACAAATACTAATTGAAATGCTTCAACAAGTGACTGGGTGCCAAAGGAACCTCGTTGTCCATGCCAAGAAAGAGTAGATAGCTGTTCAACCAACCAAAAGAGATTCATATTTGTGCTCATTTCCAAGAAAAAAGAGCCATTAAATATGAAAATTATCGAGGAACATAAGGATAATTTTTTTAAAAAAATGATTGCAGTACGTAGACATGGAGTTGCCAGAAGTTCAAGTCAGTTTCAGAAGATGAAGTGGAACAAGGAATGGCATTGCATCTTTCAGATGAATTTTGGCTAAAAGCAGAGAAAACCAGAAAGATGTTTACCTAAGTTTTATTGACTATGTGTGCAAAGATATTCTACTATATGGATAACAGATTGTGAATAAAATAGTTAAGAATGGGGATGTCAGAGTACATAAGTGTACTTAAGCAGAATCTGCACAAATATAAAGAGAGAAAGTTGTCTGAAGTGAATATGGTGATACTGCATGGTTTACAATGAAAAAAAGTGTGGCTAAGCAAATCTCTGAGAAACTAGACCCTGTGAAGAAGATAAGACATCAGGATTGGAGGAAGACTTATGAAACATGTGTATGTAGATTCTAGTAGCTTGTTTGCTCAAAGTGAAGAGCACTTAAAGTGCCTACTGATTAAGCTCGAGGACTATAGCTTAGCTTTCAGCAGGTCAGTATGGATTATACCTCAACCAAAAGAAAGCAAAGATCCTAAGAACAATATCAATATCCAACATCATGATAAATGGACGCAATACTGAAGTTATCAAGGATTTTCTTTTATGTGTGTGTATCCACAATCAGTCCCCTCGGAAGAAACTTTCAAGAACCCAAACAATGTATTATACTGGATAACTTTGCCTCTAAAAACTCTATAAAATGTTAAAAAGCAAAGATGTTATCTTGAATACTAAGATGTGCCTACCCCAACTCATGATCTTTTCAATTAACTCATAAGTGTGCTAAAACTGGACAATGACTAAGGAAAATAAAACAATCGATGCCTTTACATTGTATGCTGATGAGGAACATCCTGTGGACTGGCAGGAAAAAAAAAAGACCAAATCCATCTTGGAAGAAGCATAGCCAGAATGCTCCTTGGAAGTGAGGATGAGAAGACATCATCTTACGTACTTTGGACATATCATCTGGAAGGAAGGAGATAAGGACATCATGTCTAGTGGAAGGTTGGGGAAAAAGAGCTCTCCATGAGACAAATAGACACAGTGGCTACACCACTGAGATAAAACACAGTAATGATCACTATGATGGCTTCGGACTGTGTTTGTCCAGTTGGAACTGACTCAATACCACGTCACAACAGCAACAACAGATTTCCACAATGACCATGTTTTGTTTAGCAGTTCAGTATGCTACAGACTAAACCCTCATAGTTTCTTAGTAAAACTACTCTTCTTGGTATAATTAAATGCTTTATTTTCCTTATAACCTTCTTTTAATCCTTAACTTACATATTTTAAACATATTTGACATATGCTCAAAAGTTACCAGTTATATAATTTCTGACTGTAATATCTCACCACAAAAATTCCTCATGAGCTCATGATGAATATCTCATCACGTGCCACTTTGCCTTGCAAATAAGCAAGAACAAACCAGCCCTGTTTGACTACCACTACTTTCACAGTAATATATGAAGACTGAACTTCTCCAAGCCAAACTCAATCCAAGCAACTCTTTGCTCTGTGCTCTAGAGTTCTTGACTATCCCAAATTTTCCAGTATATAAAAAGTCATTTACATACTTTCTCATTTGCTGACTCAACATTCAAACATCTTTCTCGATATAATAGCCTACTTGGCATTCATTTATCAAAATAAACCACAGGATTTTTTTTTCTTATTATAATGCGTTGCTTCTTTGCTTTTTTGTTGCAATGTACTTGTGTTTTTTTTAAATTTTTTAATTTAAATTTATTATTAATTTCAGTAAAAATTAAGAGAGACTTTGGATTTCCATTCATTCATTGTTGCACTTTTCTCCCCTCCCAACCCTCCCCCCTAGAACACTACCCTCTTGGAAAAGTAAAAGAAAAATTCTTTCATTGTTTTACAGACCCTCCCCGAGGTCCACTCCACCATGTAGCCTTTGCTCTAGACTCCTGTTGTGACAAAAATACCTAATCACATATCCCTTTTAAACATTTTTCTCCCTCATCTGTTTCAGTGCAGTATACATTATTTATCCCATCTTTCTCAGTCTCCCCCCAACCCCAAGGTCAGTCCTGTTACAACAGTGGCATCATGCAGCATTTATCCTTCTGTGACAAAGATACTTCATTCAGCATAATGTCCTCCAGAGTCACCCATTTTGAATAATATTGCATGAGTTCCTTGTTTTTCAATGCAGCATAGTATTCCATTGTGTGAATATACCACAGCTTCTCTATCCATTGGTTTGTTGATGGGCACTTAGGTTGTTTCCAACTCCTTGCTATTGTGAAC
The DNA here is from genome assembly GCF_000299155.1 of Elephantulus edwardii. Classification (NCBI taxonomy): domain Eukaryota; kingdom Metazoa; phylum Chordata; class Mammalia; order Macroscelidea; family Macroscelididae; genus Elephantulus; species Elephantulus edwardii. The sequence continues at coordinate 7,177,134 of NW_006399797.1, read as the reverse complement.
AAAGCCACAATAAACATGGGTGTGCATATATCTGCTTGGATGTCAGTTATGGTCTCTTTGAGGTATATTCCCAGTCATGGAATTGCTGGGTCAAATGGTATCTCTATTTGCAACTTTTTGAGAAAATGCCATACCGCCTTCCACAGTGGTTGCACCAAAACACAGGAATTTGAGGTAAGCACAGACCCTCATGAGAACATGATGGCTTCTGTTGAATAATCACTACATAATTATAAGAATGTAGAAAACACACATGGAAAATAAATAGAAGTCTTAGTTTCTTAATTCTCTTTATTCCTAATCCTTAGTTCTTGGTTGGCCATATTTTTAAAATGTAACTTTATGGTTTGAATCCACACCTTATGAAAGTTTTCTTCTGTGTTACATTAGACCAAAATCCTTAACATAAATGCTGAGTGGAAACTCCAGTTATTGTCCAGACACCAAGTAATGGAAATTTCATTGCTATTTCACTTTGGCACATCGTACATTTGAATTACTTCCATGGTTCACAGAGACAATGCATACACAAACATGCACTCAAATCCTGGGAGCTTCAGAAGAAATTTCTCTTTGTCATCCTTAAGGTTCTTTTGTTACTACAGAAAGAAGAAAGTCAGCCTTGCACCATCAGGACTGAAAGTTCTCTTTGATTGCACTCTTTGCTTACATTCTTCTGCCTACAGTGTCAGACTGCTGCCAACAAATGCCAATCACAGGCAAGCAGGAAGAATTGCTTCACTAAAATAAAAGGAAGACTGGTCAGCCTGATGCAGTTTACCCTCACTCAAAGTTTCCTGCTCGAGACAGGAATTGCACAGAGGAATATAATTTCTTCTCCATCTCCTTCCTACTCCAGTAATCATCAAAAAAATTTCTATGTCTATAACTTTTCTCAACTTTTTAGGATAATGGGAAAATAATATTTGTTCATTTGTGATTGACTTATCTCACGCAACACAAATCCTTCCAGATCCATGCATATTTTAAAATGTTTAGGGGATTCTTCATTGTTATCTATGCTGTTGTTGCTGTTGTGTGTTGTTGAGTCAGAAATGACTCATAGATGACCTTCCCGTGGATTTTCAGAGGCTGTAAATCCTGGGGGGAAATTACCCATCCTTCTCTTGCAGAGCAGCTGGTGGATTCAGCCTGCCTGCTTTTAGACTGACAGTGCAACTCCTTATCCACGAGGCCACTTGAGTTTTAGTTTGTATATGAATGTGTCCCAGCTTGTATACCATTTATCGATTGAAAGACACTGAAAAAGGACGTATTGATAGAGAAGTATCATTACTGCTGTCTAATCAAGTTTTAGGCAAACTATTTCCCAAGGAATAGTTATAAACTATTCATGTTTCCATAGCAATCTCACCTGCTAGGTTGAATACCAAGAGAAAGAAATTATAAAAGCAGTTGTGCATGTGCCCAGGACCATTTTGAGGACTTCAGATATCTCAGTAGGAACTACAAAAAAAATCTGGATTCTCTTGTCCCACTTTTGGTGTGCCTTATACTAGTAAATCTCTTCATTAAAAGGTATGCCTTTGTTCTTAGTAATATTCAGCACTACATATACTGATAGTTTTAATGATAAGCAACAGTAAGTGCTACTTTGTGCCAGGCACTTAGCTAAGACCTTAGCTGAGGTCTTCATCCTCTTTTGTAAGCTCTCACACAGGATAAATTGTCACTTTTGTTAGGTTGCTATTGAGTTGGTTCTCAATTTATTGCAACCCCATGTAACAGAATCAATATAACTACTCTAAAGTGTTTTCTTGGCTATGTTGTTGTTGTTGTTATGTGCCGTCGAGTTGCTTGTGACTCATAGCGACCCCTATGTACAACAGCCCTAAATTCTGCTCTGTCCTGTGCCAGTCGCACTGTCTCTGACACTCCATCCCAATTATCCCAGTCACCGAATCAATCCACCTCATAGAGGGCCTTTCCCTCCTGCGCTGTCCCTCCACCCACCCCAGCATGATGTCCCTCTCCAAGGACTGGTCCCTCCTTACAACATGTCCAAAGTATGTCAGACAGAACCCCAGAATCCTTGCCTCCAAGGAGCCGCCCAGTTTAACCCTTTCCAGGATGAATCTGTTTGTTTTTCTAGCAGTCCATGGTACTCTCAATACTCTTCTCCAGCATCACAGCTCAAAGGCATCAATCCTCCTTCTATCCTCCTTAGTCACTGTCCAACTCTCTGATGCATAACAAGTGATAGCAAAGACTATGGCCTGTATCAGGCACACCTTAGTCTCCAGAGAGACACCATTGCTCTTCAGTACTTTGGAGAGGTCCCTAACAGCAGACTTTCCCATGCCAATGTGCCTTTTAATTTTCTGTCTACTGGTGCCAAGAGTGTTGACTGTGGAGCCAAGTAAACTAAAGCTGTAAACAATCTCGATCTCTTCACCATGCATCCTGATGTTGCCAATAACTTTTGTAAAAACAGATCACCAGGCCAGTCTCCCTCAGAGTGCTTGAGTGATTTCAGCCATTCACCTTTAGGTTAGCTTCTGAGTACTTGAGGTTGTTTTTACGGAGTTCCTCAGAATTGATAAAAGAACTTTTCTATCTGCATTTTATAGATAAGGAAACTGACACAGAAAGATGTTCAAAGATTTACTCAAGATTTATCAATTAAATAATGGGATAGAAACTTCATGTCAGTTCCATCTAACTCCAGCATCCATACTTTATATTGATAAATTCCGTGGTCAAGGAGTTGCTGGGTTGCTTTTAGCTATTTTAAATAAGGCTTAGGGGTGCTTCCACCAGGGCTGCTTCTGCCTCTGCTGAGGTGATATTGTCTAAACAAGCTTGTACCTATTTAAGTGTGGGTGTATTGAAGTATCCTGGCCAAGAATTTAGACTCTGGGTATTAATTTTTTCTCTCATTTCATTTTTGTCTTGTTTTTGAATATTGATAAGAAGGCATTTCCAAAGGGTAGGGCTTGGCAAGAGAAGCAGAAGTACTTCAAAGTATCCTTATTCTGTTGACCTCCATGTTGTGTCAGTAGTCATGAAAGGTTTGAAATCCTCAAGACCGCAAGTCCTCTTGAATGTATCAGAGAAGATAATGACAAAGTGACCTGAAAATAGAAGCAAAGCACAACATGTCTTGGAAGCAACAGCAAGATTTCACGACACCCTGGTTTTAAGGACTCTTCAAGAGATACAAGACAGGGACAAGAATCTAGGAAGGAAGGAGTTACTGCTAAGCTGGCAGGTGGTGATAGAAGCACCATTATTAGAGAATTTAAAAACACTCATCCTCAGTATCTCATCAGAGAGTCTGGTCAGAGAAGCCAAATTATTCTTTATCCCTGTTTTGGAGTTGTTTAGGTGTTTTTTGTTTTGTTTTGTTTTGTTTTTTAGTTTGTTGGTGGTGTTTCCTCTAACCCTCCAACTTCCCCCATTTAAAGGCTGGCAAAGCAGATGTGTTCCACAATTAAATAGATTAATTTGGCATGAAATATCACTTTTAAGGCCATTTCTAAAACACGGAGGGAGCTCTGGTGGCTTGTTGTGTGTTGTCAAGTTGAACTGACACATAGCTGACCCTCCAGTAGGTTTTCAGAGGCAGAAAGTCTCACCAGAGGAGATTGTCCATCCTTCTCCCACAGAATGGCTAGTAGATTTGACCTGTGTGCCTTTGGGATTGGAGTGCAGCTTCTTACCACTCGGCACTAGGCAGAGTGTTCAAATCCAACATCTTCTCTAAGGGGGGAAAATGGGCAATCTCTTCATGTGTGATTTATTTTCTCTGAAAACTCACTGGAGGGTCACCAATGAGTCAGTTCCAACTCAATAAAACATGTTGTTGTTGTTGTTGTTATGTGCCGTCGAGTCGCCTGCGACTCATAGCGACCCTATGTACAACAGCCCTAAACTCCGCTCTGTCCTGTGCCAATCGCACTGTCTCTGGCACTCCCATCCCAATTATCCCAGTCACTGAATCAATCCACCTCATAGAGGGCCTTCCTCTCCTGCGCCGTCCCTCCACCCTCCCAAGCATGATGTCCCTCTCCAAGGACCGGTCTCTTCTCGCTACATGTCCGAAGTAAGTTAGACGGAGCCTCAGAATCCTTGCCTCTAAGGAGCCACCCGGTTTAACCCTCTCCAGGACAAATCTATTTGTTTTCCTAGCAGTCCACGGTATTCTCAGTACTCTTCTCCAGCACCACAGCTCAAAGGCATCAGTTCTCCTTCTATCCTCCTTGGTCATTGTCCAACTCTCTGATGCATAACAGGTGATTGCGAAGACCATGGCCTGTATCAGACGCACCTTAGTCTCCAGAGAGACACCACTGCTCTTCAGCACTTTGGAGAGGTCCCTAACAGCAGACTTTCCCATGGCAATGTGCCTTTTGATTTCCTGGCTGCTGGTGCCAAGAGTGTTGACTGTGGAGCCAAGCAAACTAAAGCTGTGTACAATCTCAATTTCTTCTCCATCCATCCTGATGCTGCCAATTGGTCCAGTGGTGAGAATCTTTGTCTTCTTGACATTGAGCCTCAATCCATATTGCAGGCTGCAGTCCTTGACACTCTGCAGCAGGCGCTTCAGGTCCTCTTCAGTTTTAGCAAGCAGGGTTGTGTCATCCGCACAATGCAGATTGTTGATAAATCGTCCACCAATCCTGACCCCACATTTCTCCTCATAGAGCCCAGCCTCCCGGATAATCTGTTCTGCATATAGGTTGAAAAGGTATGGAGATAGGATGCATCCCTGGCATACGCCCTTCCCAATTTTGAACCATGCAGTGTTCCCTTGCTCTGTTCTGACGACTGCCTCCTGGTCCAAGTATAAGTTTCGCATTAGAACGATCAAGTGTTCTGGGATTCCCATTCTTCTCAGAGTCAGCCACAGTTTGTTATGATCTACACAGTCAAATGCCTTTGCATAGTCAATGAAACACAGATAGACATTCCTCTGGTATTCCCTGCTTTCAGCCAAGATCCATCTAACATCAGCTACAATATCTCTAGTACCACGACCCCTTCTGAAACCAGCCTGGACTTCTGGTAGTTCTCTGTTGATGTGCTGTTCCAATCGTTTTTGGGTAATCTTCAATAAAATCTTGCTTGCATGTGAAATCAGTGAGATTGTTCTGTAGTTTCCACATTCGGTTGGGTCGCCTTTCTTTGGGATAGGAACAAATATCGATCTCTTCCAGTCAGTTGGCCAAGTGGTCATTTTCCAGATTTCTTGGCACAACTTGGTGAGCACGTCCAGGGCAGCATCTGTTAACTGAAATATATCAATTGGTATACCATCTATTCCTGGAGCCTTATTTTTGGCCATGTCCTTCAAAGCAGCCTGAACTTCTTCTTTCATCACCATAGGCTCTTGCTCATATGTTGTTTCATGAAATTCTTCTGTGTCTTCCAATTCCTTTCGATACAGTGACTCAGTATATTCCTTCCACCTTTTTTTAATACTTCCGGGATCATTTAACGTTCTGCCGAAAGCATCCTTGATTATAGCAATATTTAACATGGCATGTAAAACTAATAAAGTTTCATCTGTAATGCAGAACTTTTCTTTTAAATTTATAGCTATTATCAGTCACATTTTCTAACCTTGGGTTGGTAGCATCATTTTGGCAGCAAAAAAAGAGGCAGACCATGTGTGATCAAGCTTGGGAACTGAACTACAGTGGTGGGCAGAGTAGTTTATTTAGCACACAAACCAAACAAAATGATCAGTTAAATTATGATGTGAAGTATCAAGAGTCCTAAAGGCAGGTCCATGTACCAAATTAACTTGGAAGAAACAGAAATGTTTACAACTTGATTATTAGGTTTATGGAAAAGATTTAAAGAAATGGAGTATGGAATTCAAGTTACAGGAAAATCATGGAGTTAAAACCAGAGTCAGTGTTCAGACATGCAGGCAGGGCTGAGAAGGTGACACAGAAAGTATTAGGTCTGGACGGGGGAACCAAGAAGGAGAATGAAGAATTCAAAGAATACACACGTCAACAAGAAGAGTGAATGGCCCCGACCACCTAGTAGAACTAACGGATGAACCATAAATCACAATGGAATGTCCCTCCTTACAGACTCTGTTATAAAAACCCTCCCCATTAAGTTAATGGTGTGACTTCCTCATTCTGCATCTTCAGAATTGGGAACCTCACCCAGGAGATCCCCCCGCCCCCACCTTTAATAAAGCTACTTTAAGCTTTTTCTCATTCTCTCTACTTTCTTCCTTAAGTCTGCTAATCTAACAGAAAGAATCCAATCCACATAATATTTGGAACAGAGACATAGATGAGAAAACAGGAAAGGGAGCTCAGCTAGGAAAATTGCACTGGATTTCAGCAAAGGGATATTTGTCTACATGAATCTATAAGGTACGCTGTTGCTATTTGGAAAGATATTTGTCTTCTAAAATGATTTGTAGCAGCTTTTTTGTTAGGAGCAGGTAGGAACATGATGAGTAGATAATCTATATATCCCTAACAGAATTTGGAAAGACCCTACAAAATAAATCACACAATTTTTAAAGCTAATTTAAAAGTTATTTCCCCAACACAAACATTTAAATAGTGGCAATGAATATAATTCACTGTGTTGATGTTTTAAAATAAAATTTTTAAATCACATATTTACATGCAGCCAGTGGAGTTTAACCAAACAAATTAGCTGATAAATATTTGTAATCCTTTTTAAGACTGTATGAATGAAGCTGAAATAAAAGGGATGTATAAATGACATCAACTTTAAAAGTCATAAATTTATGATGCTCCTTTTCTTCTTTAAACACATATTTTAATTCAACTTCCACCAAATAATCTTATATTTGAAAGTATTTTTATTAATTAATCTACCATATACCTACATAAAGGGATCCTAGTGTTAGCCTAGTGGGTAAGGAGTTGCACTGCCAACCCAAAGGCAAGCAGTTCAAATCCACTGGTTACTACTCTAAGGAAGAAAGATGGGCAATCACCTCTTGTGTGATTTACAGCTTCTGAAAACCTGCTGAAGTGTCAGCTAAGAGTTGATTTGGACTCAAAACAATGAATTGTTGTTATTTATACCCCCACCCACCCACCCACACACACGTTAATAGATATTAAAATGAACACAGATGTTCTGGAAAGTAGTTTTTAGTACTTGTGGAGTTTCAAGACTTTTTTAGACTACATTAAACAGTAAGGTCATATGGTCTCAGCTATTCGGTGCTACTGTAACAGAAATACCAAAAGTAGGTGACTTTAACAAACAGATATTTATTTTCTCACAAGGCTAGGAGTGTGAACTCAAGGTCCTGGATTTAAGGAAAGACTTTCTTTGTCATTGTTCTATTAGAGATTCTTAATCCTTATTCCTTGGTCGTCTTCAAGTATCTGTCTTGTTTTACCTCTGCTTCCTTGTTTAACCTCTTTTATATCTCAAAACATTGACTTACAATACCCTCTACAAATATTGCATTAACAAGAAACAAAGATTTACAACCTGTATTTTTGGAAGAGAATTCAGTTAATAACATCCCATCCACCCCTTTGGCCATTCAGATTTATGTTTGCACTACATGTAAAGCACATTCACCCCATCACATATTCCTAAAACTCTTAAATCAACTCCTAATCTTAAATCTCATTTTCTGAATCCTCTCAATCATATATGCATGAGACTTTGGGTATATTTCATCCTGGACAAAATTTCTCTCTACCTATAAACCTCAGAAATGTAAACTTACTTTTCAAGTATAATAGTGAAACAGGTCCAAAGTATACATTTCTATTATTAATGGGATAAATTAGAGAGCAAGAAGAGATAATGGGTGATAAGCACGTCCAGATGCCAGCACAACAAATCACTTAGATCTCAAGGCTTGAGAACTTGGACAGTGACTTTGCCCTCCAGACTCTGGGTGTTGGCCATTCCTGTTGGAGTCTGGGTGGATGCTCCATGGCACTGGGGTTTAGCTGGAACAGCAGTTCTGCTCACTGAGTTTATCTTTGTGTTGACCCAACTCCCTTACCCAGGGAGGCCCTGGCCCTCTACCCCTTGGGTATGGCAGCCCTTAGCCCTCAACTTTGGGCAGCAGCAGCATCCCCCTTGGCACTTGTGAATGGCAACCCCCACAGCAGAACTGAGTTGATGAAGAAAGATCTCTCTTAAACTTGGAAGGCGGTATGTAGCTCCACTCTTTGAAACCCACTGGACAGTGTTTCAAACGGAGGTAAACTGCTTCCATGTTCATTATGACTTCTGCTGATCTCTGAGTTGCTCTACGAATGGTTCTTTCCTTAGAAAACAACAAATGTAGCATCAGCTCCTGTGGTCTGTTTCCTTTCCAAGGAATTATAAGAGGCATTCTTATCATCCGCTCATTCTCTGTTTTCATTCATCTAAATTCAAATTTTCTTTGCTAGTTGTTTAGATCCATCTTTACAGTCTTAATTTCTTTGACAAAAATTGTGTAGCCAACTGTAAGGCCTATTAAATGACAAGCATTCTATTCTTCCAGATTTCTAGTTGTTGTGAATTTTGGCTGAAAATGTGATGGTGTGATGTAACATTTAAGTATGTAAATTCAACTCCGGAGGTCATGCCTGGAGGCGGAGTGCATTGTCTCTTGATCTGCTAAACAGAAAATCCAGCAGTTTGAATCTACCAGCTACTTTGTAAGAGAAAAATGGTCAATCTCTTCTCCCAAGGGGCTTAGTGGTTCGATTCCAGCAATTCTTTTTGGGAGAAAGATAAGAAATTTCTTTCAGTGCAATTTATTGCCTCTGAAAACCTGCCAGAGAGTCAGTCATGGGCTGGTTCCAACTAGACAGTACTTAACAACAATACCAACCACTTTTAAAGATTTACAGCTTCATCATGAATCTGAATTGATTTGAAGGAAGTATGTTTCATTTTGTTTTGTTTTTAAAATTGACCTTGTCTTCCCTTAGGGAGCTATGATGGCCAATAGTAAGAAGTTGTGCTGCAATTTCAAAGGCATGTGGTTCGAGTCTACCAGCTTCACCATGGGAGAAGTAAGAGGACTCTCCTTTTGGCCAATTTACTGGCTCTGAAAACTCACCAGTGAGTCAGCTATGGGTCAGTTCCGACTCAATATCACATGACAACCACCATAGACTCCCCTTCTTTGTTTTACAGACATAAAAACGGAGAAGGTGGAGTGAATAGACTCTAGATGGAAGAGTAAACTAGAAACAGTTCAAGGACTTCATTGCGTAGGCCTTACTTGTAATTTTAATGAATCACATTTGTGAAAGAAAAAGAAAACCATTCTATGACTTTTAAAGAGGAAAAAAAATACTTATTGCTTACAAAATCACTGACAGTATGGAGGGATCAAAGGTTAAACAAAATATGCAGTATCCAGAGAATCAGAAAACTCCAACCAATTATATCAGTTGTTGGCAGCATGAAAACAGATGAGATGTAGAAGAATAGCTGAAGCTGTTGCAAAACCTCCTATCTGCTGTCTGCCAAAGCCCTCCTTTTGCCTGCCAACAACACAAAGTAAGAATATTACTGTCTTTCTTTTGCTTCTAAATTTAACAAGAATGCTTGTTGTTTGTTGTTGCTGTGATGTTCCATTGAGTCTTTTGCAACTCATAGCGACCCTATGTACAAGAGCTCTAAACCCTGTTCTATCCTGTGCCAACCTAGCCATCTCAAACACACTCATTCCCACCACTCCACTCCAGTCACAGAATCAATCCATTTCATCGAGGTTCTTCCTCTCCCTCACCGCCCCTCCACTCTGCCAAACATAATTTCCCTCTCCAAGGACCACATGCCTCTCCAAGGACTCCTTGCAACATGCCCAAAGTATGTCAGATGAAGCTTCAGAATCCTTGACTCCAACGAGCATTCCAGCTTCACCTTCTCCAGGACAAACCTATTTGTTCTCCTAGCAGTCCATGGTATATTCAATACTCTTCTCCAGCACCACAGCTCAAAGGTATCAATTCTCTTTCTATCAGCCCTATTCACTGTCCAACTCTCTGATGCATAGCACATAATTGCAAAGACTATAGCTCGGATCAGGCGCACTTTAGTCTCCCAGCAAAATTTAACTAGGAATAAAGTTGTGGAGATTCTGAGAAGCATACTGCTTAGCTTCCAGTGTTTTAGATATAACTCAGAACAACAGAAAATTGAGCCCAAAATCTTGTTGTGGTCAAAGTGCTGTCTGCCCTGAAATCCTGTTATTTTCTCAAATGTGGGTGCCATTTACAAGGCAGTTTCCTTCTCATGCTCATTACAATGAGTTTTTACATATTCATAATGACATACTGCCATTCTGGTGGCTAGTCCATAATGAGTTATTGCTCTTCTAACTCAAAGATTGTGAGTTTCCAGTAGTTTAAATCCACCTGTGTCTCACAGAAGAAAGATGGACAGTCTCCTCACACTTGTATTTTACAGACTCAGAAACCCAGTGGAAGGTCACTATGGGTCAGAACTCACTCAATAGCAATGAGTGAGTGATAACAGAGGGAGGGAGAGGAAATTTCAGAAGGATTAAAGAGTGTGACATTTTCTCCAAGGACATGGTCTATAAGGATCATAAATATCTTTCTAGTAGAATGTGTAAGTGGAGGCGACTCTATTTATGAAACTCTTTATGATGAAGAAGCGTTCTTGATCATAGACAACACTTGGGTTAGGAACTAAGATGAACAGCATCAAACACTCCAAAGGCTAACATTGACACCCATGTTTTTGTGAATTTACTTCTTAATTAGATTTATTAACTTAATGAAAACAGAGTTGAAGCAGCATAGTCCAAACTCACCTCTCTCTGGCAGTTCGAATCCACCAGCAACTCTGAGAGAGAAAGAGGGGCAATCTCTTCCCATGCAACTTAAAACCTTGCAAACTCAATGGAGGTTAGCTACTCATTGGTTCCAACTCTGCAGCAATGACTGAGGGAGAGATTAATTTAATGTGACAACATTTCTGTAAAAGCAAAGACTGGCCATTAACTCACAAGCAAGAAAATTCTGTGGAGTAGTTTGATTCTGTAACACCTTGGGCCACTATGAATCAAACACAACACCAGTGAGTTTGTTTTTCATTTTATTCTCATTTCATCTTAATTCCTATATCACTGGCAGTCTTTCTCTTCTCTTTTTCCTCTTAAATAGCACTTGTTCTGGAATTATCATTAATCTGAACAGATATTTATGGGATTTCAGTTTGAGGGGAACCAAGATCTAAAACTTGCCTGGAACACCCCCAGTAGCAGATAGCTTAATCAACAAGGCAAACACTGACTACTTGCGCTTATTTACTATTCTTTAGTGAACATTTTTAAATTACCACGTGTGATATGGTGAAAACATAGGAAACTATTTACTATGGATGAGTCACTAAGCACAAGTAAGCCTGTGCTTAGCTTGCATACTGAATACTCCACCCCAGTCAGCAAGCGTAAATTTTGATTTTGTACAAAAATTCTGGAAGGATGGAGAGAAAGAGATGCCAGCCATGTCTAGATAGTAAACTTTTGATGAAGCGAAAAAAGGAACTCACAGAATTTACAGAACTCAGAAGCTATTACACATACGTTGTTATTATTGTTATGTACGTTAGAGTTTGCACCAATCATAGCTGACCCATTAGTGGGTAGTCAGAAGCTGTATATTGCCCACCAAGAGATTGCCTATCTTTTCTTAAGAGTGTTGTTGTTGTTGTTATGTGCCATCGAGTCGTTTCCGACTCATAGCGACCCTATGCACAACAGCTCTAAACCCTGCCCTATCCTGCGCCAACCGCACCGCCTCCGACACACCCATCCCGATTACCCCAGTCA
>NW_006399797.1:7151391-7162819 GCF_000299155.1 Elephantulus edwardii | reverse complement strand
TCTCACATTCCATGTACCAATCACTAGGGTCTGCTTACAGCTGTTCCTCCTCCCTTGTGTTTCCATACTTGATGGTTCTTCCTTGATGGTTTTTCTTAAGAGTAGCTGGTGTATTTCGGAACAAGTTCCTTTGGGTTAGCAGCACAACTCCTTGGGTTACACCTCAATGAAAAGAAAATAAAAATCCTCACAACTAGACCAACAAGGAGCAATATGATAAACTAAGAAAAGGTTGAATTTGTCAATGATTTTGTTTTACGTTGTTTCACATTCAATACTCAGGGTAGCAGCAGTCAAGACATCAAAAGATGCATTACATTGGGCAAATCTGTTGCCAAGGACCTCTTTAAGATATTAAGGAGCTAGGACTTCTTTTTAAAGACTGCGGTGTTCCTGACCCAAGCTATGATAATTTCAATTGGACAATGAATGAAAATGGACAATGAATAAGAAAAATCTAAGAAGAATTACATAGTCTGAAACACATATAGACATTTCTCTGGTACTCTCTGCTTTCAGCAAGTCTAAGAAGAATTGCATATCTGAAGCCCAGGTAGACATTCCTCTGCTACTCTCTGCTTTCAGCAAAGATTCATTTAAAATTGGCTATAATAAATTTCCCTAGTGCCGTACTCTAAACCCAGCCTTCACATCTGGCAGTTCTCCACTGATGTGCTGTTCCAATTTTGGGTTTAAGGGTTTTTTTTTATAATTTTCAGCAGTATCTTCTTGTATGTGATATTAATGACATTGTTCGATAATTTCCACACTCTGTCAGGTCATCTTTTTTTTGGAATAGGAATAAACAGGGATTTTTTTTCTGGTCAGTTGCTCTGGTAGTTGTCCTCCAGACTTGTTGACCAATTTGGTGAGCAAGTCCTGGGCAGTGTCTGTTTCTTGAAATATGTCAAGTTGTATGCAGTCAACTCTTGGGGCCTTGTTTTTTTGCCAATTACTTCAGAGCAGTTTGAACTTCCTCTTTCATCACCATAGGCTCTTGATCATATGTTATTTCATGAAATTCTTCTGTGTCACCCAATTTTTTTTGGTACAGTGACTCTGTATACTCTTTGCATCTTCTTTTGATGCTTTCTGGGTCATTCAACATTCTACCTTAAGTATTACAACTTGGAGCTTGAATTTGTTCTTCAGTTCCTTCAGTTTAAGAAATGCTGAGCGAGTTTGTCCCTTTTGATTTTCCAACTCTAGTTCTTTGCACATGTCATTATAACACTTTGCTTTGTCTTCCCATGCCATTCTTTGAAATCTTCTGTTCCGTTTCTTAACATCTTAATTTTTCCCCCTTTGCTTTTGTTTCTTGGCACTCTAGTGCAAAAAGTCAGAGTCTCAAAAAAAAAGTCAGAGTCTCTTCTGATATCCATTCTGTCCTTTTCTTCTTCCTCCATATTTGTACTGGCCTTTTGCATTCTTCATGGATGCTATTGTTGAGATCCTCCCACAGCTCATTTGACTGAGCGGTTCACAGCAAAGTATGGCTGACTCTGAGAAGAATGTGAACCCCAGAACACTTGATTATGCTTATGTGAAACATACTTGAACCAGGGAGCAGTCAGAACAGAGCAAAGAAACACTGCATGGTTCAAAATCAGAAAAGTGGATGCCAGGATGAATACTATTGTCATACCTTTTCAATCCATGTGCAGAACAGATCATCTGGAAGGCTTGGCTCTATGAGGAGGAATATGACATCAGGATTAGAGGAAGACTCACCCATAACTTTTATGCAGATGACACAATCTTGCTTGCTGAAACTGAGCAGGACCTGAGGCATTTTCTGTAGAAGGTCAAGGATTGTAGCCTTCAATAGGATTGAAGGTTAAAATCAAGAAAAATTCTCACCACTGAGCCAATTAGCAGCATCATGACAGTGAAGAGATTGAGATTGTTAACAGCTTCAGCATGTTTGTCTTCACAATCAACAGTGCTAGTACCAGCATCAAGAGAATCAAAAGATTAATTGCATTGGCAGTCTACTGTTGGTGACTTCTCCAGAGTTCTAAAGAGCACTGATGTCAGTCTAGAAACTAAGGTGCACCTAATCCAGGCCAGGTTCTTTGCAATTACTTGCTATGCTTCAGAAAGCTGGACAATGATAAAGGATGATGTAAGTAGAATTGATGCCTTTTAGCTGTGGTGTTGGAGAAGAGTTTTGAATATACCATGGACTGTTAGGCAAACAAATTTGTTTTGGTGAGGCTGAAACCAGGCTGCTCCTTGGAGGCAAGGATTTTGAAGCTTCACTTTACATGCTTTGGGCATGTTGCAAAGAGACAGTCCTTGTAGAGGAACATTGTGCTTGGAAGGGTGGAGGGACAGTGCAAGAGAGGAAGACCCTGGATGACCCAGATTAACACAGTGACTGGGATAATGGGAATAGGTGTGCCAGAGACAATGAGGCTGGCTCAAGGTAGAGCAGGGTTTGGAGCTGTTGTACGTAGGATGGCTATAAGTGAGTCAATGGCACATAATAATAACAAGAATTGATGCCTCTGAGTTGTGTTGATAAAGAGTATTAAATATATCATGGACTTCAGAAGAACAAACAAATTTATCTTGGAAGAATGTTAGCCAGGGTGCCCCTTACTGGCAAGGATGGTGAAACTTTATCTCACATACTTTGGCCATGTTATTAGCAGGGGCAGTCTTTGGAAAAGGACATCATCTTTGAAAAGTAGAGGAATATCAAAGAAGAGTATACCCTTAAGAAGATAGATTTGCCCAATAAGTGTAATACAATTGACACACTATCAGGCAAGGATCCAGCTGTTGTACATAGGGCTGCTTCATTCATAGGGTCGCTATGAGTTATCTACAACTTGACGGCACTCAGTGATACACAACAACCACAACTGACTGGACTCTCTGAAGAAGAATGTGACATCAAGATCAGAGGAAGATTCATCAACAACAACAATTATGCAGATGATGCAACCTTGCTTGCTGAAAATGGGGACTTGAAACACTTCCTGCAGAAGACTGAAGACTTCAACCTTCAATATTAATTATAGCCTAACATGAAAAAGGCAAAAAACTTCACTGGGCCGATGGGCAACATCATGATAGATAGAGAAAAGATTGAAGTTGTCAATAATTTTATTTTATTTGTATCCACGGTCAATACTCAGAGTCAGTAGATCAGGTGATGTACAGCACTAAGCAAGTCTGCTGTCAGGGACTTCTCAAAATTACTAAAGAACAATGATGTCAGTTTGAAGATAAAGGTGCCCCTGATTCATGCCAGGGTCTTTTATGTTACTCACTATGCATCTGAGAGCTGGAAAATGAATAAGGATGACAGAAGAATTGAGCTGTGGTGTTGGAGAATATGCTGAATATCTCAGAGAATGACCAAAGAAGAAACAGAGACACTTTAGAAAAAGTGCAGCCAGAGTTCTCCTTAGAGGCAAGCTATCCTTGCTTCATCTCACATGCTTTGGGCATGTTGCTAAGAGGGGCTATTTCTTGAAAAGGGACATCTTGCTTTGAAACTTCGTGGTCAGGAAAAGAAATGAAGACCCTCAACAAGATGAACTGACACAGTGCTATAGCAATGGGCTCTAGTATGTCACAGATGGTGAGGGTAGGTATAGGATTGTAGAGGGTCCAGAACTGTTGTTCTTAAGATTGCTCTGAGTTGTAATTGACTTTATGGCACCTGACAAGAAAAACACTGCATGGTGCAGGGCAACACAAGGGTCAGATCTGTTGTTCATAGGGTCACCATGAGTCATAGTTAACTCAAAGGCATCTAACAACAACAACACCTAGTTTGTTATAATAAAGATATAAATCAAGATCCACATAAACAAACAAAACATAAGCAAATGTATTAGCAAGACCTGAGAATGTTCCTAGTGTGGCACTTTCATTTCTAACATAAGACACATCACTTTCCCTTCTTTGACTAAGTAGCTCTCTATGTCTTTTAGGTTAGGATTTTATTGTTCAGTTCAGGAAGCTCTGGTAGCTTAGTCTGTAGGGAGTTATGTTGCTAACCCAAAGGTTGTTCCTTTCTGGAAGTCAAATCCACCAGCATATCTTCCTTCTAGGTGAAGCTTTTCTATTCTGGATGGCCCCACTCATTAGCACAAAAGATACTTAGATGTGATGTAGAAGGTTTCAGTTAAATGTACCTCAAATGCTCCCAGTGTCACAGTACAGAAATCAAAGACAAAGGTCAAAATTGTTTTCCAGTAGTACACATGGTTAGAAACAAAACACATTTTGTTTGTAGTTTCATCAGCAACTCCTTCTCTACTTAATTCTTTCAAAACAATGTTAGGCAAACTACTAAGTAGGATGACGGTATGGATGAGTACAATGGAACTATGAGGACAAATCTGAAAAATTATCTAGCTCTAATTTGAATGTTTTAGAAAATGAAGCATATGTGGTGATCCTTTTAATGAAACAATCCTAACTTCTCTGGGAGAGAAAGACGGCTTGCTCAACAGGATCCAGCCTTTTACGTTAGGGTGAGCACATGGTGAAGAAGGCTGTAGAAGGCCTTTGATAGATTGACTAATCATAACAACAAAAATCTATTCCTAGGCTCCCTTCTAGCACAGAACTGGACGGGTGACCATTTACATGTGCCCACTCCATCTTCATAGGAGGCAAAACTGGTAGAACTGGACAAGCCCTGAGAATAATTGTGGTTGAAAGAGCACTGTTCATATGAGCCAATTACCCCACACAGGAATTTTCTTTCACTACCCAGAAGAAGAAGAAGCTATGCATTACTGGCTGTTTGTGCTTTTATTTTCTGAAGTAGCTTTGAGAAAATGAAGGCACCTAAAAATACGGGTTCATGGTGTTAATTTTGGGCTAATACAAAATAAGCTATATTTGACTTGGGAATTTGTGTCCTTATTTGAGCAGAAGAGAGTGATTATATCTTCACAGGGCTGACATTCATTTTTGATGAGATGTTCTTGTTCACTAAGTAGTCATCAAAAATAACAACTGTAGGAAATGTGTTGTTCTTGCATGACATTTCAGTAACAGTGGACTTGCTGCTGTGATTATATTCATTACACAGGTAGGGTGCTTTGCTATAATTATAAGGGCATTGAAACAAGAATGAGACCCTGTACGATAGAATAATAAGCTGTAGAAATGGGTATTACTATGCCATTTTCCTTTGCTTTCAAAGGTCACATTTTCCTGAAATGTAAAGCAAATGGACTTTGGAGCAAATGAGTAAATTGTTTACTTTGTTATTGTTCTATGAAAAGATCATGCATTTAACTTCTATATTTAGTCAATGATCTATTCATTGCTAATACTTTTTTTTAAAAAACATAGTTATGTTTTTTAAATATACATATGGACCTCACCTGATGGAATACTCAGGAATCAGATTAACTATATCTGTGGAAAAAGATGATGGAAAAGCTCGGAATCAATAGTCAAAACAAGACGAGGGGCTGACCGTGGAAAAGATCTCTCATGTGCAAGATCAAATTAAGGGTTAAGAAAATGGAAATAAGTCTATGAGGGCCAAAATAAGACTTTGAATTTATCACACCTAAATTTAAAAATCATCTTTAGATTTGATGCATTGAATACTAATGAACGAAGGCCAAATGAGCTGTGGGATGATATCAAGGATATCATCCCTGAAGAAACAGAAAGGTCACTCAAAGACAGAAAAAAACCTAAATGAAGGTCAGAAGAGACTCTGAAACTTGCAGTAGAAGACAAAACAAAGGGAAGAAATGCTACAAGAAGAGCTATAAATAAAATATTTCAAAGAGTAGGTTGAGGAAAGGAAGCAAAATATAGCAAGACATTAAAAAGCTGGTGTTAAAAAATCAGAAAAAGATGGTCAGCCTTTCTCAAGCTAAAAGAACTAAAGAAAAAATTAAGCTTTGAGTTGCAATATTGATGGGTTCTGTTGAAAAAATCTTGAATGATGTACGAAAAATTAAAAGAAGATGGAAAGAATACACACACAGTCATTGTACTGAAAAGAACTGGTCAACATAAAAATCTATCAAGAAGTAGTGTATGATCCAGAATGAATGATTTTGGAAAAAAAAGTCCAAATTGCACTAAAGACATTGTCAAAACTAAGGCCCCAGGCCCCAGGAATTGATGAGATAAAAATTGAGGTGTTTTAAGAAACAGAAGCAACCTTGCATGTGCTCACCCGTCTCTGGCAACAAATATGGAAAACCACTGTGATATCTATATTTGTTCCCATACCCAAAACAGGTGATCTTGCTGATTACAAAACTTATTGAACAATATCATTAATATCAAACATCATTCAAAAATTAATACAACAGTACATTAACAGAGAATTGCTGGACAGTCAAGATGGATTCAGAAGAGACAGTGGCATGAGGTATATAATTGCTAAAGTCAGATGAATTTTGGTTGAAAGTAGAAAATACCAGAAAGATACCAGAAAGTGTTTTATTGACTATGCAAAGGTATTTGACTCTGTAAACAATAACAAATTGTGGCTAGCATTGAGAAAACTAGTAATCCCACAAACACTTAAGAAACGTAAATGTAGACCAACTATCGGTTGTCTTAATATAACAAGGGAATTCTTCATGGTTTAAAATCAGGAAAGATGTGTGCTAGGGTTGTATTTGTTCTGTATACCTATGTAGTCTGTATACTGAGCAAACAATTTGAGAGACTTGACTATATGAAGAAGACTATGGCATCCAGATTGGGGGAAGAATCATCTACAACCTGCTTGGTGCAGGTGGCACAACCTTTTTTGCTGAAAGTGAAAAAGATTTGAAGCACTTACAACATAGCCTTCAATATAGATTATAACTCAACATCAAGAAAATGAAAACCCTCACCACTGAATCAATAAACATCATGATAAAAAGATAAAATATTGGAGTTGTTAATTATTTAATTTTACTAAAATCAATGTTCAGTACAGTCAAGAAGTCAAAATGCTTGTTGCATTGGGGAAATCTGCTGTCAAGAAGCTTTTCAAAGTTCTAAAGAGCAAGGATGTCAGTTTAAAGACTAAGGTGTGGGCAGGTTAAAGACTAAAGCCATAGTATTTTCAGTTGCTTACTATGCATTTGAAAGTTGGACAATAAATAAAGATGACAGAAGATTTGATGTCTTTGAATTGGGGTGTTGGTGAAGAACATTGGATATATCAAGGATTATCAAAAGAACAAACAAATCTGTCTTGGAAAAAGTGCAACCAGAATGTTTGTTACAGGCAAGGAAGGTAACATGTCCTTTCATATGTTTTAGGAATATTGTCAGAAGGGGCCAGTCCTTGGAAAAAGACATGTCAGGAAAGGTAGAGGATCAAAAAGAGAGAGGGAGATCTTCAAGGCAATGGATTGACACAATGACTGTAACAATGATCTTGAATCTAGTGGAGATTGTGAAGGTGACTCAGGACAGGATCAGGATCTGATCTGTTGTTCCTGGGGTTGCTGAGTTATGGTTTACTCGATGACCTAAAAAAATAAGTCTAAAGATCCTCAACAATAAAACATGGGTTATAATACAATGACTACAAAATAGGTTTTAAATGTCTGGGTATCAGTTGTATGTGCAGACAACTAAGTATTTCTTTGGACATGAACTTATCTTTAAGATGAATGTTGGACAATGAATAAGGAAAACAAAAGAATAATTAATGTCTTTGAATAGTAGTATTGGTGAAGAGCATTGAATGTGCCTTGACTGCTGAAAGAACAAAGAAAGAGTGCTGCTTAGAGGTAAAGACGATGAAACATCATCTCGTATTTTGGGCAGGTTGGCTAGAGGTGCCAGTACTTAGAAAAGACACACTATGCTTTTAAAAGTAGTTGTTGTTGTTGGTTTCCATCAAATTGAGCACAACTCATAGTAACCCTATGAACAAAAGACCTGAACTCTTTGTGTAACAACATTTCTCTAAGTTCATGAAGTTTCCAGAGCCATCTTGTTTAGGAAGTGGATGCCTCTCCTGCCTCCAAACCTGTCTTAATCTGGGAGCTCCACCAAACACTGTCTGCCATGGGTTACCATTATGGCATTTGGCACACCAATGGCACACAGTTCAGCATCACAGCACCCCCAGGTAACTTCAGTTCAGCAAATTGACAGACCAGTGCTGTACCACTTGGAAGAATATAATAGCAAGCACTAGCCCCGAGGGCCCAACTGGCTTTTTTATTTTTTTTTTCCAGTGCAGCACTGAATATGTTTATTCATCCAGGCCATGTATTATGGGAAATAGCTAACTGGCCAACTAATTAGAAGAGGTACATAATTGTGCTTATTCCAAAGGTGATGCAACAGAAGGCAGAAATTATAGAGCAATATCACTAGTATCACATCCAAGTAAAGTTTCGCTGAAGGTGGTTTAAGAATGATTGGATGAATCTTAGCAAAAGGAGAATGTTCATCTTTCTCCCATGGGGCTATTGGTGGATTCTAACATCAAAGATATGTGGCCTCTTTTTTTTTTTTTATAGTGCATGTATTACATTGTTTGGTTTTTTAAAAATAATTTTAATGAACATTCACAGAGAATTGGATTTGTATTCATTCATTGCTGCACTTCTCTACCCACCCAGCCCTCTCCCCCCATCCCCCCAGTTCGCTCCTCTCTTTCAAAACTAAAAGAAAGACTTCCTCCCTGGTACACAATCCCCCCACACCCCTCCCACTGCACCAAGTACATTCCACTATGCAACCTTAGTTGTGGACTCTTGTGATAACCGTAATACCCTATCATACATCGCTTTTAAATTATTCACTCCCTCATCTGTTTCAGTGCAGTATACACAATTTATCCAGTTTTTCTCAGTCTTACCCCAACCCTGATATCAGTCCCATTTTATAGCAGTGGCCAACTGGCTTTTAAATACAAAGTTATAGAAAGGCTTCAGGTCTTTTGTTCATGGGGTTGCTGTTAGTCCTGCTCTACTGAAGGCAATCAGCACCACCATGAGGTCCTGTAGGCTCTAAACAAGAGGCTTAAATTAAAAACAAACAAACAAACAAAAACAACCAAACATTCCACACCAAAAAAAGGGAGCCCACCTTTCACCATTTCACCTATCAGTTTCCAAACTGGAGACAAGATTAAAAGTAGAAGGTAAGAAAAAGAGAGGAAGACCCTCAATAAGATGGATTGGCAGAGTGATTGCCACAGTGGGCTTGAGAATGGCAGTGATGGTGAAGATGACTCAATTCAGCAAGTTCTATATCTACAGTTTATGATTATACATTGTAGTTGACTTGAGGACTTGTAAATATATCTTGTTGATGAGCCAATGTTTGTGTTTAGTGGTAGAAGATATGTACTTAAGGAAGCCAAGCCTATTTTGTTTTAAATAGCCCCTTTCAACTGTGCAACCAATTTAGATTTTAAATTTGCTCATTTCAAAGTTCAGATTTTCTCTGAATGCCTTTCCCCTTCTCAGAGCAGTAAGGAGTCCTTGTAACATTTTTGTATTGGAAGCAACATGAGTCCATAATGAGTCTATCTGTGTCCTCTGAGCCTTGTGGACTTTCCCTGAAACACTTTTCCTTGGTCTTTCGCCTCTGTGACTATTTTTTTCTGTCCATGGAAAAACATGACATCTGTTCTCATGGTGTGGACCAAAGTAAAAATCCAAATCTAATTGATTTTGACTCATACAAACCCTCCTTTGGGTTTTGGAGGCTGTAAATCTTAACAAGAGTTGTACTGAGTAGATTTGAACTCAGCCTTTCTATTATCAGTTCAGCACTAGAACCATCAGAGCTCCTTTCTTTTCAGTTACTTCTGTTGATTTACACCCTTGTAGCTTTGTTGCTTTTCCAAGGTACAACTTCATCCCCCATAGAAACCTTGGGTGAGGACTGCCGGTCACAGGCATGTCTGCCTTGTCTTAGCCATTTCTAATGCAAACATTTGCCCTAGTTCACATGTTCATTCCTTTTTAGGGGGCCACTGGGACTTTCTGTGGGTGAAGACTTTCAGAAAGCCTGTACAATCTCCTCAATTGTGCTTGATTCTGGAGTCCTAAAGGTTAATAATAAATGGCTTGAATATTAAGATACTCAAATGAAGGTTCCTATATTTGATAACACGGTATGAAAAAAGAACATGAAGATTAAATCACAATGATATTGGTTTAAGTACCAACATGAATACTTACTAGATGTGAACCTGAGTGATTAAAGAGAAAGTACTTATATATCTCTGCTCCTTCTTCAATAAACCAGATAAAATGCTATCTGCCTGTGGAGTTCAAATGATTAAACGGGATCTTGAAAACACAGTACCTGGTACATAGTTGTTGTTGTTGTTATATGTCGTCGACTCGCTTGTGACTCATAGCGACCCTATGTAAACAGCCCTAAACCCTACTCTATCCTGTGCCAATCCCACTGCCTCTGACACACCCATTCCGATTACCCCAGTCACTGAATCAATCCACCTCATAGAGGGTCTTCCCCTCCTGCACTGTCTCTCCACCCTCCCAAGCATGATGTCCCTCTCCAAGGACCTGTCCCTCCTCACAACATGTCCAAAGTATGTCAGATTAAGCCCCAGAATCCTTGCTTCCAAGGAACAGCCTGGTTTAACCCTTTCCAGGTGAATCTGTTTGTTTTCTTGGTAGTCCATGGTATATTCAATACTCTTCTCCAGCACCACAGCTGAAAGGCATCAATTCTCCTTCTATCATCGTCATTGTCCAGATCTCTGATGCATAACAAGTGATTGCAAAGACCATAGCCTGTAACAGAGGCACCTTAGTTTCCAGAGTGACACCATTGCTCTTCAGTAGCCTGGAGAGGTCCCTAACAGCAGACTTTCCCATCGCAATAAGTTTTTTGATTTCCTGGCTGCTGGTGCCAAGAGTGTTGACCGTGGAGCCAAGCAAACTAAAATTACTACAAAATCTTATGCTAGAAACCAGATTGTGATTGCTGTGTGGCTCAATAAAACATCTGTTTCTCTTTGTTGGTTTCACTTAATTTTTAAGGGAAAGAATGCAAAACATGTTAATAAAAATAAAAACATATGCTGTAATAACCCTAAGTAATGAAATTAAAAGCTACTGATGGAATCAACATTTTTGAACATAGATATTTTTCAAAATATATTGTAAAGATAACTGAAAATTACTGAATTAATAACTTATTGGAAGGCTGTGAGTTTTAAGTAAAAGAGTATGTGAAAATGAAAAGATCATTCCAGTTATATGTGAAATCACTAATTCAGACATTTGAGACAAGTTGCTATGCTTAAAGGCCTCACATTTTATTTTTCTATCAACTGTTCAAGTTTAGAACTTGAATATAAAATGTCAACGTATTGTTGTTGTTGTTATGTGCTGTCGAGTTGCTTGCGACTCTTAGCGACCCTATGTACAACAGCCCTAAACTCTGCTCTGTCCTGTGACAATCGCACTGTCTCTGACACTCC
>NW_006399797.1:7149578-7150536 GCF_000299155.1 Elephantulus edwardii | reverse complement strand
TTTCTAGCTGTCCATGGTATTCTCAATACTCCAGCACCACAGCTCAAAGGCATCAATTCTCCTTCTATCCTCCTTGGTCATTGTCCGACTCTCTGATGCATAACAAGTGATTGTGAAGACCATGGACTGTATCAGACGCACCTTAGTCTCCAAAGAGACACCATTGCTCTTCAGTACGTTGGAGAGGTCCCTAACAGCAGACTTTCCCATGGCAATGCGCCTTTTTTTTTTCTAGAAAGTATCTTTATTTACAGTTATCTGAAACATGTTCATAAATTTTATAATTTTTGTATGCCTAATTTATGAATTATCAAAATTATAATCTCACCCTAAGAAACAAAAGCTTCATACTGAAAGATATAAACTTCCATATTTACAGGAATAGTTGACCTTTTTTTTTAACATCAGATGGTCATTTGGTAAAATTCTTAAAGAACTGTTAATGATTTATGATCTTATGTATGCTTGCTTATGTTTTTTCTCTCGGCAGTATTCCAACGTGGTGTACTCTCTCCTTTCTAAAAGTTGTATCACGTGTGTAACACTTTAGTTTGATAGCAGTTTGTTGTTTTTTTCAAAAACCAGAATTAAATATCTCCTTTTAAAAAGTTGCAATAATAGCTTTATATATATTTGTAAACTATTGATATCCCAGTCTTTGATTTTTAAAATTCTGATCTCACTTCTGGTTAAATGCAAGGTTTTAGTCTGTGAAGCCTTAAATCTTAAAATGGAAAGTTTTCCTTTCTTTTAACTTTTATTAAAACTTGATGTTTCACGTGCTATATAAATTTACCTTTAAACAATAGTGAGATCAGAATTTTAAAAATCAAAGACTGGGTTATCAATAGTTTACAAATATATATAAAGCTATCATTGCAACTTTTTAAAAGGGGATATTTAATTCTGGTTTTTGAAGGCAATGCGCCTTTTAATTTCCTGGCTGCTGGTGCCAAGA
>NW_006399797.1:7138960-7148162 GCF_000299155.1 Elephantulus edwardii | reverse complement strand
TCATCTCTCTATCTCTCTATCTCTATCATCTCTATCTCTATCTCTATCTCTATCTCTATCATCTCTATCATCTCTCTATCTCTATCTCTAACTCTAGCTCTAGCTCTATCTATATTCTAATCTATATCTATATCTATCTATCTATCATCATAATCTATTATCTATCATTGTCTCTCTTCATATATGGAGAGAAAGAGAAAAAGAGAGACATTTATTTCAAGGAAGTTATTTATTTCCTTGCAATGTCTCATTCACTTGTACAGGTTGGCAGCAAGTGTCAGGTCCATGAATCAGAACTTTGGAGAGGGGCATATTGGAAGGCTAATGAGTTGAGGAAATGCAACTAGAATGCTTTTAGAAGCAAGTATAGTGAAACTTTGTCCCAGTACTTTGGTCATCTTATCAGAAGGTATCATTCTTTGAAAAAAAATACATTTTGAAAGGTGGAGGGTCAGTTGAAAGAGAAGACAACCGTCAACCAGATGAACTGTTGTTCTTAGGTTTGCTATGAGTCCTAGTTGACTCGTTAGCATCCAACAATAAGGAGTTGAGAAGTCAGTAGGTAGGACCACAGACTTCTGGCCTCAAAAGCTGACAAGTTCATTTTTAGCAGGTAGAATCTAGGGGGAAAAAAATAACTCCACATCTTCCACAGAGTCCATACATGTATTAGATGCAGGTTATACCCATGAGGGAATTTTCCCTACATCATAGTAGATTGATTGGACCATTAAATAACTGCCTTCTTAACATATAGGTTAGGATAAAATAAATGCATATGCTTTGATAGTCATTCTCTTGAACATTAAGAAACAGCTCTTTATATAAGAACTTTAATCAATGTATAATACTGTTGAGCTCTTTTGTTAAGTGTTTATTATCTTTTCAGTATTTTTTGACTGGATTGGCAATGTTTATTTTTAATTGAGTGCTGAATACCCCACAGACTGCCAGAGGAACAAATATGTCTATCTTGGAAGAAGTGCAACAAGGGTGCTGCTTTGAGGAAACGATGGTGAAACTTTGTCTCTCATTACTTTGTCAAGAGGGCCCAGTCCTTGGAAAAGGAAATCATGCTTGAAATGCAGATCAGAGAAAGAAAGACCCTAACAAGATGGATTAACACAGTGGACTTGAGTATGAGAGAATATGATGGGGCAGTGGAAGAATAGGGCAAAGTTCAGATCTGTTGTTCAGACGGCTGCTATGAGTTGTAGCCGACTCAACAGATGACATCTAACACCACAAGAAATACTAGAATATTCAGGATACTATTCCTTTGTGCATTATTCCTATTTTCAAGTAGCTTTAAGTTTATCTGTTCATGTTCAAACTATGGCTTTGATCAGTAAAATTTCTTGCTATGCATCTGGACAGTGATCAAGGATGACAGAAGAAGAAATGATGCCTTTTATTTGTTGCTGGAGAAGAATACTGAGCATATCATAGACCGCCAAGGTTTCACCTGGAGAGGGTGAAACCAGCTTGCTTCTGGGAGGCAAAGATTTTGAAGCTTTGTCTCATATACTTTGGGCATATTGTTAGGAGGAGTCAGTCCTTGGGAAAAACCACTATGCTTGTGAGGGTGGAGGGACAGTGCAGCAGTGGAAGATCCTGGATGACATGGATTAATACAATGATTGTGGTAATGGGGTCAGGTGTGTCAGAGACAGTTAAATTAGCTAAGGATAGGTCAAGATTCAAAGACCTTATTTATATGATTGCTATAAATCATAGTTGACTGCATGGCACATATCAACAAAAATTTTTTTTTTTAGTTTCTTTAATATGTTCATTATTCCTTTGTGGTTTATACTTTCTTAGTTGTTTAAGAAAGCTCCCATACCAGGAATTGACACATATACTCTGTCTCTTTCTTGATTTAAGAGGTTTTAATGATTTAAACTTAACAGAAATTGAAAGCGATACACAGATCTTTTTCTAAAGTGCTAACATTTTGCTTTTCATGGATAAGATTATGTGTGACACATTGGAATTTAATTGTGTGAGTGATGTGGGAATACATTTTTTTTTCTTTTTTCATTAATCTGAAATTGCTAGTATCAAGTTCACAAATTTTTTGTGGCTGTTTCTGAATTATGCACTCGACTCTCATTATCTACTCATTTATTTCTGCACCCATGTTGCATCTTTTTTATTGATAAGCATTCAGTAATTCGTTTACATTGTATTTCATTCATACACATTGTGTTTTCTACTACTTTAATTTCTATTTTGTTTCATACAATCATTTACATACATTGTATCTTACATAATTTATCACTGATCTATGCCTATACACCATCATTTCAAGTCCCCATTGATATTTCCTTTCCTTCATCCTCCCCACCTGCATCCCCACCCAACCACTCTCTAAACTCTGCTATACTAGTAATTTTCACCCCCCCCCACTTTCTACCTTTTTCTTTGCCCCCTTCTGGACATTTATATACATCTTATTAGTCATTCTTATATTTTTACAGTAATGGTTTTATGCAGTACTTTTCCTTATGAGACTGGATTAGTTCACTCAGCATAATGCCTGTTATAAAGTATTTAATGAGTTTATTGTTCCTTAGTGCTGCATAGTATTTCATTGTGTGGATATGCCATGATTTTTCAGTTCATTTGGTTTGTTGATGGGCAATTGAGCTATTTCCATATTCATGCCATTGTGAATAGCGTTGCTAAGAAGATGGGTGTATATATCTTTATTTGTAGCTCAATTTCAAATTCCTTGGTATACTCCTAGCAGTGGAATAGCTGGGTAATATGGGGTTTCTATGTTCAGCTTTTTGAGGAAATGCCAAACGTCTTCCAGAATGATTGTACCATTTTACAATCCCATCAGCAAGTCATAGGATCCTTTACATTTATTTATTGTTGTCCTGTTAAACTTTGCAACTACTACTCCGGTGAGATAGTATCTCATTGTTGTTTTGATTTGCTTATCTCTGCTTGCTAATGATTTGAGTATTTCTTCATGTGTTTGTTGGCCATCCAACTATCTTTGTGAAAAGTCCTATAATGTCTTTTGACTATTTTGGATTATCAGTATTTTTCTCAGGGAGGCCTTGTAGTCAACTTTTGTTTTGAGATCCTTGTCTGAAATGGCATTGTTGCTGTGTACTGTAGAGTTGGAACTGATCCATAGCTGACCCTGTGGTGGGTTTTCAGAGGCAGCCAATTGCATGGGAGGAGATTGTCCATCCTTTTGTGGAGCTGCT
This sequence comes from Elephantulus edwardii, assembly GCF_000299155.1. Classification (NCBI taxonomy): domain Eukaryota; kingdom Metazoa; phylum Chordata; class Mammalia; order Macroscelidea; family Macroscelididae; genus Elephantulus; species Elephantulus edwardii. Next base: position 7,144,935 of record NW_006399797.1, on the reverse strand, counting down.
CAGGATTGCAGCACAGCTTCTTGCCACTAGGCCACCAGAACTTTGCCAAATATTTTACCTAGTCTATATGTTTTCTTTTCACCCTATTTGGAAAAATTTTTGATGCACACAGGACCTAATTTTTAGAAGGTCTCATTCATCCACTTTATCTTTTCCTGGTTGTGCACTTCTGGCTGTATTTGCAAGCCTATATATGCCAAAGTCTATGGATTCTTAGTTTGGTCCCATTTGTGTGTGTGTGTGTGTGTGTGTGTGTGTGTGTTTGTTTTAATTTTTTTTATTGGTTTATGTACAAAAATTTGTTTACATTGCATTTCTTTCTTGTACATTGTGGCATTTAAACATTTTTTTAGAACTTCCTTTTCTCCCCCTCAGTGATTTACTTCCTTTCTTCCCCATCTTCACCCCCCCTTTACTCTTTGGACATTTACACACATTTTACTAGTGAGATTGAGTTAGTTCACTCAGCGTAATGCTCTCCAACCTCTCCCATGTCACATAGCATTTTTTGAAATCATTGCTGCTGGGTGCAGTGTAGTGTTTATTTCATTCTGTGAATGAAATTTATCCATTCATTCACTTGTTGATGGAGTTTGGTCCCATTTTGTCTCTTATGATCCTTATGGCCTGGGGCTTTACCCTAGGTCTCCAATCCATCTTGACTTTATTGTTGAATATGATGTGAGATACAGATACTGTTTCAGTTTTTTGCAGGTATGTTTAGTTTTGTCAGTACCATTTGTTGAAGAAGTTGTCATTTCCTTGTTTAATAGATTTTGGTTATTTGTCAAATACCAATTGACTGTAGGTGGATGGGTTTCTTTCTGGGTTCTTGATTCTAATCCATTGGTTTGTGTGTCTGTCACAAACAGGTTTGTGTGTTTGTATGTGTGTACTAGTAGCATGCTGTAGCTGTGTACTAGCAGATTTTGAGATCCGGGATGGTATGTCTCCCATTTCATTTTTATTTTTCAGAAGAGATTTGCTTATTTGAAGTCTCTTTCCTTTCCTAATAAACCAGCCAACTGCTCTATCAATCTTTTTTAAAAATTAATTTGGTATCTGGACTGGCATTATGTAGAACATGTAGATTGCTTTTGTGGTAGGTCTTAATGTGTCACAAAGCAAGTAGTTTTGTCTGGCATTTTTATTAAGGAAAGTCTTCTTGTTATAATTGTTGTTTTTAGGTGCCATGGAGTCAAGTAAAACTCATAATGACCATATAAACAACAGACTTGAACTCTGTCTTATTCTGTGCCTTCCTCACAAGGTCTGGCACACTCAAGTCCATTGCTGCAGTGACTATTTTAGATTAAATTATTTAGCCACTTGTCCTACATAATGTTGTATTTAACTTTTCAAGATTTATAAAAATGTTGGGATTTTAATTGAAGTTACAGTAAATCTATAAATCAGTTTGGAGGGAGAGCTGACACCTTAGTAATTTTCAGTCTTATGATCAATGATATAACAATATATATGTATAAATAAAGGCTTTAAATGCCTTCCAATAATTCTCAAGAATTTATATAAAAATAATTATTTATATGAACACCATCAATTCTTGTGGGTTTTTTAAGAATGTATAGGTAAGTTGAAGCAGGTGCATATGATTCTTAGACCTTTAATACAAAAACATTTACAACTGAACCAATAAGCAACATTATCGTTGTTGTTGTTGGGTGCCATCAAGTCGTAGATGATTCACAGTGACCCTATGAATGAAAGACCTGAGCACTGTTCATAGAGTTTCTGGAGGTAAGCCATTTCAGAAGTGGATGTCACTCCTGCTTCCAAGCTTGTTTTAATCAGGAAGCTCCACCAAACACTCTCCACCATGGGTAACGATTATCGCATTTGGCACATCACTGTCACGGTATTTAGCATCACAGAAACCGCAAGTTACCTCTGTACAGCAATGCACAGACCAGTGCTATACCACTTAGAAGAATGTTTGACAAAAATCAATCTAAAGTTTATGAAGAAAAGATGAAATTTGTCAACAATTTCATTTTATTAATATCTATAATCAACATCCAAAGTAGGAGCAGTCAAAATATCCAAAGATATGTTGCATTGGGCAAATCTATTGTCATGGACTTCTTGAAAGTGTTGAAGAACACAGATGCCAGTTTAAAGATTCAAGTGTGCCTGATTCAGGTTATGGTATTTTCAGTTGTTTTCTGTGCATGTGGAAGTTGAACAATATGGAAAACTAAAAAACAATTGGTGTATTAGAACTGTGATGCTACCAAAGAGTATTGAATATCCCATAAAACACTAAAAGAGCAAATCTGTCTTGGAGGAAGCACAACCAAGATTAGAGGCAAGGATAGTGAAACTTCTTGTCACATACTCAGGGCACATTGTGAGGAGGAGGTGCCAGTCCTCGGAAAAATACAACATGATTGGGAAAGTAGAGGATCAGCAAAAAGAAGACCCTCAAGGATATGGATTATAACAAAGAGTTTTATTTTGTCAGAGACCATGAAGCTGGTATAGGAGAGGGTAAAGTTTCACTATGTTGTTCAGATGGTCATTATGCGTATCGACTCTACCTAACAATGACAACAACAAATTTTAATACAAGAGCGGTCTTAAAGTCTTTCCAGTGATTTAAAGCTTCAGGGGCAGTCAGTGAAGGTAATAGGAATAAATATTTTGTTGCAAGTAGGGGTTTAGTTCAATGTTTTCAACGGAAAGAAATTTATTAAAGAACAAGTAGAAATTGTCTATAAAATGTACATTTAAAAGCCAGAAACTATCTATGTAACGCAGTTACCAAAAATACTTACTACCCTATATTTTTAAGTATTTCATTGAAATACATTTGACTTTGTAAACTAATCTTAAATTCAGCAATATTGCAAATATTTTCTCAATTCTAAAAAAAATACTTACAATTATCTGCCATAAGTATTTTTGTTTGAGAGTACTTTTTGACAACAAAAGCACTGAGTTTCTGTATTTTCAATTCTTATATATTTTATTTCCTTTTTTAAGAAATTAATTAAAAAGTTGACTCAGACTGGTTACTGCTTTCTCACCTCATGGAAATGCTCTTATCACATTATCTTTAAGTATATTCTATAATAGTTTGCCTCTGGAAACCCTATGAACCTGGGGTTGCTATGAGTTGCCTACGACTCACCAGCACTTAACAACATCGACAACATTAGTTTTGTAGTCAGTTTTCTCGTAATGTCCCTTTTTCATATTCTTCTGGTCTGTAGGTTTTTATCGTATACAAGTACAGATTTTTGCCAAATATTTGGAAAATATTGTGATTAATATAAAGTTAATTTGGGAGCTATGGTGAGTTAATGATAAGGAATTATGCTATCAACACAAAGGTTTGGGGTTTGAAATTACAAGCTGCTCCAGGGGAGAAAGAAGGGACATCTCCCATGTGATTTACTGCCTCAGGGTCTGCCACAGGTCTGTTCTAACTGCATAGTTCAAAAAAACAACATAATTTTACTTACAATTTATCCTGTTGATACAGTAAATTATACTGATAGATTTATTATTTTGAAATAATTTTGCATTTCTGAATTAAATCCAAGTTATTTAATATATGTAATAATTCTTTTGTCTGCTGTATTCAGGTTGCTAAAACTTGCAAGTATATGATTAGTGAACATGACCTGAAATTTTCTTTCCCATTTTTTATTTGTCTTATTTTGTGATGAGAGTTGAGGCCTATTGTTTCTTTTACTCATCACACTCAACACCCATTGCTATTGCGTGGGAAATGACTCAGCTGACCCGTTAACGGGTTTTTGGAGATTCTAAATCACATGACGAAAAATGTTTCATCTTTCTACTGTGGAGTTGTTGTTGGATTAAAACCTTCAAAGAGCTACAGTTTTGGGGTTAGCAGCACAATTTCCTACAGACTACGCCATCAGATCTCCCTAAAAGTAAAAAGGTATATGGAATATTGGGATTTTTTTTTCTTTTCAAATAAGTCTAGGCTTGTTTTTCACTTAGCAGAAAAACGTATTCTCTATTTTTTAGTTTTCATATAAAATATATAAATGTGTGTTTAGTTACATATCATTGAGTTCCTCCAGCAAGTTTTCAGAGGAAGTAAATTGCGTGGGAGGAGATTGCTCATCTTTCTAACAGTAAAGAAGTTGGTAAACTCAACCTTTTACATTCGAGTGGACAGTGCACCTCCTTACCTAACTAAGCAACCAGAGCTCCCTAAATATAAGAAAATGTAAGTATTGTCCTTGAATATGTGAAAATTTTATTGTTCAGAAGTTTTTTTCATTTCTTCTAAGTTTTTAAATGTATTACAATATATTTTTAAACTATTCTTTTAACCTCCTCTCTTAGGAGTTATTGTTTTTGTTTTCCTTTTAAATACTTCATTTATCTTTTATTATTTTTACTAATCTTATCAAAGATTTGTCATTTTTATATCCTCTCTTAGGACCAGGTTTTGACTTTGTTCATTCACTCTAATATAGCTTTAATTTAGATTTTTATTTCTTTGCACTTTCAGTTTTATTTTTTCCTTCTGTTTTCTTTGGTATGTAGTGCTGTTATTTTTCTAACTTTTAAAACTGAAAACTTACCTCAGTTATTTTTAGCCTTTCTTCATTTCTAATATAAACATTTACGGTCATAAATCTCCCTTTAAATGCCACTTTAACTATATTCTTCAAGTGTTTGTATGTAGATTTTTAAATCGTTGAGTATTATATTCTAATTTCCTTTGTGCTTATCTTCTCTGGCATCAATAATCAAACTTTTGGGTTTTGTCTTTATTTCCACATGTAAGGATTTTTCTAACATTAATGGCTTCTAACTTACTTGTATTTAACCTGGTGCTATATTCTGTAAGAAATACCAATCAAGTTTTTATTATTGTGTAAGTATATTAGAAATACTTAATAACAGAAAAATGGAAAGTTATTGAGACTTGTTATGTACTCTAGTAAGTGATCAATGTTTGTATATAAAAAACATATGTATTCTACTTTCCAGTTCCCAAGAAAGGTGACCCAATAGAGTGCAGAGCATGTTTTATTTATTATCAAACAGTATTATTAATAACACATGCAAGCAAGATTCTGCTGAAAATTATAAAAAAAAAATAACTGGAACAGCACATCAATAGAGAACTGCCTGATGTACAGTCTGGGTTTAAAAGAGGTTGTGGTACTAGGGATATTATAGCTAATGTTAGACAGATGTATTGCTGAAAGCAGAGATTACCAGAGGAATACCTATCTGTGTTTCATTGATTATGCAAAGGCATTTGACTGTGAAGATTACAACAAACTATGGTTAACTCTGAGAAGAATGGGAATCCCACATATTTTATTGTGCTTATGTGAAACCTATGCTTGGGCCAGAAGGCAGTCATCAGAACAGAGCTAGGAAACACTGTATGGTGCAAAATTGGGAAAGGTGTACTCCAGGGTTGTGTTCTATCTCCATACCTTTTCAATATATATGCAGAACAGATTATCCAGGAGACTGGGCTCTATGAGGAGTAATGTGGCATAAGGATTCGAGGAAGATTCATCCAACAATCTGAGTTATGCAGATGGCACAACCCTGCTTGCTGAAACTGAGGAGGACCTGAAGCACTTGCTGCAGAAGGTCAGGGACTGCAGCCTTCAATACGGATTGAAGCTCAATATCAAGAAAACAAAGATTCTCACCACTGGGCCAAGACGCTGTATCATGAAAGATGATGAAGAGATTGAGATTGTTAACAGGTTCAGTTTTTTGGCTCCATAATCAACACTCTGGATACCAGCACCAGGAAATCAGAAGATGAATTGCACTTAGTAAATCTGCTGTAAGGGAAAAATCAACTCAAGGTGGATCATGGACCTAGGACTAAAACCAAAGACTATAAACTTCATTCAAGAAAAGCTTGGAAGAACTTTAGTAGTCCTAATCCACAACATAAAGAGTCTTCCAAGTATTCTGAAAATTTTACAACCAGGAGA
>NW_006399797.1:7128684-7129891 GCF_000299155.1 Elephantulus edwardii | reverse complement strand
GATCCCATTCATCTACTTTATCTTCTCCTGGCTGTAGGTTTTTCAGGATACTTGGAAGACTGTTTATGTTGTGGGTTAGGACTTCTAGTGTTGTACTCAAGTAACAAGACTCCAAAATGAATCCTAATGAAACTTGTTACTTGGTATTCCTGTCTTGTGTAGTCGCTTCTCATACAGTATGATACCAACTTTTGTAATCAGTAGAGTATTACAGAAAATTTGACTGGGATTTTCAAGCCTTGGTTGTAGAAAACATTGGGCTTTTTGCTCTGTCTCATGCCCGCCACTTTGGAGTAAGTGAGTCACTATTTCATGAGGGCTATCAAGCAGGCATTTAAAAGAACCTTCTGCTAATAGGACCAACTTGCCTGCCATAAAAACGAGTCATCTTAGAAACCATCCTTTAGCTCAGTTAAGCATTCAGAGGATTCGAGCTCCCTCCAATATCTGCATTATAATCATGAGAGAGGTTTATGGCTATAACCAAACCATCCAAATAATCAATTCCTAGATCATCACTCACAAAACCTCTGTGAGATAATAAATGTTTATTGCTCTTGTAAGTCACTAAATTTGAGAGTACTTTGTTATTGTGGCAATAAGTAATAAAATATAAATTTAGTGTTTTTATTTGATTGAAAATGTGATTATGTCACTTTAAAATACAACCAACTGCTAAGATCATCAGATCTAAGAGAGCCAAGGGAGGACTGAATTCAGATCAGAAATTCACTTCCACACACAATTACCCTACAGGGGAAAGAGGCGAATCTTTCCAGAGGACAGGGAGAAGTCTATGATACAGCAAGCCCCCCACAAGAACACTCTCTTTACAGATGACTCCAATTTAAAAATGGAGTGCATAAAGCCTATTGTAATAGAAAAAATTCAGTTAAATATAATCAAATCCTTCATAATGATGAGTGAAATGCACATCATGATCCTCATGGAAGCATCATGTGGCTTAATAATTCATTAACTTGAAGGAAAAGAATACTGTGTACTTTATTAAGTCACATTTGTGTTAATTCTGTGTTGAATGTATGTATAACTTTGTATTTGGCTTAAATCTTCCTCTTATTTACCAAGTAACCATTTATGTTATACATAAAATATGTGCTATACATGCTATAGTCTATATAGTATATAAAATTCATGATATATACTATAAAATTTATAATAAATTTATAGATTTATTTTTTCTCAC
>NW_006399797.1:7126043-7127313 GCF_000299155.1 Elephantulus edwardii | reverse complement strand
GTCCCTCTCCAAGGACCAGTCCCTCCTTGCAACATGCCCAAAGTATGTCAGACGAAGCTTCAGAATCCTTGACTCCAAGGAGCATTCCGCCTTCACCTTCTCCAGGGCAAACCTGTTTTTCCTAGCAGTCCATGGTATATTCAACACTATTCTCCAGTACCACAGCTCAAAGTCATCAATTCTCTTTCTATCATCCTTAGTCACTTTCCAGCTTTCTGATGCATAGCAAAGACTATGGCCTGAATCAGGCACGCATTAGTCTCCAGCCTGACATCATTGCTCTTCAGTGCTCATGAGAGGTCCCTCACAGCTGACTTTCCCAATGCAATTTGTTTCTTGATTTCCTGCCTGCTGTTACCAAGAGTGTTCACTGTGGAACCAAGTAAACTAAAACTGTTAACTATCTCAATCTCTTTACCATCCATCCTCATGCTGCCAATTGGCCCAGTGGTGAGGATCTGTGTTTTCTTGATGTTTAGCATCAATCCATATTGAAGGTTGCAGTCGCTGACCTTCTGCAGCAAGCACTTCAGGTCCTTCTCAGTTTCAACAAGCAGGGTTGTGTCATCTGCATAATGAAGGTTGTTGATGACTCTTCCACCAGTTCTGATATGCCACATTCCTTCTCGTACAGCCCAGCATCTAGGATGATATGTTCTGCATACAGATTGAAAAGGTATGGAGACAAAATACGTTCCTGATGGGCCCCCTTCTTGATTTTGAACCATGTAGTTCTGATCACTGGTCCAAGTATAGGTTTTGCATTAGCACAATCAAGTGTTCCAGGATTCCCATTCTTCTCAGAATCAGCCACAGGTTGTGATCCACACAGTCAAAAGCCTTTGCATAGTCAACAAAGCACAGATAGACATTCCTCTGGTATTCTTTGCTTTTTGCCAAGATCCATCTAACATTAACTATAATATCCCTAATACCACGACCTCTTCTAAATCCAGCCTGCACATCTGGCAGTTCTCTGTTCACATATTGCTCCAGTCGTTTTTGGATAATTTTCAGCAGAATCTTGCTTGCATGTAATATTAATGATATTGTTCAATAATTTTCACACTCTGTTGGGTCACCTTTCTTTGGAATGGGAACAAATATAGATCTTTTTCAGCCAGTTGGCCAGCTAGCTGTCCTCCAGATTTCTTGGCACAACTTAGCACATCCAGGGCAGTGTCTGTTTGTTGAAATATGTCATTTAGTATGCCATAAACTCCTGGAGCCTTTTTTTTGTAATTTCCTTCAGAGCAACTTGAACTTCCTC
>NW_006399797.1:7121154-7125031 GCF_000299155.1 Elephantulus edwardii | reverse complement strand
GCTCACCACATTGTATCTCAGGATGGAACTAGAAATGACTTTTTAAATTATGAAACCAACCCCGTTTTTTCTCACCTTTTCATTCTGGCATAGTAGATGCCAAGCCATCTCATTTCACCAATACCTATTATGTCAATATTTTCTTTCTTAAAAATATCCAATTTTCCTACATTCATGCTTCTCACATTCCAAAAGCATCCCCCCTGGGAACAGGAACTAGACAAGAATGCCCACTATCACCTCTCCTATCCAATATTGTATTGGAAGTCTTAACAAGAGCATTAAGGCAAGACAAGGAAATAAGAGGTATACAGATCGGCAAAAAAAGAGGTAAAATTACATCTATATGATATGATGGTATACATAGAAAACCTTGAAGATTCAGTGAGCAAACTATTGGACATAGTCAACCAATCCAGCAAAATAGCAGGATACAAGAACAACATACAAAAATAATTTAGGAAACATGGTTCTTTTTGCAAGCATTAAGTACTTTACAATTGTTCTGCTGCAAGTCGCCAAGGCCTGTGTGGCATGGCCAGCCCAGGAGCATCTTTCAGCCACTGCTTCCTCAGCATCTGCTAAAGACTATGACCAAACCCAGGCACACTCACACCCTGGCTTGTGACAAAACCACTGCGTGTCAGGTTGAGAGACTGCAATTTCACTGCCCAGCTGCTGCCTCTGCTGTCCAGCATCAGGAGCACCAATATCACAGGTACTTTGGTGGAAACACTGATGTCTAGCTACACCACATGGGACCACTTGGGCTCAAGCAGAATGGGCCAGGTAAGCTTGAATTTGGCAGAGCTATAATTTCTGGAAGGTAGAAACAGGCTTTTATGTTTGCGATTCAGGTAGTATGGGGAAAACACTGCTGTTTAGCTATACCATGCAAGACCCCTTAGGCTCAAGCAAAAGGGGATGGGTCAGCTCAAGTTGGGCAGAGATGTCACTTCTGGATGGGAACAACAAGCTTCCTGGTTTGACCTTAAGGTACTTTGAGAGAAACACAGCTGTCTGGCCTGAGGTCTTCTGAGTTCTCTGACCCTTGGGCCATGAAAAGAGCACAAATACACAGTTCTTTCACAAAATATGGCCATATTCTCGGTCACTATATCCTTACAAAAACATAACATCTACTAAGAAAAGGCTCACATAATGTCAAGAAAGCAGCAGGCTATCTCAGTCATCATGAAGAAATAAAATAACCCTTCTCCTTAAAAAGCAGACCCAAAGGGAGCTCTGGTGGCCTAGTGGCAAGAGGCTGCACTGCAATCTCAGAGGTAAGCGATTCTAATCCACCAGATGCTCTGCTGGGAAAGGAGGGCAATCTCCTCCTGTACCAGTCAGATCCATTTGATGGTACACACACACACAATAATAATTTTTTTTTAAAAATCAGACCCAATGAATAGTCCAGATAGAGAGATCCAGAAGAAATATGTTGATGTGGAGTTATCTGAACAGCTACAGAAGAAGATGCAAATGATGGAAGAAACACTTGAGGCCATTAAGACAACAAATGCCCCAGAGACAATAATCCAGAAGAAGTTCATGTTGATGAACAGCAACCAATGAAAATGCAAAAGATGGAATAAAGAATTGATAGTACTGATAAAGAGGTACAAAAACTTAAGAAATCATTACAAGACAGTGAGGGTACAACCAGAACAGTAGTAAAAATAACAGAAAAGCCTGAAAATGTAATTCATTTTATTAAGACAGAAATAACAGAAGTGTCCAACACAATGGCATGACAAAAAAAAGTAGAACTGAAGAGATGGAACAGAGTCAGTGAACTGGAAGACAAGAGCCTCATTAGAAACATAGGAGAAGAAACATTAGAGATGAGATGTAAAGAACATGAAGACAACATTAGAATCATGTGGAACAGCATCAAAAGGAACAACACATGTATGATTGTAATTCCAGAACATGGGAGTGACAGGGAAGTCACTGAGAAAATTGTGGAAGAAATACTAAAAAAAAGTTTATGGTTTTTAAGGATGAGAAAATCCACATTCAAGAAGCACAGTGACCACCATATAGACTAGACAAAAAAAACACCAAACACCAAACATCAAGACATACCATAACCAAATTTTCCAAAATTTCTTTAAAAAAGGGATAGAATTTTATAAGCAGTATCGGGGGTGGGTAATTACCCACTAAAATGAAACAATTAGATGATATTCTGATTTCTCAGCAGAACCCATGTGAGCTAGAAGACAATAGGATGGCATATATAGAAAGTTGAAAGAAAACAATTGTCAGCCAAGGATCCTATACCCAGCAAAGGTTCCCATCAAATATAAAGGAGAAATTAGATCCTTTGCAGAAGAGAAAGAACTTAAGGAATTTGTAAAAACAAGATCAAAAGTACAAAAAATTTTAAATGAAGTCCTTCATATGAAGACGTCAAAGAAAAGTAGATAGATCATAGTAAGCACAAACAACAGAGAAAGAAACATGGCAAAAGTGAAACCTGGCCTAACAATAATTAATTTAATGTGAATGGAATAAATGTACCAGTCAAGATAAAAAGAGTAGCAGAGTGTGTGTGTGGGGGGGAACACCAACCAAAAAACAAAGCCCATCAATATGTTGCCTACAAAAGGCACATCTAAAAAAAAAAAGAAAAGAAAAGAAATATAGACTCAATATCAAAGACTGGGGGGGTTGGGGTGGAAAAAACACCAAGCAAATGGCAACCTCAAAAAGCAGGAGTGGTAATATTAATCTCTGACAAAATAGGCTTCAGAATGAAAACCACCATAAAAGATAAGGAAGGGCATTACATACTGATTAAAGGCACAATAGATCAAGAAGACATAACCTTGGTTGTTATTTATGCACCAAATGTTAGACCTACAAAATACATATAACAATGGTAAACAGAATTGAAGAATGAAATAGAGAGCACGACAAGAGGGTAGGAGATTTCAACACACCACTGTCACCAAAGGGTATGTCAACCCAAAAGAAACTCAACAAAGATCTAAACTATAAAATCAACCAACTAAACTTTGTGGATGTTTTCAGGGTACTTCACCCAACTAAAACTCAATTCACTTTCTTCTCAAGTGCACATGGTACATCCTTGAGAATTGATCATATATTAGGACACAAAGCAAGCCTCAAGAAATTCTAAACATTGAAATAATATGAAGTATTTTCTGAGGCCACAATGTCCTAAAACTAGAAATTAACCACAGGAGGGTAAAGCTTGAAAAACCACTCACATGGAAACTGAATTACTCTCTGCTAGAACACAATTGGATTATGAAGAAAATAAGAATGAAATAAAAAAGTTCCTTGAAGCAAACAAAAATGAAAATGTGGAAAGCCAAATATTAAATATATGTAAAACAAAATGCTTAATCAGGGATTGAAGGAAACACAAAATACAAGCTGGAATTTCTCTTATGACAGATCACAAGAAATGAGCTGCTTCCTGCAGACAAGAGGTAGTTAGGTCCCCCTGCAGAGGGAGTGTTGAGAATGAGCTACTTCCTTCCTGAGCTAAGCATAAAGTTAACAAAAGAGAAAAATTCAGCTTCATTTATGAAATAATTCTCTTTATGATTCACTTCCTGGTGATTCTCAATAAAGGGTACAGAAAGGCGTGTCTTGAGGCTGCTTCAGTTATGATGTTAGATGGATCTTAGCTGAAAACAGGGAATACCAGAAGAATGTCTATCTGTGCTTCATTGACTATACAAAGGCATTTGACTGCGTGGATCATAACAAACTGTGGCTGACTCTGAGAAGAATGAGAATCCCAGAATACTTGATCATGCTAATGAGAAACCTATACTTGAACCAAGAGGCAGTCATCAGAACAGAGCAAGGAAACACTGCATGGTTCAAAATT
>NW_006399797.1:7117017-7120834 GCF_000299155.1 Elephantulus edwardii | reverse complement strand
ATTGCCATGGGAAAGTCTGCTGTTAGGGACCTCTCCAAAGTACTGAAGAACAATGGTGTCTCCCTGGAGACTAAGGTGCATTTGATACAGGCCATGGTTTTGCAATCACTTGTTATGCATCAGAGAGTTGGACAATGTCTAAGGGAGGATAGAAGGAGAATTGATGCCTTTGAGCTTTGGTGCTGGAGAAGAGTATTGAGTGTACCATGGACTGCTAGGAAAACAATCAGATTCATCCTGGAGAGGGTTAAACCGGGCTGCTTCTTGGAGGCACGGATTCTGAGACTCTGTCTAACATACTTTGGACATGTTGCAAGGAGGAACAGGTCCTTGGAGAGGGACATCATGCTTGGTAGGGTGGAGGGACAGCACAGGAGGGGAAGGCCCTCTATGAGTGGATTGATTCCGTGACGGGTAATCGGGATGGGTGTATCGGAGACAGTGCGATTGGCACAGGACAGAGCTGTTGTACATAGGGTCGCTGAGTCGCAAGCGACTCGATGGCACATAACAGCAACAACCTGCAGAAAGCTGAACCAGGATCCACATCTCACATCACAGACAAAAATAGACTCAAGGTAGAACAGAGACCTGGGAGTAAATCCCTAAACCCGTGTAGTTCATCACAGACAAAAAGGGATCAAGCTTAGATGTACTAGTCTATGGTATAAAGATATTTCCAAATACAGCCAGAAATGCCAATCTGGAGAGGATAACATTGATCAATGCAACCTTCTAAAGATTAAATTCCTGTGCACCTCAAAAATATTCTCCAACTGAATAATAAGAAAACCTGTTGACTTGGGAAAAAAAATTTGGCGATACCACTTCAGACAAGAGTCTCATATCAAAAGTTGATAGAATCCTACAGGAGACCTCCACAAGAAAAAGACTGATAACACAACTACAAAATGGGCAAAAGACAAGTGGCCAAAAGACATATGAAGAAATACTCAAAATCTCTGGCAATAAGAGAGATGCAAATCAAACCCATAATGAGATACCATCTCACTCCAGTAGCAATGGAAAAGTTTTAACAGGACAGCAAGCAATAAGTGTTGGAGAACATGTGGTGAGATAGAAACTCTTATGCCTTGTTGGTGGGATTGTAAAATGATACAACCACTCTGGAAGGCAGTTTGGCACTGCTGAACATAGAAATTGCATATGACTCAGCTATTCCACTAGTTGGAATATACCCCAAGAGAATAAAAACTAAGGCAAAGAGACGTGTGCACCAATGTTCATAGCAGTGTTACTCTCCACCACAAGAACATAGAAAGAGTCCAAATGTCCAAGCACAACATAATGGATTGAGAAATGTTGGTACATTCACATGATGGAATACTATGCAGCAGCGAGGAGTAATGATTTTGTAAATTACTACCTAAATTGGAAGGACTAGAGAACATTATGCTAAATGAACTCAGTCCCATAAGGACAAATACTATGTAAAACCATTATTGTAGAACAAGTATGAGGAATCAAGGGGGTAGAGTGGGAGCAGAAGGGTGAGAATGGGCAGTGGAGGGGGAAATCATGGGGTCACACAAGTTGATGGGGGTGGGATTAAGGAAATGGGAAGGATCTGGTGTGAAAAATAATATATACAAACTTTGGATATAAACCAGTATAATTTTTTTTTAAAGAGGTTTTGCACGACCCATGTTTCTTTCTGCTTTGTCCACAATAGGAAAGAGTTGGAAACAACCCAAGTGCCCATCAACAAATGAATGGATAAAGCAGCTGTGGTATAGTCACACAATGGAGTATTTTTCAGCACTGAAAAACAAAGAACTCATGAAATATTTTACAAAATGGGTAACCATAGAGGACACCATGCTGAGTGAAATATCTCGATTACAAAAAGACAAATACTGCATAATGTCACTGTTATAGAACAGGGCTGATATGGGGGTTGTGGGGAAATGAAGAAAAGAGGGGATAAATAATGTACGCAGCATTGACAGAGACAAGAGAGAGAACTGTATAGAAGGAATATATGATTAGGTATTATTGGCATGACAAGTGTCCAGAATAAGAGTTGAATGGTAAAGAGGTGGTGTGTGTATGTGTGTGGGGGAGGGCAATTGTATAACAATGAAAGGACTTTTTTTTCCCAAAGAAAAAGTGAACTGGAGGGGAAGAGGGAACAGGGAAGAAAATGTGCAAAAATGAATGAATGGAAATCCAAATTCTTTATAAACTTCACTAACACATAAAAAATAATATTAAATTTAAAAAGAAATGGCAATCCTATGACTCAAACATTTCCTTGTCCTAAAGTTGCTACAACAACAGTGGTTTAGTAAAGTTCATTCTGTAGAGCGTTCTAAACACAGAGTTCTAAACAGGCTTAATTCCTGATCCTCTCTCTAACATTCAGGAAAATGGATGATGTCTTTCAGGTCTTACTTCTAACACCATGTTTCTGTTAAAATAAAAATATGTAATAAAAAAAGAGTTTTGAATGTGTTTTTACTCATTGGTGGAGTAAATTTGGTGTCTATGAATTTATAAAAATGAAAATACTGAATATCAAAATATCTATTTAAAATAGTGAAAAATAGAAATAGTTTAAATATTTGGTAAATAAACAATGAAAAATATTGTTCTTCCCTTACAAGTTATATTTTCCTTAATAAAGTGGGAAATATACCCAAAAGATATTTTTTAAATTTTATTTTATTAATTTTAATGAACATTTACAGAGATTTTGGATTTCCAGTCATTCATTGTTGCACTTTTCTCTCTACCCAGCCCTACCCCCTAGTTCACTCCTCTCTTTGAAAAATAAAAGAAAAATTCTTTCATTAGTATACAATCCCCCCGCATCCCCCACCACCCTCCCTGGGTACACTCCACTGTCCAACCTTAATTCTGGACTCTTGTGATAACCATAATACCCTATCATATATTGTTTTTAAATTGTTCTCTCCCTCATCTGTTTCTAAAGTAAAATTGTGTTCTATGAAAAAGACTTGGGTGGCCCAAATGGGTAGACATGGTGGGTAAACATTATTGCAATGAATTGCTTGAATTAAAAAAAAATAGTCATGATTGACTAGGAATTTGGTAAAAAATAGTTTCTGCTTCTCTTGGTAGTTTTGCTGGCAATAGATCTTGCAAACTTACTTTCCCAGAGAGTGTTTTGACTGCTAGGGAGACTGGAGGATCATGTTGCTAAATTAAGATATAGAAAGGAACAGCATGAAGAAGTAAAATGTCTTCTCCAATATAATCTTATCTGTAATTGCTTCCTTAGCTAAGTGTGGCAAAGGGAAAAAAATAGAATACTAAAATTTTCTCTTACAAAATGATGTTATTGTTAATGTTGTCATTGTGTATCATTGAGTCAGAACGGACCCATAGCTGATTCTTTAGCGAGTTTTCAGAGGCAGGAGATTACCCATCCGTCTACAGCAGAACATCTGGTGGTATTGAACTATTTGTCTTTGGGATTGCAACACAATTTCTTGCCACAAGGTCACCAGAGCTCCCTTTATTAGTAATATTAAGAACAAAATACTAAAGTAACTAGCAACAACACCAAAAAGAGCTCAACAAAATTATAGCAATAAACCCTTGCCTCTCAATAATGACACTGAATGTGAATGGTTTAAATGCACCACTGAAGAGAAAAAGAGTTACTTCATTCCATCCTGCTTTCTGAGGCACCTCTGTAAGAAGGACGACACTTAGTGTTTCTTGCAACACTGGTCTTGTTTTGACAAACTCCCTTAGGTTGTGTTTTTCTGGGAGTATATTGATCTCTCCTTCATATTTGATGGACAATTTCACTGGGAAGTTGGAGAGA
>NW_006399797.1:7103689-7104275 GCF_000299155.1 Elephantulus edwardii | reverse complement strand
GATTGGCACAGGACAGAGCGGAGTTTAGGGCTTTTGTACATAGGGTCGCCATGAGTCGCAGGCAACTCGACAGCACATAACAACAACAACAAGAACATATCTTTGCCTGGTTTTTCTATTAGTGTTATGCTTCCTTCATAGAATGACTCATGGGGCCTTCTAAAAATTAAATCCATGTATGCAGTAAAACCTTTTTCCAACAGGGTGAAAAAAAAACCTACGGACTAGAAACAAACAGAAATTTAGACAGACTTTATATTCAGGTACTGCATCTTGCTTTTTTTCCCCCTGTAGCATTCTTGCTTTCAAATTTTTTTCCTTCCATTTCCACTTTCAGTGGTGGTCTCACTTCTTTGATTGACCTCCTTATATTGGTAAGACTCGTTTTATTCTCCCAGAGTCTGAAGGATTGAGTTGGAGAGCTCCTCCCTGAGTGAAGACCATAGTCTTTCAAGGGGGGAAGGGAATCTTTCTCAAGTTTCTACTTGTGTCTGGTGATTTTTCCAGAGCTTTCAATTTGTTGGTGTAAGTAATGTTGTCTGGGTTTTTATGATTGCTATCTATAGGAGTAATTGTCCTGTTTATA
>NW_006399797.1:7090512-7103389 GCF_000299155.1 Elephantulus edwardii | reverse complement strand
AGCTTCCAGATTAATAGACTTAGAAGCAGTATTGACATACAGTTCTTAAATAACAGGCCTTTGGAAACCCTATAAACATTAGAGAAATGATGATAGTTCAGATCTTTTGTTCATAGAGTTGCTATGAGTTGTACTCAACTTGATGGCACTTAACAGTAACAATATAGGAAAAATTGTCTGTCTTCTTATCTATTTTCCTAAACCCCTAGTAAAGTTTCTGATTATTCTGAAGTGCCTATGTTGAGATATATATCGGCAGTTAATACAGCCGGAATAAAGGTCACTCCAAGATAAAATGGAATGAGATATCTTGATGACAGTGAATAATTTGGTGAACAGCAATCAGAGTCTACTTTTCCCTGTTACTGTTATTAACTTCTCTCTATACTCAGACATCATCCTTCGAAATTAAGAGGAAAAGAGAACCACTCACTGAGAGAAGAGAATAGCCTTAAATGGGGAATTTAAGTTTGGGTTAAATTTAAACTCTAATTTGACTGTGAGATTATGTAAAAGAACCTTCTAAACTATAAACTAAGTGACCCAAAAGTGGGGAAATTAAACATATTGTTGTTACACTCATTGTTATTGATTGTATGTGTACGTTTTTGTGTTTTTTTGTTATTGTTGTTGTTCTTAACTACTGAGCAGAGAGTGTAAAAACATGTTGGCAGAGTAGAGATACAGCTTCTTTTCACCACAAGAGACAAAAAGAGGTATCACTACGATTCCTATGAGGTGGAGGTCAGACATAAACTTCTCCTACTAACTTTTTTACCTATTATGACACCAGCTGTCCCTCCCACAGTACTCTCTAAAAGTGTACTGAGTTTCAAAATATGTTATACTAGTCACACATAATGTACAGACCTTACTCAACAGTTATGGGATTTTTGAGACATGACAAGTTAAAATTCAGGTTCAGGAATTTTCAGGGCACAGTTTTTCAAGAGGATAACCTCTTCTCAACTTTGCCTATAGGTAGGTCTCTTTCTGATTTTCATACTTTGCCACGAGTGGGAAGGTATTAACAAAATTATTTTAGTGTTGTCAATGTTGTTGTTGTTGTGTACCATTGAGTCAGTACTAACCCATACTTGATACTCCAGAAGGTTTTCAGAGACAGAGTCTTAAACATACCATGGACTGCTAAGAAAACAAATAAGTCTGTCTCTGAGATGATGAAATAAAGTTTCTCCTTGGAGGCTAGGATTTTTACATACTTTGGGCATATGGTGACGAGGGACCAATCCTTGGAGAAGAACATCATGCTCAGAAGGGTGAAGGGACAGTGCTGGAGAGGAAGACCCCAATGAAATGGATTGTAACAGTTACTAGGGCAATGGGGGAAGAGGGGTAGGTGTGTCAGAGTCAGTGAAACTGGCTCAGGACAGTGCAGACTTCAGAGTTATTGTACATAGGGTAGCTATAAATTGCAGGTGACTCGATGGAACATAACAACAACAATTGCAGGAGAGGAGATTTCCCAGCATCCCTTGGAGCAGCTGGGAGATTTGAACTGCCTGTCTTTGAGACTGCAGAGCAGATTCTTACCACTTAGCCCTGCCCCAATGTCCTCCAGCTTTTTTTACACTGTGGGCCAGTAAAATCACCACGTAACTCTGATTAGTTTCCTCATTCTACATCTGCTGCCGTTGTTTCTTTTTCACATCTTTTCCCGATTTCTCATAATTTCCAGTGTTCTATATCTCTTTTTCTCTGTTCCTTTATCTTCTTCTTGGTGCCTGGCTCTCCTTTAAATCTAGCAGAATAGCAAAACAGACCATTCCTTCATTAGAGTATCATATACTTTATTTGTATGGTTCCAGAGGTACCATGCACCTTATTTACATTATTAGTGAGCTATCCAATTGTCTTGTGGGTCACAAGCATCTGACTTGCATAATCCACCCTCCATTTAGTGGGAGTGGCAGAAACTATATCTACAAGGGCTATGTTAAGTAGTTCACTATACCATAGAGAGACTATATAATTAATCTAGTTTTCTAATTTATTTTTTAAATGTATTTATTTTTTATTATTAATCTTAATGAAAATTTACACACACTTTGGATTTTCGTTCATTCACTGTTACACTTTTCTCCCTGCCCACTCCTTCCCCCCAGTTCACTCTTCTCTTTGAAAAGTAAAAGAAAAATTCTTTCATTGTTATACAATCTCTCCCGCCAAGTCCACTCCACTATGCAGCCTTCATTCTGGACTCATGTCATGACGATAATACCTAATCATATATACCTTTTAAACAGTTCTCTTCCTCATCTGTTTCAATACATAATTTATCCCATCTTTCTCAATCTCCCCCCAACCATAATTAAAGAATTTATATCCTCCCCA
Source organism: Elephantulus edwardii (assembly GCF_000299155.1). Lineage (NCBI taxonomy): Eukaryota > Metazoa > Chordata > Mammalia > Macroscelidea > Macroscelididae > Elephantulus > Elephantulus edwardii. The sequence goes on along the minus strand of NW_006399797.1, from coordinate 7,101,034 downwards.
TAATGTAGATCAAGGTCCATTCCTATCTTGATTACAACCTAATCTGTCAGGTTTAGACAGAGGAACTACAGCACATAATCCAAAATGGACACTTTGTTCTAATTATGTAAAAAAGGAATCAAAGGACAAACATCTCATCTTGTGGGCAAGCATGGCACTTAAGAGACAGGAATGAGATAAGTTTACAGTAACAGTCAAAAGTATACCAAAAGAGACTAAAAGACAGAGATATATTGGGACTGAAGGGAATATATGTTGTATTATACACTCATAAATTCTAAGCCTGGAAATGTTTTCTTTTGTGCTGTATAAGAACATGTTAACTAGAATCTCAATATTTGCCCCTTTGTCATTGTAAAATCTCTAAAATTTCTCCAGTCCTCTAGTAAAAAATAAAGGTAAGAACAATAACATTTGTCTATTTTTATAGTTGCTTCTAGTGTTGGTCTGACAAGGCTAAAGAAGGTCAAGGCCAGAATTATTCTGTTTCTTTGCAAGTTTTTCTAGAAAGGAAATGGAGATATATTGACCCCCCTTAAGGTGGGTCACTTTTGGCAAATGTTGAAATGGAAAAAGAGAGTTCCTGCCCTACCTGGACTCTTATAGAGAGTACCTGGATTTACCTTTTCACTTAAATAATAAGACTTTAAAATTGTTCAAAGATTCTAGTCTTACATTTATTATAAATCTTGAAGTAATTGCAAAAGTAACATTGCATTTTCAACTCTCTCCAAAGAAGAGGTTAATGGTATTCTTTTACTTGCTGTGGAAGGGTAAAATTGACATTTCCCCCCTCCCTCTTAATCAATGACATAATCTTTTAATACCATTTTACTTCATTTCAGTAAGCTCAATAGATTCTAAAGGCAAAAATTTTCTGGAAGTACATAGTAGTGGCTTCTGACAGCATGGAGTTCTGGGTGATAAGTAGTATCTTGTTTTCCCAGTATTAGGAAAAACTGTGTGAGATATAAAATTACACAAAAGGATATATTTTGCACATAAAAATAAACATCAGCAAAAATGTATGAAACATGATACCTAGAAACCAGAAGATTAAGATTTAAGGAGACTTATCAGATAACCTTTAATATCAGAGAATGGTTAACAGTCAAAACACATGTACACTAGCTCTGCAATGTGATGGTTTGCCCTGTGTACTGACTGGTCTTTGTCCTTTCATTAACTTAGGACACTCTAAGATAAGCTGAGAGTATTCAGAAATTAGTGTCTAGGACAGGATAAAATCAGTTGTACATTATATTATCATTTTGATAAAAATAAAACACATGTTCTTGTTGTTGTGTAAAATTGAGTTGAAACTGACTCATAGCTGACCCACCAGTAGGCTTTCAGAGGCCATTATCACTAGAGACATCTTAGACAACATTAGATGGATCTTGGCCAAAAACAGAGAGTACCAGAGGAATGTCCATCTGTGTTTCATTGACTATGCAAAGGCATTTGACTGTATGGATCACAACAGATTGTGACTAACCTTAAGAAGAATGGAGATCCCAAAACACTTAATTATGCTCATGTGAAATCTATTCTTGGACCAGAAAGCAGTCGTCAGAACAGAGCAGGGAAACACTGCATGGTTCAGGAACAGAAAAGGTGTAAGTCAGGGATGCATTTTATCTCTGTATCTTTTCAATCTGTATTTAAAACAGATCATTGATGAGGCTGAACTTTATGATGAGGAATGCGACATTAGAATTGAAGGAAGACTTATCAATGACCTGCATTGTGCAGAAGATATGACCTTGCTTGCTGAAACTGAGGAGGACATATAAGTATTTGCTGCAGAAAGCTAAGGACTGTAGTCTTCAATATGGATTGAAGCTCCACATTAAGAAAACAGATTCTGTCACTACTGAGCCAACTGGCAGCTTCATTATAGATGGAAAAGAGATTGAAATTGTTGAGAATTTTGGTTTGCTTTGCTCCACAAGCAACGTCTTTGGCACCAGCAGCCAGGAAATCAAAAGATGAATTGCATTGGCAAAGTCTTCTGTCAGGGACCTCTCTAGAGTACTGAAGAGCAATGATGTCAGTCTGGAGACTCAAGGTGCATCTAATCCAGCCCATTATCTTCACAATTACTTGCTGAACATCAAAGAGGCTGACAATAACTAAAGATTATAGAATAAGAATTTATGCCTTTGAGTTGTGATGCTGGAGGAGAGTGTTGAACATATCATGGACTGTCAGGAGAACAAATGGGTCTGTCCTGGAGAGGGTGAAACTAAGCTGCTCTCTGTAGGCAAGGATTTTGAAGTTCTTTCTGACATACTTTCGGTATGTTGCCAGGTGGGACCAGTCCTTGGAGAAGGATATCATGCTTTGAAGGGTGGAGAGATAGCACAGGAGAAAAAGACCCAGGATGAGATGGAATGACTCAGTGGCTGGAGAAATGGGATTAGGTCTGTTGGAGATGATGAATTGGCTCAGGATAGGTCAGGGTTCAGGACTAATGTATGCAGGGTCACTATGAGTTACAGGTGACTCAATGGCACATAACAACAACAACAACAACAAATTTCACAAAATGAGATTGCTCATTTTTCTCCTTCAGAGTAGCTCACGGATTTGAATTGAGTGCCTTTGGGTTGCAGAGTAGTTTCTTCCTTGTACTTTATGATGTTGTTGTTGTTATGTGCCGTCAAGTCACCTATCACAGCAGCTCTGAAGCCTGCCCTGTCCTGAGCCAGTCTCACTGACTCTGACACACTTACTCCCATTTTCCTAGTTACTGTATCAATCCATCTCATCTAGGGTTTTCCTCTCCTGCGCTGTTTCTCTACCCTTCTGAGCATGATGTCCTTCTCCAAAAATCAGTCTATTCTGGACATGAATCCAAAATATGAGATGTAACTTCATAATCCTAGCCTCCAAGGAGAAACTTGGTTTCACCTTTTCCAAGGCAGACCTATTTGTTTTCTTGGCACTCCATTGTATGTTCAAGATTCTTATTCAGCACCACAACTCAAATACATGATTCTTCTTCTGTAATCCTTAATCACGGTCCAGCTCTTTGATGCATAGCAAATAATTGCAAAGACTATGGCCTGTATTAGGTGCACCTCAGTCTCTAGACTGACATCGTTGCTTTTCAGTGCTCTGGAAAAATCCCTGACAGCAGATTTACCTAAAGTGATTTGTCTTTTGATTTCCTGACTGCTAGTACCAAGAGTGTTGATTGTAGAGCTGAGCAAGCTGTAACTGTTAACAACCTCAATCTCTTCTCCATCCATCATGGTGCTGCCAATTGGCCCAATTATGAGAATATTTATCTTCCTTTTGCACCCCTAATTCATGTCAGGAAACCTGATGTGTGGTACATGGCAGGAAGCTGAGACTGACACCTTGTCTCCCCTGCATATACCCCCATTCTCCCAGGATCCCATTGGCTTTGTTAATAACTAGCCAGCCTAGGCCAGATGGGACATTCAGGCCTAGATATGAGTCAGACACTCTTGCCTGCAGGCTTTGGGCCAAATAAACAACATTAGTCTTCCAGATCTAAAGGAGAGATAGTCCTCACCTTGCAAATTATCCTATTGTGACAGTCATGTGGTGTAAAAGGAGGAACAGAGACACTATGCTACAAGACAACCATTATGGAGTAGGAGGTCAGAGGCAAAAACCTTTCCCTGGTACTGCCTAGACCAAAATCCCACCCTGAAAACTCATACCTGAAACTTAAATCCTTCTAAACTTGAGATAGAAATCAGCATAAGAAACCAGCAACATTGTGAGGTGGAAAACATCACATAAGTGACTTGTGGCAGGGAGAAGGGGAGTGCTGGACAAGGTATGAGGGAGTACAAATGATGCTAATATTCAGGAAAGGGAAGGAACAAAACACATGTGCAGGGAGAGGGCACTGTATATATGGTTATTTCTGTAAGGGGAAGTGTCTTTCACTTGCCTATTTCACTAAAATGTTTGTCTGTTAGATGCTGTTTCAAAGCTAAGCATTCAAATTAAGACAGACTAGGAAGAAGGATTGGCCATTCACTTCGGAAAGATAACAGGCCTTTGAAACACTATTTACAATACTTTATAATGACTATCTCATAAACCTTTTCTCCAACCTATAATTTGAATCAATCTGATGATAGAATTTACTCTCTTAACAAATAGTCTATATGTATGTCTATCTATTTTCTTAGGATCAGGTTGCATCTTGTCTAAGACTGTAGAGTTAGTTCATTGATAAGATCGATAGAAGGAAGTTTGAATGAAAGTCTTCAAAATTGTTTTTCAATGTTATTTACATGTGACTAGGAAATAAGTACAATAAGTAATTTGTTTAGAATGAGTGTAGGCAAAGTTTAGGATGGTTTTAGGATGTTAGCCAGCCAGTTCTATCAGTCATTGCTCCCTATCCTTTTTTAATTTTCCCCTTCCTCAGTAGGGAACTCTAGAGGCCTAGTGGCAAGAACTGCACTGCAGTGCCAAAGGCATGCAGTTAGAGACCACCAGATGCTCCACTGGAGAAAAAAGGGCAATCTTCTCTCCTGTTCGATTAACTGCCTCTGGAAACCTGTTGGAGGGTCAGCTACAGGTCAGTTCTGACTCCACGGTACACAACAACAACAACAATAACAATAGGATCTCCACTAAAAGGAGTCTTTGGGATAAGCAGACTACCACAAAGATCTGAGATTGCATACTTTTTTCCTACCTTAGTTTATACTTTAAGCGTTTCAACAAAGTTACTGTATTTTATTTCTTTTACTCATTGGTTATTTTAATAAAAAATATATTCTGTTGATAGTCTAAGTGTGTACAATAGAGCACACTTAAAGTAGACTAACAGTTAAGGCAACTGAGACTGAGCCCTCAAATTTGGAAACACAAAGGAGGAGGAAGAGTTTTAAACAGAAACTAATAATTGGAACATGGATGTGAGAAGCTTGAATGTAGGAAAACTGAAAATTGTTAAGAAAGAAATGGAACTGGCATAATGAGTGTCAGAATCAGTGAGACTGACTCAGGAAAGGGAAGGCTTCAGAACTACTGTACATAGATAGGGTCATAGGCAATGCAACAGCACATAAGACAACAATGGCAACAAGTTAAATGATATTGTTTATATTTTGCTTTTCTTTGAATATTGTAAAAAAATGTTTACCCTCATTTTCTCCCATGATAGGCTAAGAATTTTTATAGATAGTACATAGAGGTAATGCGAGGTGCTCCTAAGAACTTGCAGATAAATCCTAAATTTATTGTCATTTGAGAAATAAACTACTTAAATCAAAACATGATGGAAGGAGACTGAATGTCTCCTGGGCCTGGAACATCTCCTTGACTGTGGACAGCTAACTTGGCTCCATTAGAAATATTTATTTCTAAGCCAGAAAGTATCAACAGAAGTTGGAGACAAACAGAAAGTGAAGTAGTGTCTGAATGTAAGTAATCTGAGAATTCTGGAGTCTTTTCTCTACTATGAGGCACGCATATGTATTAGTCAAATCTACCTCTGGAATATACACTTCTTTTTGTCCCAATCTTTCTTTACACAGTTGCATTCTGATTAACACTACGTGGGGATGGAAGAACTGATTTAATCTTGGATTACAAATAGATCTAGTGCAAGAGTTGATTAGCACAAATCCATTGACTGACTATGAAATGATGCTTTGTAACATGGAATTCTTGCAACTAGATTTTACATTCTAATTACATCACTAGATTAACCCCACTTGGTGAAACCTCTTAAAATCAGTCAACACCTTTCTCGAAAACTTCATCTTTCTCTTTATGACCTTTCTCCACGCAAAATAATTTCAGCATATTTATAATCACTAGGTGAATTATTAAGCCACACAGATTCATGTGAGAAAAGTGGGTCAAAATTATTAATAAATATTTAACACGTGTGTATAACTGAATTAATAATTAATTTCATGTTGGAAAATAAAAATTAAGACATTTTCCTCAGGTCACACAGAAAGGAAAATCTCAAAGCTACTATTGAGCACATACATATTATAGCCTTTCTCATCCCTAAAGTAGAACACCACTTCAAAGATAATTCTCTGTAAACCCTACCCAATGAAATCTCCTTTTACTGCACTGAAATAGAGCCCCTAAGTCCACTTTCAAACTTATTTATTACTTCTTTCTGGATTATTTGTCCTTCCAATTCCTTCTAACTTAAAAATAATTAATATACTCCTTACTGGTATATAAGGAATTTTCATTCTGGAAAAACTGAATTAAATAATTAGATAATTGTTATTAGGATTTTTTGTGTGTGTGTTGTTTTAATGGTTTCTGCTGAATATAAGAGAGGAAAACAGGTAACTTTTTTGTTTTTGTTTCTAAAGCTACCTGACTCTAAATGTAAAAGGTCACAATACCTATGTCATTAATACTTTAGTTTTATTAAAACACATAAAGAATAGGAATTAACCTTTTTCTAAGTGTTTGAAAGTTGTAGAGTAGTGTGCTTAAGGACCATATTAGAACAAATTTACTATTATCCCTTTGAGATGTAATGGCTTTCTTTTGTTTTTATTTGTACTCTTTAATCTTTCACAGTGATAGAAAATTTACATTTATAAATTAATGCAGAAATGAGGTGAATAATAGTATCAAGATATTGTCTTTATTTAAAGATGACAGTTTGCTCAATTATCAGGGTATTTCCAGGTGGAGCTTATCTTTCCATATTATTAAAAGCACATAAGTGGACTGATGTGATTTTGGTTTCTCTTGTAAATTCTCAATACATTTTAAAAAGTACTATTAAAGTGTTTTAATAACTATGTAAATAACTATATAATTATTACACAATTAGTAATTTTCTAAACAACAAACTGGTTCACAAAATTAAGAGATTATTACATAGAAATTTTATTATTATATTTTTAAAATAAAGGTTTTCTTTTTTATTTTGTAAGGCAAAGGAAATTTATTCTGAACTATGTTCCATTTAATTTTCAACCTCTTCCCTAGATTTTGGATGAAATCTGAAGACATTTTAGCAAATTGAATTATGCTGTTTTGGTTTCAGCTGTAATTATATCTATGGGACATAAAACTTTAAAAATGTGTTTGGACTAGTGTGCTATTTTCCAGTTGTTGAGAAAAATTTAAATTACAAAATTTCATCAATGGATGGGACATTTAGATCTACTTGAAGCCATGATTTATAGATGAGGAAAATGAATCTCATAGAAGTTTAGTTAATTACTCATGCCACACAATAATTTAATATCAGTTCTGTGATTTAACCTACCTTGTTTGACTCCATGTTGCATAGTACTTTAACAATGAGAATTTTTTTTGGTAGAAATTTTTTCCTGAATTTCCAATGGTATGATGTAATATTAGTTTTTCTTAAAATTTCTTATCTAAATGTTTCCTGTCTAGTTTACTTGCCATTTTCACTTTCAAATGATACCTAAGATTTTCCTTGGTAGTTTGTCATTTAAGTAACTCTTCAGACTAACCAGTAATGCCCTTGTGGCCTAGTGGGTAAGCACTCTCCTTCTAACCAAATAGTCAGCAGTTTTTAACCCACTAGCTGCTCTTGATGCAGGGAGGAAAGACTTAATAAGCTACTCATGCAGAGATTACAGCCTAGAAAACCTTATTGAGCAGCCTACTTTGTCTTTGTGGATCATACAAACTTATGGAAATATTAAAATGAATGGAGATTTCCAAATAATTGTGCTCATTTATAACCTGTCCATAAACCAAGAGACAGTTTTTCAAGCATAAAATGGAATACTGCTTGGTTAAAACTATGAACAGTGTACATGAGGTTGGTGTCTTTCATCATACCTTCAATATGCACACTGAACAAATCAATCTGAGCTATATGAAGAAGAATGTGACGTTAGAGGATTAGAGGAAGATTCATCAACAATCTTTCATATGAAAATGACGTAACCTAGCCTGTAGAAAGTAAAGACGACTTGGGACATTCATTAAAAGAAGCTCAAAGTCTATAGCCAAACTCTAAGTCTATAGTCTATGAATTTAGGCACAATGATTTTGTAAAATACTATATAACGTGAAATAATCTAAAGAGCATTATGATGAGTGAGCTAATTCAGTCTCATAAAGACATACTGCATAAGACCATTATTATAAAATAGAAGGGTTAACTATTAAGCTGTGGTTAAAGTCCAAAAGGAGAAGGAGAAGGAGGTGGGGGGTGGGGGAGAATGGGGTGAGGGAAGGAAATCACCAATTTTGGTGAGCAGATGGGCAGTGATGGGTTGAGAATTAGAAAAGACCCAATGAGACCTGAAAAGATGGGGCAATGGTAGTCAGACTCCAATGGTGATTAATTTTATAAAATACACTGTACATGAGTGATCATTTGAGACATGATGTGAATGTAGAAATGTGGGAAATGCAATATACATGAATTGTTACAAAATGCATACAAATTTTTCTTTTTTAGATTTAATTTTGTTTAGGTATTTTCTCTTTTTTTAAAAAAGTAAAAATTTTTATGTTAATTGTGATTTGAACAAAAGTTTACCGAAAAGTTAGATTTTCATTCATTCATTGTTGCACATTTTACCCCCTTCCACCAGTATCTCAAGTACTATGAATTCCTAAGGAAGGAAATTATTATATTAATTATATATAGTATAGTATAGTATAGTATATATTACATTAATTACTTTATTTTCTTATCCAGAGGAAGGTATGAAGACAAACTTTAAATTGGGAGAGTCTACCACAGTCTTAGGGAACTCTGCTGTTCTAGTAGTTAGAAAGAGTTATGCTGCCAAACCAAAGGCATTGAATCCACCAGATACCCCTTGGGAGAAAGATAAACCATCTCTTGTGTGATTTACAGCATTTGAAAACCCAATAGAAGAACAGTTAAGAGTTGGCTCCAACTTGACAGCAATGAGTTCACAGCTTGTCATAGAATCTTAGGCTGGGTTCTGTGGAAAAGAAAAACCAATGAAGCCTGCATATGCATATGCATGCTGGTGGGGAGGATATCTATCTGTCTATTTCTATCTATCTATCTATCTATCTATCTATCTATCTATCTATCTATCTATCATCTATCTATCTATCTATCTATCTATCTATCTATCTATCTATCCATCCATCCATCATCTATCTAATTTTACATGAAGTTGGAAATTACTCATAGCTGTCCCTCCAGCAGGTTTTTGACTGCTGTAAATTGCTTGGGAGACTTCCCATTTTACTTCTGTGGTAACTCTAGAAGATTTGATTAGGCCAGTAAGTGTCATGTTCAGGTTAGCAGTGCAACTGCATACAGACTAGGCCTCCACAGCTCCATTTAAGACTGAAAGTTGTACTAGCATAGAGATAGGTCAAAATAAAGGAAATAAATGCTGAACTAAGAGAGATGAACAGATTTCAAAGGGCAACTCAAAAAGTCAAAGCAAAGCTTTAAAATGAAATGGGCAAAGAGCCTAGAAGAGATTAGAAAACCGAAAGGGAAGAAAAAGTTTGGCATTTCTCCAGCTGAGAGTTGAGTAGTAAGTTCAGATTTCAAGTTGCAATATTAAAGGAGTCAATGGGCAAAAATCTTGGTTGATGCAGGAAAAATAAAAAAAGATCTAAGGAATACAGATTCACTCCCAAAAAATTAGTTGACATAGAACTACTTCAGGAAGAACCATATTATCAAGAACCAATTGAAATGAAGGAAAAAGTCTCACGGGAACTGAATGTAGGCTTTGGCCAAAAAAATAAGGCCCCACGAATTGATGGAATACCAATTGACATATCTCCACAAACAGATGCAGCTATGGATGTGTTCACAAGTCTGTGCCAATAAATTTAGAAAACGGTCACCTGGACAACTGACTCGAAGAGATTCATACTGGTTCTCATTTCAAAGAAAGGAGATCTAATGGAATGTGAAAATTATTCAATGATATTGCTAATATCTATCTATCTATCTATCTATCTATCTATCTATCTATCTATCTATCATCTATTGCATGTAAGTAAAATCTTTCTGAATATTATTTAAAACGTCTGGAACAGTAGATTAACAGTGGACTGCCAGAACTTTAAGCTGGATTCAGAAGAGGTAGTGGTACAAGAGATGGCATTGCTGATATCAGAACTTGGCTGAACATAGAGATTACCAGAAAAATATTCACTCATGTTTTATGGATTATGTAAGGCATTTGACTATGTGGATTATAACAAATTATGGCTAACTTTGAGGAGAATGTAAATCCCTACTCACTTAATTGTACACATTAATAACCTATCCTCTTGGTCCAAGTATAGCATGGCTTAAAAATCAGGAAAGGTGTCAGGGTTGTATCCTTTCTCCATACCTATTTCCTGTATATGCTGAACAAATAATTGGAGAAGCTGGACTGTAAGAAAAATGACATTAGGATTGGATAAAAACTCATTAATAACTTGTGCTATGCATTTGACTGTGTGGATCATAACAAACTGTGGCTGACGCTCAGAAGAATGGGAATCCCAGAACATTTAATTGTGCTAATGCGAAACCTATACTTGGACCAAGAGG
>NW_006399797.1:7086627-7089622 GCF_000299155.1 Elephantulus edwardii | reverse complement strand
AACAACAATGCAGATGATAATGTCTTGCTTTACTATAGTAGTAAGAGTTAAAGAACTTACTACAGAAGACCAAAGACTGTAGTCTTTAATGTGAATTTCTTCTCAGCAATAAGAAAACAAAAGTCCTCACTACCAGACCAATAGAAAACAACATCAAAGACTGAGAAAAAAATAGAAGTTATCAATAATTTCTTTTCACTTGGATCCACAAACAATTTCCATGGTAGTGCTGTTGCTATTAGGTGCCATCAAGTTTGAGTTCTCTATGAACAACATAGGGTCATAATGACCCTATAAATATCAGATTTGAATCCTATTCTATTCTGTGCTATTCTCATTCATTGCTGCAGACATTGTGTCAATTCATCTGCTTGAGGGTCTTCATCTCTTTTGCTAACCCTCTGCCTTTCCAAGCATGACGGATGTCTCTTTTTCAAGGAATAATCTTTTCTAACAACATGCCCAAAGTATATGAGATAAAGCTTCATCTTTTTCTTCCAGAAACATTCTTACTTCACTTTTTCCAAGACATATCTATTTGTTCTTTTGGCAGTCCATGAGATATTCAATGCTCTTCTCCAACATCACAGTTGAAAGGTATCAGTTCTTCTTCAGTCATCTTTGTGCATTGTCCATCTCTTAGATGCATAGTAATTGATTGAAAAGACCATGGCCTGAATCGGGCACACTTTAGTCTTCAAAATCACATCATTGTTCCTCAGCAGTTTGGAGAGATTCCAGACAATGGGTTTGTCCAATGGAATAGGTCTCCTGCTCTGACCGCTAGTACCAAGAGTGTTGGTTCTGTATCCAAGTAAGATGAACTTGTTGAGAATTTCATTCTGTTCTCTATCTAAAATGATATTATTTATTGGTCTAGTGGTGATGCTTTTTGTCTTGTTGATATTGAGATATAATTCACATTGAAGGTTATAGTCTTTGACCTTGTGCAGCAAGTGCCTCAAGTCCTCCTCACTTACAGCAAGGAAGAATGTGTCATCTGCTTAATGCAGGGTGATGAGTCTTCCTCCAATCCTGATGCTACATTCTTCCTCACAGAGACAAGTTTCTTGAATGATTTGCACATAATACATATTTATAATGTATGGAGAAAGGATTAAACCCTGATGCATACCTTTCCTAATTTTAAATCACGTCATGTTCCCTTGTACTGTTAGGTCAACAGCTTCTTGGTCTAGGTATGGATTTTATATAAGCATAAATGTCTAGGCATTCCCCATCTACTCAATATTAATTATAGGGGTTTTTCTATGATCCATACAGTAAAATACCTTTGAATAATCAATAATATATAAATAGACATTCTTCTAGTATTCTCTGCTTTCAGTAAAGTTTCATCTGATATTAGTGATGATATTCCTGGTATCACGGTCTCTTCTAAACCTAGCTTAAACTCCTGTCAGTTCTCTGTCAGTGTTTCATTGTAGCCACTTTTGATGATTTTCAGCAGTATTTTGCTTGCATGTAATAATTATATTATTCAATAATTCCTACATTCTGTTAGATTATGTTTCTTGGGAATGAGAACAAATATAGATCTCTTTGTTGTAGTTGGTGGTGGTGTTATGAACCATCAAGTCTACTACAACACAGTGACCCTATGAACAATAGCTCTGAACCCTGTCCTATCCTGAGCCAATCCCATTGTCTCCAAAACACCTGTACCCATTTCCACAGACACTGTGTCAATCCATCTCATCCAGGGTCGTCTTCTCCTGCACTGTTCCTCACCCTTCATAGCATGTTGTCATTTTCCAAGGACTGGATGGACCCTCCTGGAAACATGACCAATATATGTGAGATGGAGTTTCAAAATCCTTACTTCCAAGGAGCAAACTTGTTTCACCCTCTCCAGAACAGACCTGTTTGTTCTCTTGGCAGTCAATGGTATGTTCAATTTTCTTCTCCAGCCCCACAAATCAAAGGCATTGATTCTTCTTATATCATCCTTGGTCATTGTCCAGCTATCTGACTCATAGTAAGTAGTCATGAAGGACTTGACCTGAATCATGCAGACCTTAGTCACATGACTGACAACATTGTTCTTCAGCACTTTGGAGAGGTCCTTCAGAGCAGACTTTCCCAATACAACTTATCTTTTAATTTCCTGACTGCTGGCTTCAAGAGTGCTGATTGTGATTCCAAACAAGATGTTAATTTTCCAATTTAGCCCTCAGAAAACAATTGTTAAGTTTTCAAAGACTTACCTACATATGCAAAATCACCTTTGTACTCATTTATAAAGTTTCTATTTTAACAGAATAAATTGGTACTTTTCCCCTCCTGAAAAATATTTCCAGAATTTCTATTTGGTTGCAAATGTATCTGATAGTTTTTAAATGCAAGTATTTTACATTTAATTCCTTTAAACTGCCATGTACAGAAGTTACACTTGATATCATCTCTTTTCAAGTATCAATTTAATGTGTCTCACACAGAATGTACTATGTTTGTCTTTGTGTTCATTTTCCCCTTAATCAGAAAAAGATCAGAAATAGGTTTTAGGTTTTAGTGTAAAGTTTATAACAAAATTACATTATAAAAATGATAAAGAATTCTGAAAATTACGTTACTGAATTTCTGCTCAAATCTTCAAAGATAGAAATAAATCTGTACCTGAATCATCAATTATTAATGCCTAACTTAAAATGTACTAAAATTGAGTCTATCAATATTATGCAAAGGCATTTGACTGCATAGATCATAACAAACTGTGGCTGACTCTCAGAAGAATGGGAATCCCAGAACATTTAATCGTGCTATTGCGAAACCTAGACTTAGACCAAGAGGCAGTTGTCAGAACAGAGCAGGGCAACACTGCATGGTTCAAAATTGGGAAGGGTGTACACCAGGGATGTGTCCTATCTCCATACCTTTTCAAACTGTATGCAGAGCAGATTATCCGAGAGGCTGGGCTCTATGAGGAGAAACGTGGCGTTAGGATTGGTGGACGATCTATCAACAATCTGCGTTA
>NW_006399797.1:7073049-7086527 GCF_000299155.1 Elephantulus edwardii | reverse complement strand
GACTGCAGCCTTCAATATGGACTGAGGCTCAATGTCAAGAAGACAAAAATTCTCACCACTGGACCAATCGGTAGCATCAGGATGGATGGCGAAGAGATTGGGATTGTTCACAGCTTCAGTCTGCTCGACTCCACGGTCAACACTCTTGGCACCAGTAGCCAGGAAATAAAAAAACGTATTGCAATGGGAAAGTCTGTGGTTAGTGACCTCTCTAAAGTACTCAAGAGCAGCGGTGTCTCTCTGGAGACTAAGGTGCGCCTGATACAGGCCATGGTTTTTGCAATCCCTTGTTATGCATCAGAGAGTTGGACAACAACTAGGGAGGATAGAAGGAGAATTGACGCCTTTGAGCTGTGGTGCTGGAGAAGAGTATTGAATGTACCATGGACTGCCAAGAAAAACAGATTCATCCTACAGAGGGTTAAACCAGGTGGCTCCTTGGAGGCAAGGATTCTTGGGCTTCATCTGACATACTTTGGACATGTTGTAAGGAGAGACAGGTCTTTAGAGAGGGACATCATGCTGGGTAGAGTAGAGGGACAGTGCAGGAGGGGAAGACCCTCTATGAGGTGGATTGATTCAGTGACTGGGGTAATCGGGATGGATGTGTCAGAGGCAATGAGATTGGCACAGGATAGAGCACGGTTTAGGGCTGTTGTACTTAGGGTCGCTATGAGTCGCAAACGACTCGACGGCACATAACAACAGCAACAACATCAATATTTCTTTATAGCAAATCAACACCAGTAAATTCAAGGAAGGAGAAATCAGTCTAACTTAATCATAAATGACTAATATGTAGTTAATATGTAGCTGGCAGCAAGGCAATAAAACAAAAAGCAACATAACACTAAAGAGGAAGCCCTGAAACTTAAATAATTTATTCCTATTTACAATCTTATAGTTAACGCTGCTTATGAAGCAATGAATCAAAAGAAATGCAGGATTAAATTTTAAAATGTATGTCAATGACTTTTAAGCATAAAAATGTGAAAGTTCCCAAGTAAGGAAAGTTTGGATTCTAAATTTTTGCAAAATAACTTTGAAACAATTCTATGTTAAGTTGTAGAAGAGACCCAAAGATGACAATTTTACTCTAACTGCAACACTTCCCTAGGTCATGTTCTACAGATTTTTCCAAATAAGATAGTAGACAAACCATACAGTTTCTGGGTATTTTACAGTAGAAAAAAAAATAGAGGGATCATTTGGTCAATATTAACTATTTCTTAAATGTTAAATATTTGCTGAATATTAAACCCACTCACTCCACCATACTGGAGTTTTAGTTGGTATTTATTTATTAATTAGAAACATATTTCAAGTGAGGCAGTATGTTAAGAGCTGTGCTGTTGTTGATGTTATGTGCCGTTGAGTCATTTGCGACTCATAGCGACCCTATGTACAACAGTCCTAAACTCCACTCTGTCCTGTGTCAATCGCACTGTCTCTGACACTCCCATCCCGATTATCCCAGTCGCTGAATCAATCCACCTCATAGAGGGCCTTCCCCTCCTGCACTGTCCCTCCACCCTCCCAAGCATGATGTCTTCTCCAAGGACCGATCTCTCCTCACAACATGTCCAAAGTATGTTAGACGGAGCCTCAGAATCCTTGCCTCCAAGGAGCCACCCAGTTTAACCCTTTCCAGGATTAATTTGTTTGTTTTTCTACCAGTCCATGGTACTCTCAATACTCTTCTCCAGCATCACACAGCTCAAAGGCATCAATTCTTCTATCCTCCTTGGTCATTGTCCAACTCTCTGATACATAACAAGTGATTGTGAAGACCATGGCCTGTATCAGATGCACCTTAGTCGCCAGAGAGACACCATTGCTCTTCAGTACTTTGGAGAGGTCCCTAACTGCAGACTTTCCCATCGCAATGTGCCTTTTAATTTCCTGGCTACTGGTGCCAAGAGTGTTGACTGTGGAGCCAAGCAAACTAAAGCTGTGTACAATCTCAATCTCTTCACCATCCATCCTGATGTTGCCAATTGGTCCAGTGGTGAGAATCTTTGTCTTCTTGACATTGAACCTCAGTCCATATTGGAGGCTGCAGTCCTTGACCCTCTGCAGTAGGTGCTTCAGGTCCTCCTCAGTTTCAGCAAGGAGGGTTGTGTCATCTGCATAACACAGATTGTTGATAAATCATCCACCAATCTTGACCCCACATTCCTCCCCATGGAGCCCAGCCTCCCAGATAATCTGTTCTGCATACAGGTTGAAAAGGTGTGGAGACAGGACACATCCCTGGCACACACGCCCTTCCCAAAAACCCCTATGTTAAGAGCTGTAGCCTAGAAAAATTAACCAGACTCAGAAACTGTCCTTGAGTAACTTGTGCTCTATTGTTGTTGGTGTGTTCTCTCGAGTCAATCCACTCATAACTGATGCTTTAACAGGTTTTCAGAGGCAGTAAATCACACAGGAAAAAGAAAATGTGTCTTTCTTCCAGAGAGCAGCTCTAGTAAAGATAAATCACAAACATGCCTAGTAAAATATTAGAAATAAATTTTTAATATTGGACCAGACATACAAGACCGTTAGTAAGAAACTGTATTGTTAAATAGAAAAATTATTTGGAGTAAAGTATGGTAGAAATTATAAGAGTTCTCAGAAAGAAGACAAGGATATAATCTGAAGTCGATTTAGGAGAATTACTGGGATTTCTTTACATAGAAGTCATAGGTAAGGTGAATCTTCCGAATCAAAAGAAGAGTATGGTTACAGATTTTGAACCAGAAACTGCAAGACACTAACTCAAAAATATCAATACTCTAGGCTGACGGAAATACTGAGATTGAAGATTTTTACCAATGTCTACAGTCTTTCACTGATCAAAACATGCAGTCAGACAAATTGATAATTGCTGATGACTATCATGTAAAAACTAGACTCACAGAGGAAAGATGAGTTAAGAAATATGTTAAGAAATAATGGCTTTGGTGATAGAAATTATACCAGAGAGCGTACTATAGTGGAATTTTGTAACAGAGTGTACCAGAATGGAATTTTGTAATATCAATGATTTTTCTTTGAAAATATCTTCTCAGCACACATGTGGCCCTCTGAGGCTTAAATACAAAGAAATTTAATTAACTGCGTCTTTAGAAACGACAATGGAGAGACCCGCCCCACCTCTGCCACTGCACACTGGTCTCCGCTGCCAGGCGCAGCTCGGCCACATGTTCTACATCTCATTCCGGGACTCAACCCTGCTCCTTGCCATCGCCATCATTGGTGTGACGGTGCTCATGTCGGCCCTGAGGAACAAGAACGCAAGAAGAAGGATTATCACTTTACAGAACCCTGAAACCAAGTACCCTCTGTCTTTAATTGAAAAAGAACAAATCAACCAAAACACCAGAAGTTTCGCTTTGGAATTCCCTCGACGGACCATGTCTTGGGCCTCCCTATAGGTAACTATGTCCATCTCATAGAAAAATTGATGATGATTTGGTGATCAGGGCTTATAACCCTGTCTCCTGTGATGATGACCAAGGCTTTGTGGACTTGATGATAAAGATCTACTTCAAAAATGTACATACCAGCTATCCTGAAGGGGGGGAAGATGACTCAATACTTGGAAAACATGAAAATAGGAGACACCATCCTTTTTTGAGGGCCATCCGAACGCCTGTTCTACCATGGTCCAGGGAATCTTGAAGTCAGAACAGACAACACAAGTCAGCCTGAAAAAAAAACCCTGATCCTTCACCTGGGAATGATTGCTGGAGGGACAGGTATTACACCCATTCTGCAACTCATACGCCACATCACCAGGAACCCCAAGAACACGACCAAGATGTCCCTCATCTTTTCCAGCCAGACAGAGGAGGATATCTTGGTGAGACAGGAGCTTGAAGAAATAGCAAGAACTCATCCAAGTCAATTTAAGCTCTGGCACACCTTGGACAGCCCTCCCACCGGCTGGATGTATGACTGGGCTTCATTACTGCCAACATGATCAAGGAGCACCTCTCTCCTCCCGGAGGGTCCACACTTATCCTGGTGTGTGGTCCACCCACCATGGTCCAGAATGCCATTCACCCTAACCTAGAGAAACTGGATTACACTAAGGACATGATTTTCACCTTCTAACACACCCTATGTCTTAAACAAATTTGTGTGGCCCCTTTTATTTGTTTCACCATGTTAGATTGCAGCACTTTCCAAAGGTTCTCTTAATGTACCCCTGGACATGTACACTGATACCCTTCTCTACATGTGGGCCTATGAAGGTGAGCTTGAAGACTGGAGACAAAATGGCTTCTGAATATGTCCTCAGGAGGTGTAAAGGAGCCCTATTTTGGTATCTTTCTCAGGAGCTGGTGAAAAAAACACAAGTACAAAGTAAAAAAAAAAAAAAAAAAAAAAAGGAAAAACTCCAAGTTGAACCTGATTAAGAGGAAAACAAATCCACAAAAGGAAAAATGCAAACTTGATTTTTCATTTAAAGTTCTGTTATTTCCCACTTGAAGTAACAGAACATATGAAGAATATACTTGACACATGATGAGATTACATCAAGGGCATCATGCATGAAGATAGAATTAGTTCATTTGATAAACAGGAGAGAAAGAAAAGACCAAACTGGACATCAGAAGAGACTCTGATATTTGCTCTTAAATGAAAATTAGCTAAAGTGAATGAAAGAAATTGTGGAATAGAAAAGCTAAACAAAGATTTCAAAGGGTGAAAAGATAGGCACTTACAGTGTGGTGGTTTACAAGTTGGACTACAAAAGGTTGGTGATCATAATCCACTACTTGTTTTATAGTATAAAGGTAAGGCAGTCTACTCATGTAAAGATCTACAACCTTGCAAATCAATTGGAAGGTTGCTGTGTGTCAGAATTGACTTGAAGGCAAGGGCTTTAAGAAGGATTTAGGAAACCAATTCATTTTACCTGCTCAGGTGAAAAGATTTAAAGGCTAATAGGTGTTTACCATCTTCCACAAGATGGAGATGATTGTTTCAGTTAACCTAGATAGCCGTAAGTGGATGGATTCAAAGAATGGCAATTTATTTGTTCAACATTCTAGAGGCTAAATAGTCCTAACCAGAGTTTCAGCCTAGATAATTACTCCTGTCTCTTTCCCAGTTTTGGTGTCAGTCATGAGCCCTCGATTTCCCTTGGCTCTCACTTGTCATCTATCTTCCTCTCTCTGTGTTTCTTCCATACCCTGCTCATTTAATAACTCAGAAGTTATTAGCTTTGTTGTTATTGTTGTTTCTATGTGTCATCGAGTTACCTGCAAACTATAGCAACCCTACATACAGCACTTTTGAACCCTGCCCTGTCCTGAGCCAGTTTCACTAATTCTGGCACACTCTCATTGTCCCAGTCACTGTTATCAATCCATCTCTTCCAGAATCTTCCTCTCCTTCACTGTTCCTCTACCCTTTCAAATATGATGTCCTTCTCCAAGGACCAGTTTCTCCTGGCCATGTGCCAAAAGTATGTCAGACAGAGCTTCAAAATCCTAGCCTCCAATGAGAGACTTTGTTTTACCCTCTCCAATACAGACAAGTTTGTTTTCTTGGTAGTCCATCGTATGTTCAAGACTCTTTTCCAGCATCACAATTCAAAGGCATTGATGATTCTTCTGTCTTCCTTAGTCACTTTCCAGCTCTCTGATGCACAGCAAGTAATTGTGAAGACTATGGCCTGGATTAGGCACACCTTAGTCCCTAGACTGACACTGTTGCTTTTCAGTACTCTGGAGAGGTCCTTGCCAGCAGATTTTCCTTATGTAATGAATCTTTTGATTTCCTGACTGCTGATGTTAAGAGTGTTGATTGTGAAGCCGAGCAAGCTGTAATTATTAACAACCTCAATCTCTTCTCCATCCATCATGCTGCTGCCAATTTGCCCATTGGTGAGAATCTTTGTTTTCTTGATGTTAAGTTTCAATCCATATTGGAGAATACAGTCCTTGGCTTTCTATTGCAAGCACTTCAAGTCTTCTTCAGTTTCAGCAAGCAAGGTTGTGTTGTCTGCATAACGTAGGTTGTTAATGAGTCTTCTTACAATTCTGATGCCACATTCTTCCTCATAAAGCCCTATTTCCCAAATGATCTGTTCTGCAAACAGCCTGAAAATCTATGGAGACAGGACACATCCCTGACATACTCCTTTCCTGATTTTGAACCATACACAGTTTCTCTGCCCTATTCTAAGAATTGTTTCCTGGTCCAAATATAGGTTTCTCATAAGTACAATCAAATGTTCTGGGATTCCCATTTTCCTCAAGGTTAGACACAATTTGTTATGACCCATAACAATCAAATGCCTTTGTATAGTCAATGAAGCACAGATTCCTCTGGTACCCTTTGCTTTCTGCCAAAATCCATCTGACATTGGCAATAATGTCTCTAGTGCCACAACCTCTCCTACACCCAGCTTATATTTTCGGTAGTTCTCGGTCAATGTACTGTTCATTTTGTTTCTGGATGATCTTCAGTAGAATTTTGCTAGTGTGTGATATCAGTGATATTGTTTGATAATTTCCACACTCTGACAGATCACCTTTATTGGAATGGTAATAAATATGGATCTGTCCCAGCAAATTGGTAACGTAGTTGTCCTCCAGATTTCTTGGCACAACTTGGTGAGTATATTCAGAGCAGCATCTGTTTGGTGAAATATGTCTATTAGTACTCCATGAATTCTTGGGGCTTTATTTTTTGCCAAGTCCTTCAGAGTAACCTGAACTTCCTCCTTCATCACCATTGCCTCTTGATCATATGTTGTTTCTTGAAATTCTTCTGTGTCAGCCAGTTCTTTTTGGTATTCCTTCCATTTTCTTTTAATGTTTCCTGAATCATTCAATACTCTGCGAATAGTATCCTTAAAGCATTGCAACTCGAGGCTTGAACTTTTTCTTTAGTTTCTACAGCTTAAAAAATGCTGAGTGAGGTCAGTCCTTTTGATTTTCTGACTCTGGCTCCTTCTACATTTCATTCTTTATTTCCCCAAGCTGCCTTTTGAAATCCTCTATTCAGCTCCTTAACTTCTTGATTTCTTCCCTTTGCTTGGCTTCTTGATGCTCTAGTGCAATATCCAGAGTCTCTTTCAACTTCCATTTTGGTCTTCTTCCTTCTTTGCAGTGACTTTTTGCATTCTTCATGAACAATATTCTTGATATCTTCACACAGCTCATTTGGTCTTCGTTCATTAGTGTTTAAGGCTTCAAATCTATTCATGAGTTGGTTTTTAAATTCATGGGACATGGACCCAAGGTCACATTTTTATTCCTGTGGATATTATTTAACCTTTAGTTTTCATTTGAACTTGCATATGAGCAGCTGATGGTCTGTTCCACAATCAGCACCTGACCTAGTTTCCACTGCTGATATTGATTCCTTCCACAGATGTAATCAATCTGATTTCTGTGCATCCCATCAGGTGAAATCCATGTGTATACCTGTGTTTATGTTTCTCATAAAAGATACTTGTTATGAATAACTCATTGATTATACAAAATTCTATCATTCAATCCTCAGCCTGATTTGTCACCAAGTCCATATTTTCCGACTACTGGTCCTTCTTCATGGTTCCCAACTTTCGCACTCCAGTCACCCATTATTATTGTTGTTGCTGTTATTACACCTTGGTTCCATGTTCTATTGGTTTCTGATGGCAACAGTTGGTGGAAATCATCTATTTCCTCCTCTTTGGCACTATTGTTGGCACATAAATTTGAATACTCATGGTATTAACAGGTCTTATACACTAACATATTTTGGACATGTTATAAGAAGAGACCAGTCCTTGGAGAGGGACATCATGCTGGGGAGGGTGAAGGGACAGCACAGGAGGGGAAGGCCCTCTATGAGGTGGATTGATTCAGTGATTGGGGTTATCGGGATGGGAGTGTCAGAGATTGGCACAGGACAGAGCAGAGTTTAGGGCTGTTGTACATAGGGTCGCTATGAGTCACAAGCAACTCGACGGCACATAACAACAACAACATATACTGGTATGACACGAGCTGACTGAATAAGATTACATTAGATTGTTTTATGGAAGATTATTTGCTCTACCTAAGCATATCAGAAGGGACCAGTCCTTGGGAAAGGACATCATGCTTGGAAAGGTGGAGCATGCAACAGAGAGGAAGACCATTGAAGAGATGGTTTTACTGACACAGTTAATGCAGCAATGAGTTTAAGTCTATCAGAGATGATGAGGATGGCACAAAGATGGTTCAGAGTTACTGTTCATACAGTCACTCTGCGTCACAGTCAACTGAACAGTTCCTAACAACACTGACCAGGTTGACCCTTTTAATCATATTTAACTCCTTTCTGACAGTGACTATACTATTTATTGGAAGTGATAGCCCAGCTAAGCTGACGCACAAAATTAATCAGCATAATCATAGGAACTCCACAAGTAATAGTCTTTGGACTCTTATGGACCACACAAATATCAGCAAACGTGAACACTGGACCGCATCAAGAAGGGATAACCATCTTCCTTGGAAGATAACTTCATTTACACCTAACCCCCTCTGTGTCTTGTGCTAGTCTGGATTCTATAATCGGAAGTATAGATTATGCTGGAGAACATGGGCGATCACAACGATGGAACAGGACAGGGCCAGGTTCGGATCTGTTCATAGGATTGCTGTGAGTCATAGTTCACTTAATGGCACCTAACAACAATCCAAAGTTATCAGGCTGTGACATAGAACAGGAATAGTGAAAACAAGTTATTCAGTTAGTAAATATACTTTAAAAATAGTCCATTTTTAAACTGATGCTTTGAAAAATCATTACATGTGGAAAAATACTTTTGAGGAACAAATTAAAAGTATATGGAATTTCTTATGAATTAGCTTTCCTCATAGAACTGCTGTGTCTACTGTCTTTTCCTACTGTATATAAGAAGAAAGGCTTGCCATTGGATTCTTTCTCTTCAGAAAACCTTTCTCAAAGAGCAGCTACATTTTCCAGCACATGTGTCTGTTTACATTCATTGCCCTTAGTTGAATTTTAACAGGTTACAGCTAATAAGCAACAAAATCACTCAGCCAGAATTGTCATAAAAGCAAGAGCTACTTCTTATGTGAAATAATCCAGCATTAATTATTTTTAAGATAACTTGAATAAGGGAAATGAAGAAATTTTGTGGCACTTTTACCCTTTTAACTAGAATGGGCTGAAATTTTGAAAAAAAATACACGTGTGTGAGTGTAGATATATACATATATATGTTTGGCACTAAACTTCTCGCATGGATGGCAAAATGATGCAATCCTTACTCACATATAAACATGCAAATGTAAAAGAATCTGGTCAATCAGATGCTTCAATCTTCTTCACAAAATTCCCACACTTGATAAATTTCATTGTGTTGTTCTCATGTGCTTTTGAGTCACCTGCAACTCATAGCAACCCAATGTACAACAGCTCTGAACTCTGTCGTACGCTGAACAGACAAGAAATTCACCACCACCTGAGATGGCTTCTATCAATCTAGTCAGAATCAACTTGATGGCACCAGGTTCTAGTTCTAAACGGCTATCGATTGTTCCTGTGTGGAAGCTCTGGTAGCCTGGCTGATAGGTGATTGTGCTGCCAACCCAAGATGGTACCTCTCTGGCAGCTTAAATCCACCAGCTGCTCCATGGAAGAAAGATGGACAGGTACCCCCACCCCCACCCCCGCCATGTGATTGACAGCCTCTGAAAACTCTCTGATGGGTTACTTATGAGTCAATTCTGAAAAACGACAATTAATTTTGTTTTGTTTGAATGTGGACATGAAATTATTCTACTTGTGGTCTAGAACTACCAACTTCTAGTATAATTCTATGAGTTCAGACAGGATGAATCCAATACTTCCTGTCCAACAGCCTTCAAATATTTGAAGATATACAATATAAAACATTCCATGTACTCTCTTTTTTTTCTTTACAAATGTATGCATTTGAGTGAATATGCCCACAAATAGACACACATACTTTACTATTGAAGTTTTAAAATTTCATTATATTTTCCCTTTACTTCCCACTTTGGTGTCTATAAAGAGCAGTGCACAGTTTAAAAATGGTTTGTTCAGAGAAGGTTAAAGTGAAACATATTTTGGACATGTTGTTAGTAAGGCCCCGTTCTTGGCAAAGGACATCATGCTTGAAAAGGTGGAGGGTCGGTGTAAGAAAGGAAGACCCTCAATGAAATGGATTGACACAGTGATTGTAACAATCGTCTGAAGTATATCAGAGAAGATAAGCAAGGCACAGGACAGGGGAGGCTTCAGATCCATTGTTCAGAGGGTTGCTATGAATTATAGCCAATTTAATAGCTCTTAACAACAGCAAACACAATCTTGCATTTCCTCTCAATTCCCTCTTTATGTTAAACTATATGCATTCCAGTATCACACTTGCATTTTAGGCACTAACATCACAATTCTGGCCCATATTCTGCTGAGGTTTTTTTTATTACTCCATTCTTATCAAAAGCACAAAAGAGATTCATTGACGCACTCGGAGTCCTGTCATCTCTCCCATCTTTTTCACATGGAAAGCCATGGCTTCATTATTGGAGCTTTTTTAATTACAAAACCTTAAAGTCACTTAAGGATTCTGAGACCTAGTAAAGAGGAAATGATTTACAAATTATGACATAGCTAGGTATTAACAGAGCTGGGGCGAGAAGAGTCTAGCGCCCTTTATTGGTGTTGGGTGCCAAAGAGTCAGAATCAGCTGAGCCTCCAGCAGGTTTTCAGAGGCTATATCCCGTGAAAGGAAATGGTCCATCTTCTTCCCCTCATAGCAGAGCAGCTGTTAGATCTGAACTATCCCTTGGAGCTGATAGCCCAGCACTTCACCACTAACCCACCAGAGCTTCCCCAGTCCCTTTACTAGTACTGTCCTTTTCCCTCAATTACAAAAATGCTATATTTTAACTATTGAGAGCCCTGAATTTGTCTCCATTACATTATTTCCCAAAGGAAAAATGTCTTTCCAGAATCATTTGGATATGTTTTATTATAATAATAACAAAACTCGTACTAACTTAGTTGAATCATACTTTGTGTTTAAAGTGCTCCTTCATTATCATGTGAAGTATTAGGTTCCCTCTGGGCACATTTTGCCCTTGTTGTCGTATTGTTAGAGTAAAATATAACCCGTAGCAACGCTATGAACAACAAATCTGAATCCTGTCCTATCCGGAGCAATCCTCACATATCCTGACACACTAGAGCTTACTGAGACAGTCTCTGTGTCAATCCACCTGGTTGAGGATCTTCCTCTCCTTCACAGATCCTCTGCCTTTTGAAGCATGATATCTTTCTTCAGGGAACAGCTCCTCCTAGCAACATGCCCAAAGTACGTGAGACAAAGCTTTATCACTGAAGCCCTTGCACTGGGTAAAATTAAAGGTAGAGATCTTCAGTGAGAATTTAGAAACTTCCCTTTACAGAGACATAAATTCTCTGGGGGCAGGGGGCGGGGACCATTTGATTTTGGTCAATCAACCAGTTCTGAGTTCTCCCATTCACTCTCTTTCATTGTATCTGCCTCATTTGATATTCCCCTCGTTATTCTAAAATGAACAACAAGAATACTCATCTTGCTGAAATCTGGAGACACTGCCTCCACAATTGTTTCAGTCTTACAGGGAAAAGGAAATTGGGCTTAATAAAAAAATATATATATAATCACTTACAATATGTAAAGGATATTATATCTAAAGTATGCCTTAGAATAACTTAGAAAGTGCGTTATAAATGTTAAATCTGTTCTGAAACCCCACCTGCTCCTCTATATACCTACCCAGAAGTTGCTGAATCTAAACCTACAGTTTACTAAGGTCTCTATGTGATTTTACACATTTTAAAACTTTTTAAAAAGCATTTCCTAAACATATTTCCTTATAGAAAATGACTTAAGGATGAAAAAAAAATTATCCTCTTTCTTTGCGATCACATTTCTTACAAGTCAACAATTAAATACTATAAAGTATCTTAAAGGAAATATATTTACTAAAATTCAGCAGCGGGCTCCAGTATGCCAGACATGGTGAAGATGGCACAGGTTGGACATGGTTCAGATCTGTTGTTCATAGGGTCTCTCTGAGTCATACTCAACTCAATGGCACCTGGATACAATAACTGCAAAAAGGATAATACAAAAATCATACAAACCAATGACTGAATGTGGATAACACTGAGAAGAATGGGAATCACAGAACAGTTAATGGTGCTCATGTGAAACCTATACCTAGACAAAGAGGTTGCTAACCAAACAAAGCAAGGAAACACTAACTCTTCATGGTTTAAATTCAAGAAAGGTGTATGCCAGGGCTGTATCACTATTTCATACCTATTCAACCTGTAGCCTGAACAAATCATTCAAGACTCTGGACTTTATAAAGGAAAATGTGACATCTAGATATAAGGAAACTTATCAACAATGTGTGTTATGCAGATGATACAATCTTACTCACTAAAAGTAAGGAGGACTTGAAAGGTTTGCTGCAGAAGATCAAGGACCACAGTCTTCAATATGACTTACACCTCAACATTAAAAAAACAAAATTCCATACCAATAGGCAACAATTGTGATAGATGGAGGTTCTCAACAAGTTCTCAACAAGTTCGTCTTACATGAATCCACAATCAACACCCTTGGTACCAGCAGTCAAGAAATCAAAAGACAAGTTGCAGTGGGAAAGTCAGCTGTCAGGGACCTCTCCAGAGCAATAATAATAGTTTTTGTGCACCGACCCAAGCCATGGTCTTTTCAATTGCTTACTATGTATCTGAAAGTTAAACAGTGACTAAGGAAGACAGAAGAAGAATCAGTATCTTTGAATTGTGGTGTTGGAGAAGAACACTAAATACCCCATGGACTGCCAAGAAAACAAACACATCTGTCTCAGAGAAAGTTAAATCAGGACTCTTTCTGGAGACAAAGATGGTGAAACTCTTAAATATTTTGGTTACATTGTTAGAAGGGGCCAGTCCTTGGAAAAAACATCATGCTTGGAAATGTTGAGCCTCAGAGTCAGAAGGGTAGATCTTCAACAAGATGAATTAACATAGTAACTGAAATAAGGGGCTCAAGTGTGTCAGAGATGGTGAGGATGGCACAGGTTAAGGAAGGGTTCCGATCTGGTTTTCATAGAATAGGAAGATAATTATTTTGCAATAACTAAAGTTTCTAAAACAATACTAAGAAAATTCACCAAAAGTACAAATAGGAAGTTCTGTAGATATAATTGTTTTCATTAAATTAGTCATATAATAATTCAAGAAAAACAGCCAATGAGGCTCTGAATAATGAAGAAGGTGAAGGAATTAATGGTTGTTATTGTTGTTATGTGCCGTCGAGTCGCTTGCGATTCATAGCGACCCTATGTAAAACAGCCCTAAACTCTGCTCTGTCCTGTGCCAATCGCACTGTCTCTGACACTCCCATCCCGATTATCCCAGTCACTGAATCAATCCACCTCATA
>NW_006399797.1:7062255-7071159 GCF_000299155.1 Elephantulus edwardii | reverse complement strand
TCATTAGTGTTCAAAGCCTCAAACCTGTTCCTGAGATGGTTCGGAAATTCAGGTGGGATAGACTCAAAGTCATATTTTGGTTGCCTTGGATTTTGTTTAATTTTCCTCAGCTTCAGCTTGAATTTGCATATGAGTAGTTGGTGGTCTGTTCCACAATCAGCCCCTGGCCTAGTTTTCACAGCTGATATTGAGCTTCTCCAGTGGTTCTTTCCACAGATGTAATAGATCTGATTCCTATACATACCATCAGGTGAAATCCAAGTATATAACCTGGTAGGCAATTTTAATAAACCAGTTGCTCCAAGGGAAAAGGGTGTGTAATCACCTGTGCAATCTACTGTCTCTGAAAACCTGCTAGAAGGTCAGCTATAGATTGCTTCTGACTGGACAGCACACAACAACAACAACAACATTGGAAATTGTAATTTCCAATTGTTAATATTGTTAACAATTTCATCTTATTTGCATCCACAGTAAATATAAATGAATATACCTAGTAACAACAGTTAGGAGATCAAGATATGCATTGCATTAGAAAAGTATGTGGTCAAGAAACTCTCCAGATTACTGAGGAGAAATGTTATCAGGTTGAAGACTAAGGTGCACTTAATTCAGGCCATGATCTTTTCAATCACTTGCTTTGCATCTGAGAGCTGAACAATGAAAAAGGATGACTAAATAAGCTGTGAAGTTGGAGAAGAGAATCAAATATCCCATGTACTGCCAGAAGCACAAACAAATGTCTTTGAAAAAGTATAGCCAGGGTTTCCCCTTTACAGTACTTTGCCTCACATACTCTGGGTATGTTGCTAGAGAGACATTATATTTAGAAAGGTGGACAGTTGGCAAAAGAGACAAAGACCCTCAACCAGGTGAAATTACACAGTAACTGCAGCAATAGGCTCAAATATGTGAAAAATTATGAGGATGGCACAGGATAGGACAGGGTTCAGAGCTGTTTTTCACAGAGTCACTATGAATTGTACTCAACTCAAGGACACTTATCAACAACTACTTTGGAAATATTGTGTGCTTTAGATATTTACCAAATAGAGCAATCAATTTTCAACTTAAATCTCTATTAGAAATAGCTCTTCCTATGATAAACTCAGAGCATCATACCCGTTATCTTATTGCAGCAAAGAAGAAATAATGATGTGTTTAGACTAGAACAAACAACAGCTTCAGCTGTGTAGTTTGGTCTCATAAACAGAAACATAGCTATCTCTCCCATTTTCCTGTACTCCAGTAGCTATTAGCCAAGCACTTGGTGATAAGAATTTTTCAGAGTTGTGTATCAATGCTCAAATAAACTGCTCATGAAGTGAACTCTAAATGAGGCCATCACAGTGAAAGGAGCCATACCACTTGAGACCAGCAGGGGACAAAGAAGAGG
Source organism: Elephantulus edwardii (assembly GCF_000299155.1). Lineage (NCBI taxonomy): Eukaryota > Metazoa > Chordata > Mammalia > Macroscelidea > Macroscelididae > Elephantulus > Elephantulus edwardii. The sequence continues at coordinate 7,069,763 of NW_006399797.1, read as the reverse complement.
ATAAATAGAGTATGTACAAGAAGAATTTAAGTCTACCTCCTCTTAGTCATATAAAAAATAAAAATCTTACAACATGTCTTTCCTATTTTGGATACAAGTTAATTTAAGTTAATGTATAGTTGTCACATACAGTACCCATACAGAAAAGTCTAGAATGTATCATCCTCTGGAAAGCTTTTAGTTTTCTTCTAAAGGACTGTATTAAAGAATACACAGTTGGGGGATTAATCATGGGTTTGGATAAGGGGGATTAATCATGGGGTTGTACAATTTGATGGATGGGGTGAGGGAAATTGGAAGAATCTGGTCTGAAAAACAATGTATTCAAATTTTATAAATAAAGTAGTATTTAGAAAAAGAATCATAGCTAAAAAAAGTGAAGAATACATAGTTAAATTTGGTTAGCTATCTGACATAGAAGTTAGTTGTCTTTGGATTTACTGTTAAGTTCTTAAGTAACCAAATCAAATAAATGCTTCCTTTTTAAATTTTTTTAATTTAACTAATCTTGTGGTGGTTGTATACCATAGAGTAGGAACCGAACCATAGCTGACCCTCTGGTAGGTTTTCAGAGGTAGTTAGTAACAGGAGAGGCGATTGCCCATCTTTCTGCCATGAAGCGGCTGGTAACTTCAAACCTTTTGCCTTCAGGATTGCAGCATAGCTTCTTACGACTACACTAGTAGATTGTACGTAGTTATTTGAACTATTTTATGGTTTCCTTCATGCAACTCTTTAATATGCTACAATTTCTAATTTAAATTTATACTGCTTTTCAAAAGAATAATGAGCCTTCTTATTAAAAGTTATACCATAAGAAAACTTCAAAATGAAGAGAAACTTAATAGTTATCAAGGAGATATATATATACACACATATACTAAATGCAGCACAAAACTCATCACCATCAAATGGGTTCCTAATCATAGTGACTCTCGGGCCTTATTTGACTTCAAATAAACGATTTAAAATTACGTTTAAGAAATATTTTAAAATTTTAACATTGTCTAGGGTTTTGGTGATGCTATTATTTATTTCTGTCACAATAGTTTATTTTAATGAATTTGTGTCATTAGAGAGAGTTGTTGTTTGTTGTTAAGTGTCATCGAGTCATAGATGACTCAAAGTGACCCAATGAATGAAATACCTGAAGGCTTGTATAACTTTCATTGTTTCTCCAAGTTCATAGAGTTTCTGGAGGAAAACTATTTCAGAAGTGGATGCCACTCCTGCTTACAAGCTTGTTTTAATCAGGGAGCTCCACCAAACACTGCCCACCATGGTAACCATTATCGCATTTGACACATCAGTCAGTGTCACAGTGTTTAGCATCACAACAACCACGAGTTACCTCTGTACAGCAAATGGACAGACCAATGTGATAGCATTCAGAAGAATGTTTGACAAAAAGCAATTAAAATCAGGCCCAAGGGGCCAAATGTGTTTCAAATGTTGTTGTTGTTATGTGCCATCGAGTTGCTTAAGACTCATAGTGACCCTATGTACAAGACCTCTAAACATCATTCTATTCTGTGCCAACATAGCCATCTCAAACACACTCATTTCCACCACTCCAGTCACAGAATTGATCCATCTCATCGAAGGTCTTCCTCTCCTGCTCCGCCCCTCCACTCTGCCAAACATGATGTCCCTCTCCAAGGACCATCAACATGCCAAAGTATGTCAGATGAAGCTTCAGAATCCTTGACTCTAAGGAGCATTCCGGCTTCACCTTGTCCAGGACAAACCTGTTTGTTCTCCTAGCAGTCCATGGTATATTCAACACTCTTCTCCAGCACCACAGCTCAAAGACATCAATTCTCTTTCTATCATCCCTATTCACTGTCCAACTCTCTGACACATAACATGTAATTGCGAAGACTATACCCTGGATCAGGCACACCTTAGTCTCCAGGCTGACATTGTTGCTCTTCAGTACTCTTGAGAGGTCCCTCACAGCTGACTTTCCCAATGCAATTCATCTCGGTTTCCTGGTTGCTGTTACCAAGAGTGTTGATTGTGGAGCCAAGTAAACTAAAACTGTTAACTATCTCAATCTCTTCACCATCCACACTGATGCTGCCATTGGCCCAGTGGTGAGAATCTTTGTTTTCTTGATATTGAGCTTCAATCCGTATAGGAGGCTACAATCCTTGACCTTCTGTAGCAAGCACTTCAAGTCCTCCTCAGTTTCAGCAAGCAGGGTTGAGTCATCTCCATAACGCAGGTTGTTGATTGCTTTCCGCCAATCCTGATGCCACATTTAATCAACTCACAGCCAATGGCCAGTAAACATTGCACCCAAATTCTCACCAGAACCAGAGATCAAACCTCTGTAGAGTTAGGCTGCTTCAGAATACTCAACTACACACACACACACACACACACACACACACACACACACTGAATTATCAGTTATTGTTGAGTACATGCTTCAAATATGAGAGAAAGAACAAACTGAGATAGGGATGTGACAGGATGGTCAATAAGTGTTAAAACTGAATGACAAATATGTTGTTGCGGTGGTTATATACTGTTGAGTCAGAACTTAAGTCATCGCTTATCTTTCAGTAGGTTTTGAGAGGCAGTAAATCACACAGGAAGACACTGTTCATCTTTCTCCTGAAAAGTAGCTGGTGGATTCGAACTGTGTGCCTTTGAGTTGGTGTACAACTCCTTACCACTAAGACACCAGAGCTCCCTTGGTGATATGTATGGGAGATCAATTACTACTTTGTATATACATGTAAAATTGTTATCAAAAACTTTTCATTAAAAATATAATCATGCCATAAATTTTCATATAATTGAATGATTTTTAAAAATCTTTTTACTGGAGTTTTACAATAATAACCATTGATTTTAAAGGTATTTTTCATTTGTTGTTATTTCTTTAACAACAGTCTGTTTTATTAGACTCACTCCCTTAGGAATCTGAACTCTGAATCTTCACTAAATTATGATTTCTTGTACTACAAAACAGACATTTTACCTTGGAACCTCCCAAATAAATCTTTTCCTTGATGCATTGCAAAACTGTAAAAGATCAATCCTAATTTTTCCAGTGACTTTTCAGCAAACAAGCTCAAGATTGTTGTTGTAAATCATTATTTATACCAATAATGTTGTATCTAAACATTAACATCTAATGGTAGACATATAAAATTTATAAAGCTGGAGAAACAGCACTTTGTTCTCAAGATTCTCTTCTACCCTGTTTTTGCTTTTGCTTTAAATTGCTTGCTACTCTTTGCTATTTTGAGTACTTCCCTTTAGAAAATTGCATAAACTGTTTTGAGGTGAGTCAAGATAAAAATCATAGCACACCAAGAAGCAGGCACAGTAAAAGGCAGTTCGGTGATAGCCACAACTCCAAATTTAGTGACTGCTTCTTTGCCAGCAGAATCCTTTCTACCTTTTTATTTCCCTCTGTCAAATAACTTATATCCTTTAAAAAAGTGCAGATAACTATTATCTAAAGATTTCTATTCAAATGAGAGACAATTCCTTTGAAGAAGGTGGAAGTTAATTAGAATATAATAGGTCACTTTTTAATTGAATATAGAAGCGGTTTTTTAAATATAAATATCCAGGTCTTATACAGCTTAGACTTGTTAACCAAACATCATAAAGCATCCATTAGCAATTCTTTGATTATTAAATGAACTAGTTTCAGAATTCTGTTAAGTTAGGTATCAAATGTTTCTACCTTTCAATTGAAATATTTTCCTCTTTGAATGCAATCCCTCATGAAATGGATAAGGATAAAAGAAAGGAAAAAAGGAAACTGACATTTACCTAGTAATAGGCCTGAGGCATTTGCTGCAGAAGGTCAAAGACTGCAGCCTTCAATATGGATTGAAACTCAATATAAAGAAAGCAAAAATTCTCACCACTTGGACAATTGGCAGCATCATGATAGATGGAGAAGAGATTAAAATCATTAATGTGCTTGACTCCAACAATAAAAATCTCTTACTAGAAGCTAGGAAATCAAAAGACTAATTACATTGGGAAAATTTGCTGTCAAGAACCTCTCCAAAAGACTAAAGAGCAACTGTGTCAGTTTGTGATTAAGGTGTGCCTGATGCAGGCCATGTTCTTTGCAATTACTTGCTGTGCATCAGAGATCTGGACAATGGCTAATGATAACAGAAATAAAATCAATGCCTTGAGTTGTGTTGCTAAAGAAGAGTATTGAATATACCATGGGCTGTTAGAAGAACAAACAGGTTCATCCTGGAGAGAATGAGACCAGGCTGCTCCTTGGAGGCAAGGATTCTGAAGATCTGTCTGACATACTTTAGGCATGCTGTCAGGAGGGATCAATCCTTGGAGAAGGACATCAAGCTAGGAAAGATGGATAGATTGGCCCAGTGATTGGGGTAATGGGGATGGGAGTGCCAGAGATGATGAGATTGGCACAGAATACAGCAGGGTTTAGGGCTGTTGTACATAGGGTCACTATGAGTCACAGGTGACTCAACGGCCCATAATAACAATAACAGTCTGGGAAATCTTCTTTCATGGGATTTACTGCCTCTGAAAATTCACTGGAGGGATCAGGTATGAGCCAATTTCAACTCAAATAACAACACAACAATCACCACAACAGGCCTGGTAGATACAATGGTAACAAAAACAAGAACTCAGGGGGGACAGTGGCAGAAAGGAATTAGAACCCAGACTGTTCTCTCCTCACTGCTGTTCAGTCATAGCTCTTTTCACAATGTTTCAGATCCACGTCATGCCCCATCCTGTGGAAGGTCTGCATAAGGTGTATTTGGGCAGCATTGCCACATTGTGCATTCACGTCGACTTCCATGCTCAATACCTGGAAGGTGCTGCAGGACAGCAGCAGGTCTACCAGCCATGGGATGAAAGCTGCACTAGTAACAGATCTTGTCCGCCCACCTGAATAGCAGCTTGCCACAGCCACCTGTATCCTACTGACCCAGGGGCATATAGTGGCTTTTAACAACTATTAAGTGCTTCTTTGAAGCACATCAAAACAGTCTTCTTGTCTCCTTCATCTTCTTATGTAGTTGTATATCTGAAACTTTTTATTCACAGCAAGGTATTCTATATACAAAGGCAAACATAGGGTTAACTAATGTCAGATATAAATAGTACCTCACTGTTCTAACTTAGACAATTTCACTCTATCAAAATGAAACTATTTTGCTCTGTGAAAGATCTTATGAAGAGAATGAAAAACAAACTACGGACTATGAAAACATATTTGTAAACAAGATATTCAACAAATGTCTGGGCTCTAGAAAACATAAATAACTCTCAAAACACACTGGTTTAAAAAAAGCAAACAATGGTGTTAAAGAAGTATATTGCAGGTACTGTGAATTGCCATAAGAGTGAGCAAATCTGTCTTTCAAGAAATAAAATATTCCTTAAAAGGAAAGATGATGATATATGGTGCCAGGTATTCTGCACATGTTATCAAGAGAACTAGCCCTGGAGAAGGATATTATGCTTGGTAAACAGTCAGTGGGGGAAAAAAAAGAGGATTCTCAACAAGCTGCCTTACTGCAATGGTTGCCACAATGTGCTCAAACGTCATAATTATTGTGAGGATGACGCACAGCTAGGCAGTGTTCTATATTCTGTACAAGAAAGGGTTGGTTTGACGTCCTAGAATCTAAAAACAATGTCTCTCTCAGTTTTATAGTTATACTCAGAATGGCTTTGTATATAGTTGTTGATTTTTTTTCCATGGGTGGTTTTGAACATTATTATTATAAGTGGCATCTTTAAAAACAAATTTCATTTTTACTGTTTAAAAAAAGATAGACTTATGAACAGAACTCATTTGTAATCTGGAGACTGCCTATGATATTTCTTTTAAGGTATTATGGTATGTCTCATGTTCTTCTTCCAAGATGGCCCACTACTGTACACTGTTTTTAAGTTCATGTTTTTCATCACCAAGCTGTCCATCTGTCATGATGTTGCCTGCTAGTCCAGTGAAGGGGTTTTTTGTCTTCTTGATATTGAGATGTAATGCATGTTGAGGGCTATAGTCTTTGACAATAGCAGTAGGTGTTAGAAGTCCTCTTCCCGTTCTTCAAGCAAGGTTGTGTCATCTGCATATGGCAGGTTATTGATGAGTGTTCCTGCAATCCTGATGCTACATTCTTCTACATATCACCCAGCTTCTTGAATGACTTGGATAGATATAGAGAAAGGATACAATCGTGAAACACACTTTTCCTGATTATAAACTAAGCAATGCTCTCTTTTTCTGTCTTGACTACTGCTTCTTGAGCTATGTAAAATTTTCTCTTGAGCACAAATAAGTGGTCTGGGGTTCTCATTCTTCTAGATGTTACTGAAAATTATTATGATGTGCAGTCAAATGTTTTGTATTATTAATAAAAGAAAAATAAGCTTATCTCTTCTATTCTCTGCTTTCAGCTAAGATCTAGCTGACATAAACAAGAATATAATCCATAAGGAACTGAAGAAAAAATTCAAGTCTCGAGTTGCAATACTTAAGTTTGCTTTATGCAGAATATTAAATGATCCTGAAGCATTAAAAGAAGATAAAAAGAGTATACAGAGTCACTGTACCAGAAGGAATTGGCTGACACAGAAAAATTTCATGAAACAATGTATGAGCAAGAGTCTGTGGTGATTAAGGAAGAGGTTCATCCTGCTCTTGAAAGAACTGGCATAAACAAGGCCCCAGGAATTGATAGCATACCAGTTGACATATTTCAACAAACAGATGCTTCCCTGGATGTGCTCACCAAGTCGTGCCAAGAAATGTGGAGGACAATGACCTGGCCACCTGACTGGAAGAGACCCATATTTGCTCTCATTCCATAGAAAGATGACCCAACAGAGTGCAGAAATTATCAGAGAGTATCATTAATATCCATGCAAGAAAGATTCTGCTGAAAATTCTCCCCAAACAACTGAAACAATATATCAACAGAGAAATGCCAGATGTGCAGACTAGATTTAGGAGAGGCTTTGGTATGAGGGATATTGTACCTAATGTTAGGTGGATCTTGGCTGAAAGCAGAAAGTACCAGAGGAATGTCTATCTGTGTTTCAAATGACTGTGTAGTCATTTGACTGTGTGGGTCACAACAAACTGTGGCTAACTCTGAGAAGAATGGAAATCCAAAACCACTTAATTGTGCTTATGTGAAACCTGTACTTGGACCAAGAGACAGTCATCAGAACAGAGCCAGTAAATACCGTATGGTTCAAAATCAGGAAGGGTATACACCAGGGATGTGTCCTATCTCCATAACTCAACCTATATGTGGAACAGATCATCTGGGAAGCTGGGCTCTATGAGGAGGAATGTAGCAATAGGGTTGGAAGAAGACCTATCAACAACCTACATTATGCAGATGATATATGCCAGGGATGTGTCCTATCTTCATAATTTCTCAACTTATATGTGGAACAGATCATCTGCAGGGCTAGGCTGTAGGAGGAGGAATGTTGCAATAGGAATAGAGGAAGACTTATCAACA
>NW_006399797.1:7056219-7058720 GCF_000299155.1 Elephantulus edwardii | reverse complement strand
ATTGCATGTTTAATCAATTTCTGACTGCAAAAGTTGGTAGAAATCTTCCATTTCCTCCTTTTTGGCTCTGGTTGTTGGTGCATATACTTGAATTACAGTGGTATTCACTGGACTTCCTTGTATGCATATGGATATTATCCTGTCGCTCACCACATTGTATTTCAGGATGGATCTAGAAATGACTTTTTAAATTATGAAACCAACCCAATTCTTCCTCACCTTTTCATCCCCGGCATAGGAAATCATATAATCATCAGATTCAAAATGTCCCATGCCAAGCCAATACCTAGTATGTCAATATTTATGCGTTCCACTTCTTTCTTAACAATGTCCAATTTTCCTACATTCATGCTTCTCACGTTCCGCTTTCCAATCGCTAGCGTCTGTTTACAGCTATTCCTTCTTCTCTGTATTTCTGTTTCTAAGAGACTGAAATAAGCTGAAGAGAGACTAGTACTGATTTTTTTCCCTATTTCTGGTAACTAAGTTTTAAATTTGCATAACCATTAACTTTAGCAGTTTCTAGTTTTAGCTAGTCCTTTGAAATACCTACTTTGTTTGATGTGGGCTCCAAAATATGTTTGAGCAACAAGCATGATAAATATTTACCCTAGCACCACAGCAATCTTATGCAGTATGAATTTTAATAACCTTCAGTGACCTAATTCATCCAGAAATATGTTTCTTGTTGAGAATATTTTAAGTTATTATACTTCTATTTGTATTTCACACTTTATCTATGTATTATCACAATATGGTATTCACATTATACATTATATATGATTTCAAATGGAAGAAAGTCTCCCCCTAACCTCCTATCTCCCTTTAACCTCTTGTCTTTATCCATGTTGAAATCCTGTGTGGGTATCTTGGAAATCATCGATCTGTTTTTCTGTGCACCCTTTGCCCTTGTCAAAATATGTTCTTACTGTTTACAAGTGCCTTGTGAGAGTCTATTTTGAAATTCCAACCTGTTAAGTGTCGGCGAGTTGCTTGTGACTCATAGAGACCCCACGTACAACAGCTCTGAACCCTGGACTAAGCTGAGCCAATTTTGTTGTCTCAGATACACCTACTTCCATTACTCCAGTCATTGAGTGAATCCATTTTATCCAGGGTCTTCCTCTCTTGCACTATCCCTCCACCATTCCGAGAATGATGTCCCTTTCCAAAAACTGGTCCCTCCTTGCAACATGCTCAAAATATGTCAGACAGACCTTTAGAATCCTTGACTCCAGGGAGCAGACTGGTTTCATCCTCTCTAATATGAACCTGTTTGTTCTCCTAGCAGTCCATAGTATATTCAATACTCTCCTCCAGCACGAAAACTCAAAGGCATCAATTCTCCTTCTATCATCCCTAGACATTGTCCAGCTTTCTGATGTATAGAAAGTAATTGTGAAGACTATATGGCCTGTATCAGGTACACTTTAGTCTCCAGACTGATAACTTTATTTATTCAAATTCCATAATCCTGATCTGATAGTTGCTAGGAAGAGATCTTGTTCCTTTTCAAAGGAGTATAGAAAAAAGGTAAAATTATAATTACTCCTTCAAAAAAATATCTTCACATTCCTGTGGGTCAAGAATAGAGTAGGGAAAGCAAATGGCAACAAATTTTATCTCTTTTTTTGTTTTGGCCTTTTGTTTGTTGGTTTGCTTGTTTTAAGGAGCCCTGGTGGCATAATGCTTAATATATCAGCTGCTCACTTATCAACTGGTTATAGGTTTGAATCCACCAGGTGCTCCTCAGGAGAAAGATGGGAAGTTTCTTGCCATAAAGATTTGTAGCCTTAGAAACCTGATGAAGGGTCAACAGTAATTTTGGTTTTGCTCATTTATGAAAGTCACTTCTGTGTTCCATGTTGACTCACTAGAAATGTTGTTGTTGTTGTTATTTGTTGTCCAGTTGTCTGTGACTCACAGCAGCCCTATGAACAATAGTTCTGAACCCTGCCAATCTCACTGTCTCTTAACACACTTACCCCTCCCTATTGCCATAGTCACTGTGTCAATTCACCTTGTCCAAGGATTGAAAATCATTATTAAAATAAACTTATGAGCTTTAAGAAATGGATTGAGGAGTCTAACTTCAATATTTCTAGTACAAGTGGCACAGTTCAACAAGGGGCTTGCCAGGAAAAGGATCATCAGTTTTGAATAGTGCTTGTCCAGTTTCTAAAACTGAAGGACTCTGTTTCCACTCATCACATATCAAGAGGAAAAGTAGAAACCAAAGAACTAAACTAAATCCATTGTCTTAGAGTCAATTTCAACTCATATCAACCCTATAGGGTGTTATAGAACTTCCCTATGGGATTGGAAAACACTCAAAATATAATGAAGGAAGAAGAGCTGCTTCCTCAAAATCGAGTTGATCTTATAAAGAAATAAATTATTATAAGTAAATTGTTGTTGTTGTTATGTGCCGTCGAGTCGTTTGCGACTCATAGTGACCCTATGTACAACAGTCCTAAACCCTGCTCTATCCTGTGCCAACC
>NW_006399797.1:7051682-7055929 GCF_000299155.1 Elephantulus edwardii | reverse complement strand
TATCCTCCCTAGTCATTGTCCAACTCTCTGATGCATAACAAGTGATTGCAAAGACCATGGCCTGTGTCAGGCGCACCTTAGTCTCCAGAGAGACATAAAATAATTTATAAATAAAACTTGTAGGACATTTGTTTACTAATAATGCACAACTCAAAATGAAAAGAAACAGTTGCAAATATCCATTGATTATAAGGATGTGGAATGTGTGAACTATAAATCTAGGAAAATTGTTAAATTATCAAAGTGAATGAGATTTATAAAAATCTGTATCCTAGGCATTAATAAACAAAAATATACTGGCATTGACTATTGGAATTTGACAACCATGTGAACTTCCATGCATCAGGTATTATTGTCATGACAGGAGTCCAGAACGAAGGTTGCATAGTGAAGTGGACTTGAGGCAAAGGATTGTATAACAATGAAAGAATTTTTCTTTTACTTTTTAGAAAGAAGAATGAACTGGGCAGGGAGGGGAAGGTTGGGTAGGGAAAAAAGTTCAACAATGAATGAATGAAAATCCAAGTCTCTATAAACTTTCATTAAAATTTATTTTCAATAAAATTAATTTTTAAAAAAATTTTTAAAAAAAGTTTAAAGAAAGAATTGCATTCATTGTCAAAAAGAACATTTCAAGTTCTATCCTGAAGCACAACACTGTCAGACATAGGATAATACTCACACAGATATAAGGAAGATGAATTCATGGGATTATTATTGAAAATTTATACACCAACTACTAATGCTAAATAAGAAATTAAGTAATTTTTATTAATTTTTATACTGTAAAATTGAGTAAGCATGCACTTAAGCTATATTGATAAGCGATATATTGATAATTTGAATGTGAAAACTGGAAACAAAGAAGTAGGATCAAGCAGTCAAAAAAATAGCCATAGTGATAGAAATTATGTAAGAGATCACATGACAGATTTTTTCCAATACCAAGAACTTATTAATTGCAAATACCTTTTTTAAGAACATAGACATCAACCATATGTATGATTCTCACTAGGTGGATCTCATTCGTAACTCACAGGAATCTACTAGCTAAATCTGTGGAAAGAGAGGCTCTACATCAGTCCCAAGGCTAAGCACTGACTGCTTAACAGACCAACAACTGCTTATTTGCTTGTTCAACTCAAAGCTGAAGAAAATATAAACAAGTTCATGAAAATCAAAGTGCAAGATTAAGTATATTCTACCTGAGTTTAAGAGCTTCTCAAGAATAGATAGAGGTTTAGACACTAATGATTAAATATCACAAGAGTTAAGTGGGATGAGATAAAAGGCATCAAATATGAAGAAGCATACAACAATTTAAAAGACAGGAAAAAAGAAAAGAGCAAAATGAATGTCAGAAAAGACTCTGAACCTTGCTCTCAATAAAATAGAATAAAGTGAAAGGAATATAATGGAGTTAGAGTGTTCAACAGAAGATTTCAAAGGGCATCAACAAAAGACAAAGTAAAGCATTATGACGAGTCAGAAGCAAAACAAAAAAAGAGAGAGAGGGAGCGAGAGAGCATGCTTTTCACAAATCTGCATGGGCAAACTATTGAGTGGGAAACATGTAAGAAAATGGAAGGAACATAAAGACGCTTTGAAACCCCACCTCAATAAAAAATATAACAATTGGTCAGTCATTTCAGAAAGCATCATGTGATCAAGAATTGATGGTACTGGCTCTTCTGCAAGACACCAAGGCCTGTGTGGCATGGCTGGCCTAGGAGCATCTTCCAGCCACAGCTTCCCCAGGAGCATCTTCCAGCCACAGCTTCCCCAGTGTCTGTTAAAGGCTACGTCCCAGTCAAGACTCCCTCATACCTGGCACAACCACCCACATACCTGACAAAACCACTCTCTGCAAACTTGAGGGGCTGCAGTTTTAGACCACAATCCCCACAGCCCCAATGCCTAAAGACCATCGAGTTTTCACCGTTGCTCCAGTACCAAAAATACCAATATCACAGGTACTTTGGGTGAAGCACTGCTGTCTAGCTACAACACATGAGGCTTATTAATCTCAAGCAAAAGAGGCCATGTGGAGGCGCAGTTTCAGGAGGGCAAAAGTCACCCAGCTCCTGGTTGACTATTCTTCCCAAGAAGGGAGAACCTCAAAACATTGCCATACCCTGGGTCATTACATACTTATAACAACCTAGTACCTACTAAGAAAAGACTCACAATAATGTCAAGAACGTCTGCCTCAGTCATCATGAAAAAAACAAATAAACCTTCTCCTACAAAAAGCACACCCAATGAGTACCCCAGAGAGAGAGAACCAGAAGAAATATGTTGATGTGGAGTTATTTGAACAGCTACAAAAAAAGATGCAAATGATAAAAGAAACAATGGAAGTCATTAAGAGAACAAAAACCCCAGAGACAGCAATCCAGAAGAAAACATATTGATGAGGAGCAACTTGAGCATCTGTGGAAGAAAATGCAAAAAATGGAAGAAAGAATTGATAGTATAGATAAAGAGGTGCAAGAACTTTAAAAAAATAATCACAAAACAGAGGGAGTACAGCCAGCAAGGTACTGGAAATAACCGAAAAGCAAGAAAATGCAAGATAGAAATGGGAGACATGTCCAACACACTTGGTGGGACAAAAATGTAGAATTGAGGAAATGGAACAGAAAGTCAGTGAGCTGGAAGACAAGAACCTCACTAGAAACATATTGGGGTGGGGGGGAAATTAGAAATCAGATGTGAAGAAAACATTAGAATCATGTGGGGTGACATCAAAAGGAACAACATACATATGATTGGAATTCCAGAACATGAGAGTGACAGGGAAGTCACTGAGAAAATTTTGGAAGAAGTACTTGGAGAAAACTCCCTTAGGATTTTGAAGAACGGGGAAATATACATTCAAGAAACACAGCAAACTCCATCAAGTATGAAGGAGAAATTAGAATCTTTGCATAAAAGAAGGAACTTTAAGGGATTGGTGAAAATAAGACAAAAACTACAAGAAATTTTAAGTGAAGTCCTTCACATGGAGATGCCAAAGGAAGGTGGATGGACCACTAATAACCAGAAACAACAGAGAAAGAAAGACGGCAAAATGGCAAAAGTAAAATCTGGCCTGAAAATAATCACAATGTGAATGGACTAAATGTGTCAATCAAGAGAAAAAGAGTAGCAGAATAGATTAAAAAAAAAAAAAACAAAAAACCTACAACCCAAATCTCCAAAGACCATCAATATATTGTCAATAAGAGACACATTTGAAAAAAATGGAGAGAAATGCAGACTCAAAATCAAAGGCTGGGAAAAAAAGAGTATAGATAGATATAGATGATATAGATATAGATATAGATATAGATATAGATATAGATATAGAGAGATAGATAGAGATAGAGATTCTCTAGAGTGGATAGATAGATAGATAGATAGATAGATAGATAGATAGATAGATAGATAGATACTAATCCCTGATAAAATTGACTTCAGAATGAAAACCATCATAAAAGATATGGAAGGGCACTGCATACTTATTAAAGGCACAATAGATCAAGAAGACATAACTTTGGTTAATATTTATGCACCAAATGAGAGACCTGCAAAATACATAAAACAACAGTTAACAGAATTGAAGAAAGAAATAGAAAGTACCACAATAGTGGTAGGCATCTTTAACATACCACTATCACCAAAAGATAGGTCAACTCAAAAGAAACTTAACAAAGTTGCAGAAAAGCTAAACTATGCAATCAGCCAACTTGACCTTGTGTATGTATTCAATGCACCTGACTAAAACTCAATTCACTTTTTTTTCAAGTGCACATGATACATTCTCGAGAATCACATATTAGTACACAAAACAAGCCTGAACAAATTAAAAAAAAAACAAACACAACAAAACCCAACATTGAAATAATACAAAGTCTCTTCTCAGATTACAATGCTGTAAAACTGGAAATTAACTACAGGTGGGTAAATCTTACAAAACCACCTGTGTGGAAAGTGAATAACTGTATATGTTTGGGTTATAAAAGAAAGTTTATAGAATCTTACTGAACCTCCCCAAGAAAAAGACTCATAGAACAACTACAAAATGGGCAAAAGACACAGAATGATTTTTCAAAGAGGAAGATATTCAGATGGTCAATATCACCAGCAATAAGAGAGATGCAAATCAAAACCACAATGAGATACGTTCTCACTCAAGTAGCAGTGGCAAAGTTTAACAGGCTAGCAAGTAATAAATGTTGGAGAGGATGTGGTGAAATAGGAAT
>NW_006399797.1:7033780-7048742 GCF_000299155.1 Elephantulus edwardii | reverse complement strand
AACTCATCTGGTCTTCGCTCATTAGTGTTCAAGGCCTCAAACCTGTTCCTGAGATGATTCTGAAATTCAGGTGGTATGAAATCAAAGTCATATTTTGGTTCCTGTGGATTTGGTTTAATTTTCCTCAGCTTCAGGGGAGGAGCATGATGAAAATGGATGAGAGGAAGGGGTCAATCATAGGTTCATAATATTTGATGGATGGAGGGAGGTGTGGGTAAAGAAAATGGGAAAGATATGAGGTGAAAACAATGTATATGAACTTTGAAAATAAACCAGTATAAAATAAAAATTTTAAGAAATAAAATAATCAATGATATGGAAAGAATTCCTATTGCTTCATTAATAACTATATATACTCAAAACTGGAAGGCTTTCATAGAATAAAGGTAGCCATGATGTCACAGCCATCCACTTCAGCATCTGGACAGTCATTTCCCAATGCAGCCAGAGGGAAGCCTCCTGGCAAGGCTACCCATTGGAGCAAGCATTTATCTAGATCAAAGGTGCCAAGACTAACAAAGAAAAGAGTTCAAGGGAAATTGAAGAAAAAAACTCAACTGAAAGCAGACCCTCTATGACAACTACCATAAGTCTAGCAAGAAGCTGAAGGTGAACCAGGCCAGCAAGCACCAAGAGGAGAAGAGTGTAGAAGGCTCCTTCAGCTCTGAGAACACTCAAGAAACATCAAAACAGAGCCGTGGGCCCCAACTTCTTGGCCTCTGCTGGGTGAAGGGACACCCACCTATACTCACCCTGGGTCTACCAGTGGTATGGTTTCAAATAAAACAGCATATTATGGAAAATGAAAAATAACCCAATAATTATTCTATGTTGTTGTTGTTGTTGTTAGGTGCTGTCAAGTTGTAGATGACTCATAGCGACCCTATGAACGAACAGCCTGAGCACTGTTCGTACATAGAGTTTCCGGAGGCAAGCCATTTTGGAAGTGGATGCCGCTCCTGCTTCCACTGCCAACTGCTGGTGGTGAAAAATCTTGTTTTCTTGATGTTGAGCTTCAATCTATATTGACGACTACATTCCTTGACCTTCTGCAGCAAGTACATCAGGTCCTCCTCAGTTTGTGAATATATACAGAGAAATGTAACTACCTCCATACTATCTTTTCAGAATATAGTTTAATATTTTTATAGATGTGTATACATAATTATAAGCCTGGAAGCAGGAGCTGCATCCAGTTCTGAAATGGCTTGCTTCTGGAAACTCTGTGTACGAACAGTGCTCAGGCCTTTCATTTATAGGGTCGCTATGAGTTGTCTACGACTCGACGGCATTAAACAACAACAACAACAACAACCAGTTGGCAGAATCATGATAGATGGCGAAGAGATTGAGGTTGTTAACAATTACAGCTTGTTTGGCTCCACAAACAATACTCTTAATACCAGCACTCAGGAAATCAAAAGAATAATTACACTGGGGAAACTGGCTGTCAGTACTCACCAGAGTACTGAGAAGCAAAAATGTCAGTTTAGAGACTACGGTGCACTTGATAAAGGCCACAGTCTTTGCAATCAGTTGCCAGTAGAATTGATGTTTTTGAGTTGTGTATATGTTGTTGTTATGTGCCTTCAAGTCACCTGCAACCCGTAGTGATCATATATACAGCAGGCAGCTCGCTAACACATAACAATTATATATATGTTGTTGTTATAACGTGCCTTCTGAGTCACCTGCAACACTATGTACAGCACCTCTAAATCCTACCCGGTCCTGATCCAGACTCGCTCATTCCTACACACCCACCAGCTTTGCCCCAGTCACTGTATCAATCCGTCTTATCCGGGGTCTTTCTGTCCTGTGCTGTGCCTGCACCATTCCATGATGTCCGTCTCCAAAGACCAGACACTCTTGGCTACATGCGCAAAGTATATGAGACGGAGCTTCAAAATCCTAGCCTCCAAGAAGAAACTTGGTTTTACCCTCTGCAAGTTTTCTTGGTAGTCTATGGTATTTTTAAGACTCTTCTCCAGCAGCACAATTCAAAGGCTTCAATTCTGTCATCCTTGTTCACTGTCCAGCTCTCTGATGCATAGCAAGTAATTGCAAAGCCAAGGCCTGGAGTAGTTGCACCTTAGTCTCTACACTGACATCGTTGCTTTTCAGCACTCTGGAGAGATCCATGACAGCATATTTTCCCAATGCAATTGGTCTTTTGATTTCCTGACTGCTGGTGTTAAGAGTATTGATTGTGGAGCTGAGAAAGCTGTAATTGTTAACAGCCTCAATCTCTTCTCCATCTATCGTGGTGTTACTAATTGGCTCAGTGGTGAGAATCTTTGTTTTCTTGATGTTAAGTTTCAATACATATTGAAGACTATATATAGCCCTTGACCTTCTATAGCAAGCACTTAAAGTCTTCTTCAGTTTCAGCAAGTAAGGTTGTGTCAGCTGAATAATGTACGTTATTAATGAGTCTTTAGCCAATTCTGATGCCATATTCCTCTTCATAAAGCCCTACTTCCTGAATGATCTGTTCTGCATATAGATTGAACAGGTATGGGGACAGGATGCATGCCTGATGTACCCCTTTCCTGATTTTGAACCATGCAGTGTTTCCTTGCTTTGTTCTGAGAACTGCTTGCTGGTTCCATATAGGTTTCGCATAAGCACAATCAAGTGTTCTGGGATTCCCATTTTCCTCAAGGTTAGCCACAATTTGTTGTGATCCATACAGTCAAATGTCTTTGCATAGTCAATGAAACACACATAGATATCTCTCTGGTACTCTTTGCTTTCTGCCAAGTCCATATGACATTGGCAATCATGTCTCTAGTGTCATGGCCTCTTCTAAACCCAGCTTGTACTTCTGGTATTTCTTTGTCAATGTACTATTCCTTTTGTTTCTGAATGGTCTTCAGTAGGATTTTGCTGTGATATTAGTGATACTGTTTGATAATTTCCACTCTGTTGGGTCCCCCTTTTTTTGGAATGGGAATAAATATGAATCTCTTCCAGTCAGTTAATCAGGTAGTTGCCCTCCAGACTTCTTGGCACAATTGGTGAGCACATCCAGGGCAGCATCTGTTTGTTGAAATACATCAGTTTGTATTCCATCCGTTCCTGGGGCTTTATTTTTTTGCCAAGTCCTTCAGAGCAGCCTGCACTTCCTCCTTCATCACAATTGCTTCTTGAGCATATGTTGTTTCTTGAATTTCTTCTGTGTCAGCCACTTCTTTTTGATACCACTCTCTATACTCCTTCCATCTTTTTTAATGCTTCCTGAAACATTCAACATTCTGCCCATAACATTTTAAGCATTCTAACTTGTGGCTTTTCACTTTCCACGTAGCAATCAGTAGTTTCTTATACTTGTTCTTCCTCCTTTGTGTTTCCAGATCTGAGGGTTCAGCCTCAGTTGCCATATCTGTTAGTCTACTTTCTGTGTGCTCTGCAGCACATAGGGTTTTGAAGGCTTGTTATATTTCAAAAGTCAATGGCCAATCCTTCTTCCTGGTATTTCTTACACACACACACACACACACACACACACACACACACACACACGAATTGTTGTGTACTGTCAGATCTGAAACAGCCCATAGCTGACCTTCCAGCGAACTTTCAGAGACCGTTTTAATCACATGGGAGGAGATTGCCCATCCTTCTCCTACTGAACAGCTGGTGGATTTGAATGGTATGCCTTTGGGATTGGAGCACAACTCCTAACCAATAGGCCACCAGAGTGTGTGTAAGTTGTTCTTTTTTTGTCTCACTCTAATGCTTTGTATCTATTATCTGAATGCTCATTTTATATATTTTCATTTTATTCATTTATTCAAAATCATGAAACACTTATTAAAAACTTCCATTTTTTCTGTATATGTACCATTTCTTTTGTTAAGTATGTGCTAAAACTTTGGACCGTTTTGTTGTTATTATGTGCCATCAAATTGCCTGAGACTCATAGTGACACTATACATAATAGCTCTGAACCCTGCCCTATCCTAAGCCTATCTCACTGTCTTTGACATACACAGTAGTACTAGTACCCCAGTTATTGTGTCAATCCATTTCATTAGGGTTCTTTCTTCCCTGTGCTGTCCCACCACCCTTCCAAATTCTTCTAAGAATTCATCCTTCCTTTCAACATACCCAAAGAATGTGAGATGGATTTTCAAAATCCTTACATCCAAAGGACAACCTGGATTCACCCTTACCAGGACAGACCCGTTTGTTCTCTTGACAGTCCATTGTATGTTCAGTACTCTTCTCCAGTACCACATCTCAAAGGCATCAATTCTTCTTCTATAATCTTTAATCATTGTCAAGCTCTCTAATACACAGCAAGTAATTGCAAAGACTATGCCTGAATCAAAAGGGCCGAACTCACTCAGCATTTCTTAAACTGAAGGAATTGAAAAACAAATTCAAGCCACAAATGACAGTACTTAAGGATGCTGTGGGCAATATGTTAAATGATCCAAGAAGCATTAAAAGAAGATTGAAGGAGTATACAGAGTCACTGTACCATAAAGAATTGGCTGACACAGAAAAATTCGATGAAACTATGTATGAGCAAGAGCCTGTGGTGATAAAGGAATAAGTCCAAACTACTCTGAAAGAATTGGCAACAAATAAGGCTCCAGGAATTGATGGCATACCAATTGACATATTTCAACAAACAGACGCTGCCCTGTATATGCTCACCAAGTAGTGGCAAGAAATCTGGAAGACAACCATCTGACCAACTGACTGGAAGAGATCGATATTTGTTTCCATTCCAAAGAAAGGTGACCTGACAGAGAGCAGAAATTATTGAAGCAAGATTCTGCTGAAAATTATTTTAAAAAAAACACAACAACCTGGAGCAACACATCAACAGAGAACTGTGTGCCCAGACAGCAGATTTTCCTAATGCAATTTGTCTTTTGATTTCCTGACTGCTAATGACAAGTGTTCATTGTGGAACCAAGCAAGCTGAAACTGTTAACTATCTAAATCTTTTTCCATCTGTCATGATGCCTTAGCTGATATTTTATCTTTCATATAAAGTTGTATTTCATTTTTCTCTATTTCCTATAACTTTTGTCTTAGTAAGTTGAAAATGTCATTCCATACTTTTGAGCATTAACCTTTGTTATAGACTGTATACTTCATCGTTAGAAAATGCCTTTCTTCATTTTCTTTACCATTTTTTGTACTGACTTCAATTATTTCTGATATTGTTATAATGCCTTGTGTTATATTTTTTCCCCTGCAGTTTCTTGGTATATATTTGCTCTAGTATTCTTTCTTTATCGGTGAAGTATAAAATTTTATTATTTTTATTCATGAAACTCTCTATATTCCAAATTTAAAAGATAAAAATATTTCCTTTATCCTAGAGGTAGGTTTTTGTATTACATTTTCTTGTCAGTTTCTAGAGTCCTCCACTTTTAGAACACTTTTTAATCATTGTGTTCACTCTTTTTTATCTGAATACATATTTATGCATACATCTATCTATAATGTGTATATATTCTCCACACCAGTTCATCCTGTTGAGGATCTTCTGTCTTTCTCTGACCCTCCACCTTTCTCAGCAAGAAGTCTCTTTTCAAGGACTAACCCCTTCTGACAGCATATCTAAAATATATGATATAAAATTTCACCTTCCTTGTCTTTAATGAGCACCCTGTTTGCTCTTACTCCAAGACAGACTTGTTTGTTCTTTGGCCATCCATTAGCTATTGAGTACTGTTCTCCAACACCACAATTCAAAAACATCAATTCTTCTTCTGTCATCCTTATTCATTGTCCAATTTTCAGATGCACAGGTAGTATATCTATAAATATTGATATGTAATTTCATTGTTGTTATGTGCCATTGAGTTACTTGCAACTCATAGCAACCCTGTGTACAGCAACCCTAAACCTTGCTCTATCCCTTGCCAACCTTATTGTCTTTGACACATCTATCCCCATTACCGTAGTGATGAAATCAATCCATCTCATCAAGGTTCTTCCTTTCCTGCGCTGTCCTCCCACTCTCCCAAGCATGACATCCCTCTTCAAGGACTGATCCCACCCTGCAACATGTCCAAAGTATGTCAGATGGAGCTTCAGAATCCTTGCCTCCAAGGAGCAGCCTGGCTTCACCCTCTCCAGGGTAAACTTGTTTGTTCTTCTTCTAGCATAGAGATACATATTATAAAATAGATCTCTATAGATAGTTATTATGTGCTGTCAAGCAGTAACCAACTCCTAGCTGACCCTCCAGTGGGTTTTTAGAGGCTGTATATGGAAGGAGATTGTCTATCTTTCTTCCTTGAAGCAGGTAGTAGATTCAAATCACCTGTCTTTAGGTTGACAGTGTAACTCCCTGCCCACTAAGCCACCAGAGCTCTCCTCTCTGAGTATTAATGATATGTTAAATCTTTCAGGCTATAGTTTGCATTTTATTCTACCTATCAAAGGACTCTTCTGCTGAAACAGGACATGAATCAGTGTCCACAAGACATCATCATCCCCTAACATGTGATGTCTAATGGCCCAGAAGCCTTCGTGATAGAACTGATTTTAAAAGATTGAATGTGCCTGTACCTCATCTCCATAACCATGCCCAAATGGGCTAATTTAGCACTAAAAAAAAAGTCCTGCCACCTCATCCCCCTTAGCAATGACAGAGCCTTGCATTGCCAAAATACTTGCTGTGCCCTACTCCAATTCTCCCTCTTGAGTCTTTCCTTTTTCTCTAATAAACTCTGCCTACCTGAAGGGAAAATTTTACAGCCTCAGAAACTTGATGAAAGATCACAGTGAGTCTAAATTCAATTGTAGTGGATTATTATATGTGTATATATACATACTTGCCTCTGAAAACTCTATGAACCTTGACAAGTGTTGATAGTTAAAGAAAGGCTTCAGGTCTTTTGTTCATAGGGTGGCTATGAGTCGTGCTTGACTCAACAGCAATCAACAACAACAATAACATACACACATAAAAAAAAAGAAAACCAAAACAATTTATGTGCCTCTTCATATCTCCTTAAAAGAAATTCTGTCTTTGGAATCAGAATTTCAACATGAAAGTTTGGGAGATATTGAGCTCCTTAGAAGTATCTATCTTGTCAGTCACTGTATCTTCAGGCTTTAGGTCGGTGTCAACTAATATAGTAAATGTGCAGTATATTTGTACTGAATAAAGACATAAACACATAATGAAATTGTGAATATTATGTATTAACCAAAAGTGACCTTAGCAGTCATCCTTCAATCACTATTACCTAATTGGCTTTAGTGTGTCGGAGATGATGAGGATGCCACAGGCGAGGACAGGGTTCAGGTAGGCTGTTCACTGGGTCACTATGAGTGTACTTGACTTGAAGGCACCTAACAACAACAGTAAGAGTATAATGCTTCAAAAAGTCTCTACATGAATTCTTTCTCTGCTTCGTTCCTTATTCAGGATCCCCCAAATATTTAACTTAAATATAGGAAAATCTCTCACAAAACAAAGCCACTAAACTGACATAATTTGACTTGAAATGTCATTTAGGGATTGATAACTATTTGAATCCAAAAGTAACATCTCCAATTGATAAACTCTAACAGATCTAGGTTTTGCAAGTACATTTAACCTTAATTGGAATTGAAAGGAGTGGGTTGCACTAACTATTGTTGATTGATTGCCTTCAAGTCAAGCATGACTAATAGCGACTCTATGAACAAAAGGCCTGAAGCCCCTCTACAACTATCGACATTTATCAAAGTTCATAGAGTTTCTGGAAGAAGCATGTTATTTAGGAAGTGGATGCCACTCCTTCTTCCAAAGCACTAACTATAATGTTGTGAAATACTGTGGTGCCTCTCAAACACACATTTAAGTCACATCTCTGTTACCTGTTATCTGGAACTCAGTATCTTGTAGGAGCTATTATGATGATACAATGAGGCTATGCATGTAAATAACTACACAATATGCTTAGCTTAGTAATCGTCAATAATTTAAGAATAATATTATGAGGAAATAACTATGGCAGACACTGTGGGTCAATAATTATAGTCATAAACAAAGAAGATTTCAATACAAAAGATCAGAATTAATGTGGCAGAAAAATATTTTCATTTTGTAAATATGATCTCTGCAGTAGACAGTTGGAAAAGTAGGTAAAGGGTAATAGAGTAAAAATGTAAATTTTTTAATGATAATGTTTTTAATTAAAAGGATTCTGGGAAGGAGCACGAGGGCATTCCAAATACCTAAGTGGTGATCATGGGGGAAAGGAGGGTGTTGCTTAACTTGGCAGAAGATCATGTTCTTTTCAACAAGAACAATCAGGCCATCAATCAAAACAATTGATAGGATATGTTTAAAGTTCAGAAGCACTGGACAATAAAAGGGCTATTTGCTTGAGGAAACATATGACAATGAAAAGCTCATAAGAGAGCCAAAGCAGAGACTTTAGGGATGGCCTGAACATCAGTAAATAGACAAACGTCTCCTGTCCTTTATTTCCTGGTGGCACAGTATTTTAAGTGTTGAGCTGCTAAACAAAACATCAGCATTTTGAATCTACAGACACTCCTCATGAGAAAGATAGGCCGTCTGCTACTTTAAAGATTTACAGCCTTAGAATCTCTATGCAGCAAGTCTGTTCTGTCTTATAGGGTGGATGTTGTTGTTATGTGCCATTGAGTTGCTTGCGACTCATAGCGACCCTATGTACAACAGCCCTAAACTCTGCTCTATCCTGTGCCAATCACACTGTCTCTGACACTCCCATCCCGATTAACTCAATCACTGAATCAATCCACCTCATAGAGGGTCTTCCCCTCTTGCGCTGTCCCTCCTCCCTCCCAAGCATGATGTCCTTCTCCAAGGACCGGTCTCTCCTTACAACATGACCAGAGTATGTCAGACGGAGCCTCAGAATCCTTGCCTCCAAGGAGCCATCTGGTTTAACCCTTTTCAGTACGAATCTGTTTGTTTTCTTAGCGGTCCATGGTACACTCAATACTCTTCTCCTGCACCACAGCTCAAAGGCATCAATTCTCCTTCCATCCTCCCTGGTCATTGTCCAACTCTCTGATGCATAACAAGTGATAACAAAGACCATGGCCTGTATCAGACGCATAGGAGTAGAAATTAATAGTTTTAGTTTGGTTTGGTTTACTTCTTTGTTCCTTTTTTTGTAGGGAATCTGGTTCTTGGCTAACATCATCTACAATAAATATAGGAACTGATTATAACATTTGGGGATAATTTTGATGGATTATATGGGAGAATTAATAACATTTAAGAAAGCCCCCTAGCCTGGCTGTCCTGCCCTCACCTGCTTCTGCTACTCGGGTGCTGCCTTCACCCACCAGACCCTTCCCCCTAGTTTAGGGCGAGCTGAGCTACACCCAGTGGAAATAAAGCCGTTCCAGGGTTATCGAAAACTCAGCAGCAATCTCGGGGGACCTTAGCTGTCAGTTCCTTCCTCAGCTGGAAGATCTTCTTCTGGTCTCAATTCCCACATCAAGGCCCCACCTCCCAACCATAGCGGAGTCTGCCACACCCAGTGTATTGACCTCTACCAGCAGGCGTTCCCTCTGGAGGCCCTGCCCTGGATGTAGAAGCCTTCAGAGAGAACAGGGCCACCTTCTCGAGAAGGGTCCTTTCAAAGGCCAGAGGAGCCTGGGTCCCCAGGGCACAAAGAACCTGGGATGCCCCGACCCCACTGAGGGGAAGATCCACTTGCCCCTCACCTACCGCCTCCCCACTCCCCGCCCCGGGCTTGTATATAAATTATAAATAAAAGAGGGGAAAGGGTGGGTGGGGAGCAGTTGTGAGGCTGAGGCCTTGCTTTCCCTCCCTCCCCTTCCCTTGGTCTTCTATCCTTGGGGCTGTTTGTTAACAAAGAATAATAAAATAATTTCAAAAATAAAAACAAAACAGTATGTCCATGCCCAAATCTGTTGATGTCTATTCCAAATTATCTATAGAAACCTAGCCTTGCAAATATTGCATTTTTTAAATTTTATTTATTTGCTTTGTAGATTCTTACCTCATGAGTAGTTTCTTTCTTAATTGCCAAAGTCGTTTTATAGTGACTTTTTCCAATTGTCTAGATTATAATTGACTGGGGAGCTCTGGTGGAGTTGTATGCTAACCTAAATTGAGTGCCTCTTTGTGCCAATCTAGTAGTTCAAATCCACCAGGCGCCCTGCAAGGAAAAAAAGGTACATCTCCTGTAAGATTTACACTCTCTAAAAATCCACTGCACAGTCAGCTATGATTTAGTTCCCACTCAACTGCATTAAGTGAGTGAGATTATAATTTTTCTTTTATTGTCTCAAAGTGAGCTCTCTTTTTAAGCTTTCAGCTGAATTCGTACAAAAGTTTGATCCAAATGGACTTTCAGTCATCCATGTAATTCCTCATTCCCCTAGAGAAGGCCAGTTAGCAATGCACTGGTCATTCTTTAATATGCCTGCTATGTTTTAAACTGTGGTTTGCTGGTTTACTGTTCATTAACATTCATTTTAGATGTTACATCAGTTCTGTGGTGAAGTGTACTTGTCATGACAGGTCTCACCTCTTCTCCACTCCTCTCACGCATTCCAACTAGTCCACCCTGTGCATGACTTGAAAATCAGGCATTGTGACAAATAGATAAATTCTTTCAATGAAATACCACTTTTCTTTCTCAAATCCACAAATTTTCCCCAGGCTTGAAATTCATCAACTTTCAATTAGCAGTGTAATCTGTTATACAACTGTGTCACCAAGAGCTTGTAATTCATCACCCTCATTAAAATGGACTTTGGGAAAATGGGCTTTATAGAGTGGATCTGTGGTGGTGCTGTGGGTAGAGTATCTAGCTGCCAACTAAAATAAGTGGAGTTTTAATCTACCAGCTGTTCCATAGAGAAAAGATGAGTCTGTATTCTTCTGGAGAGACCACAGCCTTGGGAACCCTGTGGGGTAGTTCTAACCTATCCTACAGGGTGGCTATGAACCAGAGTCCACTGGATGACAGGGAGCTCAGATTGGTAGCTTTTGTAAAAAGCACAGCAGGGATTGTGAGAAAAGCACAGGATTGGGCAGGATTTCATTCTGTTGTACCCAGGGTCCCTATGAGTCAGAATTGAGCATACATCTATTATAGTTCTAGAACTTAGATGGCCTAAAGTTAAGAGCTTGTGCTGCCAACCCAAAGACATGTGGTTTGAATCCACCAGCTACTCCTTGGGAGAAAGATGGGCAATATCCTATGTGATTTACTGCCTCTTAAAATCCACTGGAGTGTCAGCTATTAGCCATTTCCAACTTGATAGCAACGGATGAATGGGTTCTAGAGAAGGTGGAAGTCCAAATCAGTACCTTCAACAGGTGATGTCCTTTCTCCATGGCTTCTATGGAAGATTTTTCCTTTTCTCTTCCAGTTCCTGGTAGCCTCAGGTCTTTCTTGACTTTTAGTTCTATCTTCCTATAACTGTCCTTCCTCTGTCTCTGAGTCTATTCTCTTTTCTAAGGAAGGCACTTAGACAAGATTAAGACCCACTCTACCATAGTATGACATGATGATAACTGATAATATCTTCAAAGACCCTATTTCAAAACAAAGCAGTACTCAAAAAGTGAGGTTAGAATTTGCATATATCATTTATAGGACCTCTGTCACCTACTGGTAAGAAGTTGTGCTGACAATCGTAAGTATGTCATTCAAATCCACCAGCTGCTCCACTTAAGAAAGATGGGTAATCACCTGGGTCTTTGAAAATCTGCTGGAGGATCAGGTATGAGTCAGTTCTAACTTGACTGTGTATAACAAACAGTAAGATTCAATAGGGAGCTTTGGTTGCCTAAACGGTAAGAAGTTGTGCTGTTAACCCAAAGGCATGAGGTTCAAATCCACTAGCTCCCTTAAAAATGTGAACCAAACTCACTGGCAGTGAATCTAATCTAATTTATTGCAGTTACAACAGGGGAGAACTGATCCATAGAATTCCAAGGTTGTAAATCTTACAAGAGCAGACTATCTCATCTTTCTCCCATAGAGCAATCGGTATGTTCAAACAGTCAACCTTTCAACTGGCAGCCCAACACATAACCCACAGCACCATTCAAGTCTCCTTGAATCAACCTCTACTTTTAACAAATGCACCTGTTTCAAATACAAATCCATCCTAAAGACTCAGAGATAACCTGGGCAGTCTATGATACCAGATTCCCTGATCATATATTTTTTTTCATTCAAAGAGCAAAAATTATGGTAATAGACACCAATTCCTAGGAATAGAAGTCCTCTTTGCTTTTTGCCATGTTCCAAATCTGTGTCCTATGTTGTTGTTGCTGTTGTTGTTAGGTGCCATTGAGTTGAGTATGACTCAGAGCCAGCCTATGAACAAAAGATCTGAGCCCAGCCCTGTCCTGCGCCATCCTCATATTTCCTGACAAGCTGTGGCTGACTCTGAGAAGAATGGGAATCCCAGAAAATTTGATTGTGCTAATGTGAAACCTATATTTGGACCAAGAGGCAGTCATCATAACAGAGCAAGGTGACACTACATGGTTCAAAATCAAGAAGGGGGTCTGTCAGGGATGTATTTTGTCTCCATACCTTTTCAATCTGTATGCAGAACAGATCATCCAAGATGCTGGGCTGTGCAGGAAGGAATGTGGCATCAGGATTGGTGGAAAAGTCATCAACAACCCGCATTATGCAGATGACACAACCCTGCTTGCTGAAACTGAGGAGGACCTGAAGCACTTGCTACAGAAGGTCAAGGACTGCAGTCTTCAATATGGATTGAAGCTCAACATCAAGAAAACAAAGATTCTCACCACTGGGCCAATTGGCAGCATCAGTATGGATGGTGAAGAGATTGAGATAGTTAACAGTTTTAGTTTGCTTGGCTCCACAGTACCATCAGCCAGGAAATCAAGAGACAAATTTCATTGGGAAAGTCAGCTGTGAGGGACCTCTCTTGAGTACTCAAGAGCAACAACATCAAGCTGGAGACTAAGGTGCACCTGATCTGGGCTATTCACAATTACGTTCTATGCATCAGAGAGTTGGACAGTGAATAGGGATGATAGAAAGAGAATTGATATTGCTTTTGAGCTGTGGTGCTGGAGAAGAGTGTTGAATATACCATGTACTGCTAGCAGAACAAACAGGTTTGTCCTGGAAAAGGTGAAGCCAGAATGCTCCTTGGAGTCAAGGATTCTGAAGCTTCGTCTGACATACTTTGTCATGTTGTAAGGAGGGACTGGTCCTTGGAGAGGGACATCATGTTTGGCAGAGTGGAGGGGCAGCACAGGAGAGGAAAACCCTCAATGAGATTGATTGATTCTGTGAGTGGAGTGGTGGGAATGAGTGTGTCAGGGATGGTGAGGTTGGCACAGGATAGAGCATGGTTTAGGGCTATTGTATGTAGGGTTGTGATGAGTCGCAAGCGACATGATGACACATAACAACAACAACAACATGTCCAAAGTATGTTAGGTGAAGCCTCATCATTCTTGCCTTCAAAAAGCACTCATCTGCACCCTCTCCAAGACCTATCTGTTTGTTCTCTTGGCTGCCCATAGAATGTTCAGTGCTCTTCTTTAGCAGCACAGCTCCAAGGCATTGATTCTTTTTCTGTCATCCTTATTCATTGTCCAGGTCTAGGATGCATAGCTAGTAATACAAAAGACTATGGCCTAAATCAGGCTCACCTTAGTCCTCAAACTGTCATCACTATTACTCAATAATTTGGAAAGGTCCCTAACTGCAGATTTTCCCAGTGTGATGCATCTCCTTATTTCCTGACTGCTCTTACCAAGAGTGTTAATTGTGGATCCAAGCAAGATGAAGCTGTTGGCAGTTTCAATCTCCTCTCCACCCATCATGACACTGTCTATCGGTCAAGAATCTTTGTTTTCTTGACATTGAGATGCAATCCATACTGAAGGCTATGTTCCTTGATCTTCTGCAACAAGTACTTCAAGTCCTCCTTACTTTCAACAAGGAAGGTTACATCGTCTGCATAAAGCAGGTCATTGATGGTCTCTCTCCAATCCTGATGCCATGTTCCTCTTCATAGAGTGCAGCTTCTAGTCAGTGTGTCTTACATTAGCAAAGATCTTGGCAAGAAAATATTGTAGGAGTATCTCAACCAGAATCAATGCACATATATATTGACTTATAACTTATGAATATTATAGCAAATATTGCATTTGTTGAACTTCTAAATATAATCAACATATAATATTGATTCTTGATTGGTTGGCCCTTATTCTAATGGCTTACAAATGCTATAGATTCTCTAAGTGTTATTCCTCTTAGTCTTTGAATAGGCAAATAGAATATTGGGACTACATCTTTGCTTTTCTGGTGGGAGGTGTGAACTGACAGATAAAGGCAGTCCCATGGTCATAAACAAGAGCCATTCCTAACAATGCCTTTAAGTAAATTTAATTATCAATCAGGGGCCTACAATTCTGTCAAAAAATGCACATTTCCAAGACACAACTCCGAAGATTTCATTATTTAATGATAAGTTTCTAAGTATGTTATGCAATAGTAAATAACAATAAAAAGAATTGGTAAGAAACAGCTGTTACAATATATTTTTTCATGAATGGGAAAAAAGATATCTCCACGAATGGCATAGTCAAGGTTGGATGTTATTATACATTTCATAAATCCCCAGACAAATGGCCACGTTTTCAATATAAGCTTTGATTTTGCTGTTGAACCAGTCAAGTCTTCCACTTGGAGTGACGCCACTTAAGATAAATCCCTCTCAAAACCTCCAAAGCAAAAGAAAACATGAAAGCTAAAAAATAATAAAAAAAAACCATTACATTGAACTAATTCACCCTTTGGCATACCTAGCTTGAATTTTAGTTTCTCACTTTTTTTCTTTTGGTCAGAAAAACTTCTGTTTTCAGCAGGAAGTAGCTAAGAGAATACGCCATCCCCTTTTCCTTATGAATTAGGGTGAAGTCTCTCTCAGGGAGGAGTGATAGGG
The DNA here is from genome assembly GCF_000299155.1 of Elephantulus edwardii. Lineage (NCBI taxonomy): Eukaryota > Metazoa > Chordata > Mammalia > Macroscelidea > Macroscelididae > Elephantulus > Elephantulus edwardii. The sequence continues at coordinate 7,033,790 of NW_006399797.1, read as the reverse complement.
AATGGCAAAG
>NW_006399797.1:7022139-7033410 GCF_000299155.1 Elephantulus edwardii | reverse complement strand
ATGACATTTATACTACTAAAGAATAAAGAACATAATTTATTAAAAATTCTATGCATCTTATCAGTATATAGAGTCAATAAAGTATTGCTAAAATTTTTTATAATATTTTCTTTTTATGTTGTTTCAGATTGAATTTTATAAAGTTATATGTGTTCTCAATAATTTCAATTGTAAAGAAGGTAATTCTATTTGCATTCTGTTGAAACACTGTAAAATATTATTATTGTAATAAAGTGTCATCAGGTTGAGCATAACTCATAACAACAACAACATAAATTAGATAGATAGATAGATGTTGTTGTTGTGTGCCATTGAGTCACCTGTGACTCATAGTGACCCTATGTACAACAGCCCTAAACCCTGGTCTATCTCATGCCAACCTTATTGTTTCTAACACACCTATCCCCATTACCTCAGTGATTGAATCAATCCATCTCATGGAGGGTCTTCCTCTCCTGCACTGTCCCTCCACCCTCCTAAGCATGATGTCCCTCTCCAAGGACTGATCCCATCTTGCAACATGTCCAAAGTATATCAGACGACGTTTCAGACTTGACAGCAGGTAACAAAAATACAACAAACAAACCCTAATGCTAGCAGTCCTGATGAACTATGTCTATAAAAAAAAACCCGAAGGTGCATTTCTAATCTGTGGGGTACTGGGTCATCATGACTTGGGACAATTCAACAGCTTACTACATACTAGAATGTCCTATGCTAGACTCATAAATTTATTCAAAATTTCACGAACTTGTCTCCAAATCTCATTACCATTATAGAGTGCCACAATTAAAACTCAGGCCTATTGATTCCATGTGATTTACAGTCTCCGAAAACCCAGTTTTTGAAATCCAGTCATTTATAAGTCAGTTTTGAATCAATGGTACATAACAATAAAACACTGATCCCAAAGTCCGAGCATTTCCAATTAAAACTAGTGTCATCATTTCTTATTTTTGTGGTGTTAAGGGTTATTGTTCAAAATGTCTTTCCTAGCCCTAGACTTTGACTTTGCCATGTGGATAGATGGGAATATGTGAACAGAATGTGTTGGCCCATCTACAAGATAGGCTAGTCTTGCCACTAAATTGAGGAGATTCAGCATATTTGGGGAAACTCACCACCAGTAAAGAAGCAAAGAACACAGTGCACACCCTTTGGGGGCCAGAGATTCTTGTGCCAAGAGAGCAGCAGTAGCTACAGCAGAGAAAGAGAGACCCAATATAAGACAGAGTTGACTTTGAGATTACCCCATGGAACCAGAGCTAAAAGCCTTTTTGTTTTGTTTTGTTTTTTGGGTTTTTTCTAATTAATTTTAATGAAAGTTTACAAAGACTTAGGGTTTCCAATCATTCATTGCTGCACTTTTCTCCCTGCCCACCCCTCCCCCCATTCACTCTTCTCCTTGAAAAGTAAAAGAAAAACTCTTTCATTTTTATTCAGTCCTTCCCTCCAGGTCCACTCTACTGTGCAGCCTTCATTCTGGACTCCTGTAATGACAACAATTTCCAATCATATATCCCTTTTAAAAACTTCTCTCCCTCATCTGTTTCAATTCAGAATACATCATTCCTCCCCTCCTTCTCTGTCTTCGCTCAACCCCGATATCAGTCCCGTTTTACAACAGTGGCCCTGTGCAATATTTTTCCTTTTGAGACTGAGATATTTAACTTAGCATACTGTCCTCCAGGGTCATCCAATTTGCATAATATTTCATGAGTTCCTTGTTTTTTTCAATGCTGCATAGTATTCCATTGTGGAAATACATTATAGCTTCTCTATCCATTCGTTTGTTGATGGGCACTTGGATTGTTTCCAGCAACAAAGCCGCAATAAATATGGGTGTGTATATATCTGCTTGGGTGGCGGTTATGGTTTCTTTAGGGTAAATTCCCCATAGTCGAATTGCAGGGTCAAATGATATTTCTATTTGCAATTTTTTGAGAAAGTGCCATACAGCCTTCCAAAGTGTTTGCACCATTTTTCATTCCCACCAACAGTGAATAAGGGTTTCAGTTTCTCCAAAACCTCACCAGCATTTGATGTTCGCTGTTCTGTTAAATTTTGCTATTCTTACTGGGGTGAGAATGATATCTTATAGTTGTTTTGAGCTAAAAGCCTTTTGCATAAATTGGTGGTTTGGTTTTGGTTTTTAGGACAAGGGGGTGTGAGGAGAGCAATAACTGGTGGGACTAAGAGCCCAGGTTGGACGTCAATCAAAATCAAGAGAAACAGTTGTAAACATACTAATAGGTGAAACATGAGATGTACGAGGTATGAATGTTGGAAAACGAGTTGTGAAAAATGAAATGCAACCTATGAAGACTGACATTCTAGGAATTAGTGAAATGGTATGAATGAACTGACTTTGGCCACTTTCAGTCAGGCAATCACGTGGTATATACTCTGCCAGGAATGAAAACCAGTAAAAATGGTGTTTCATAGTTAAAGAGACAATTTCAAATTTTATCCTGAAGTACATTGTTGTGAGTGATAGGATACTATCCATATGCATACAAGGAATACCTGTTAATATTACTGTTATTCAAATATACACACCAACATCTAAAGCAAAAAAGGAGGAACTTGAAGATATTTAAGACATTTTGTAGTCTGAAATTACTAAATATGCAGTCAAGTTGCATTAATGATAATTGGTGACTGGAATGCAAAAGTTGAAAACAGAGAAGGAATGGTAGATAATCAAGAAAGTGTGGACATAGTGACAGAAACAAGGCCAGAATTAAAATGATCAAATTTTGTAGATTCATAAATACCTTTTTAAAAATAACACAAGTGACTTCACACTTGGTCCTCCCAGATGGATGCATGGGAATCTGAGTGAGTACATCTGTGGAAGAAATCGTTAGAGAAATAGTATCAGCAATCAAAACCAGGCCAGATGCAGAAGGTTGAACAGATCACCAATTACAAGTTAATCCTGAGGCTGAAGAAAACAAAAGCAAGCCCACATAACCAAACTATGATCTGGAGTCTAGGTTATTTGAATTTAAAACTTAATTTTAGAATAGGTTTGAAGCATTGAACACCAATGACTGAAGACAAATGAATTATGAGATAGCATCAAGGATATCATCCCTGAAGAGAGCTAAAAGATTGTTACAAAGACAGAGGAGAAAGAAAAAGCCAAAATGCATGACAGAAGAGATTCTGAAAATTGCACCAGTCCATCAAGAAGTCAAAACAAAGGGAAGAGATGTTGAAGTAGAAGAACTGAACAGAAGATTCCAAAGGGAAGTACAAGAAGACAAAGCAAACTATTACAACTCAAATGGGCAGAGAGCTGGAACTGGAGAATAAAAAGGGAAGAACTTGCCAAACATTTCTCAAGCTAAAAGATCCTAAAAGCAAATTCTATCCTCAAGTTGCAACACTTAGAGATGCCATGGGTAAAATCTTGAATATCCAGGAAGCATCAAAAGAAGTTGGAAAGAATATACACTATAAATTTGGAAAAAAAAAAAAAAGACCAAAACTGGAATCTTATAGAATGTACATGAAATAAGAAGTTGAAGCTGCAATGAGAGCATTGGCAAAAAATAAAACCCAGGAATGAATGGGATAACAAATAACATGCTATAGGTGATGTAGTTCAGCAAGCAGGGTTGTGTCATCTGCATAACACAGATTGTTGATAAATCATCCACCAATCTTGACCCCACATTTCTCCTCACAGAGCCCAGCCTCCTGGATAATCTGTTCTGCATATAGATTGAAAAGGTATGGAGACAGGATGCATCCCTGGCGTACGCCCTTCCCAATTTTGAACCATGCATTGTTCCCTTGTTCTGTTCTGACGACTGCCTCCTGGTCCAAGGAAAGGTTTCGCATTAGAATGATCAAGTATGCGTTATGCAGATGACACAACCCTGCTTGCTGAAAAGGAGGAGGGCCTGAAGCACCTGCTGCAGAGGGTCAAGGATTACAGCCTCCAATATGGACTGAGGCTCAATGTCAAGAAGACAAAGATTCTCACCACTGGACCAATTGGCAGCATCAGGATGGATGGTGAAGAGATTGAGATTGTACACAGCTTTAGTTTGCTTGGCTTCACAGTCAACACTCTTGACACCAGTAGCTAGGAAATTAAAAGGCGCATTGCCATGGGAAAGTCTGCTGTTAAGGACCTCTCCAAAGTACTGAAGAGCAATGGTGTCTCTCTGGAGACTAAGGTGCGTCTGATACAGGCCATGATCTTCGCAATCAGTTGTTATGCATCAGAGAGTTGGACAATGGCCAAGGAGGATAGAAGGAGAATTGATGCCTTTGAGCTGTGGTGCTGGAGAAGAGTATTGAGAATACCATGGACTGCTAGGAAAACAGACAGATTTGTCCTGGAAAGGGTTAAACCGGGTGGCTCCTTGGAGGCAAGAATTTTGAGGCTCCATCTAACATACTTTGGACATGTTGTGAGGAGAGACCGGTCCTTGGAGAAGACATCATGCTTGGGAGGGTGGAGGGACAGTGCAGGAAGGGAAGGCCCTCTATGAGGTGGATTGATTCAGTGACTGGGATAATCGGGATAGGAGTGTCAGAGACAGTGCGATTGGCACAGGACAGAGCAGAGTTTAGGGCTGTTGTACATAGGGTCGCTATGAGTCGCAAGCGACTCGACGGCACATAACAACAAACAACAACAACATATGATGTAGTCCTGGACATTCTCAGCAATCTACACCAGAAAAATTGGAGGACAGCTACCTGGCTGATACACTAGAAGAGACGCATATTAGTTCCCATACCTAAGAAAGATGATCCAATAGAATGTGGACAGTATCAAACACTATCATTGATATCTCATGCAAGCAAAATATAAGTGAAGATCGTTTAAAAATGGCTTACCTAAAAAAAAAAAAATTAAAAAAATAAATGGCTTACCTGAGTTTAGAGCCCTCTAGTGGGAGAGGAAAAAGTATCTTCCAATCTGTTTGCAGGTGGGTTGCATCGCCGTCGTTCAGAACGCTAAGCCTACAGAAGTGGTTAATAACTTTTCTTGATTCAACTTGTACTAATTAGGATAATATTAGCTACTATAACAAGCAAACCTTAAGGCATAGTAGCTTAATTCAATACAAGTTTAAAAACAAGTTTATACCACTTAAAAAGAAATAGCTTGAATAGTACATAGAGAACTGTCAGACATTCAAATTGCATTAAGAGACTGTGGCACTAGGGATATCAATGCTGATGTCAGATAAAGAATACCAGAAAAGTATTCTTACTTTTGTAAGTATTTGTACTTTAAAAAGTATTTGTACTTTATCAACTATGCAAAGACATTTGACTGTATAGGTCATAACAAATTATGGCTAACCTTGAGAAGAATGGAAACCACAGAACACTTAACTGTGCTCATGCTAAACCTTTACCTAGACCGAAAGTCTGTTGTGAAAATAGAGCAAGGGATCGCTATATAGTTTAAAATTAGGAAAGGTATGCATCAGGGTTGTATCCTTTTTCTGTACCTACTCAATCTGTATACTAAGCAAATTTTTAAAGAAACTGAACTCTATGATAATGAAAGTGGCATCAGAATTTGAGGTAGAGTCATCAATAACTTGTATTATGCAGATGATACAACCTCACTTGCTAAAAGTGAGGACTTGACAAACCTGCTTCAGGAGATCAAAGAATGGAGCCTTCAATAAGGATTTCATTTCAACATCAAAAACTAAAAATCCTCACACTGGACTGACTAGATGTCGGAAAGACTGAAACTGTCAATTATTTCATCTTACTTGAGTCTGTAATCTACATATTTAGTACCAGAAGTCAGGAGATCAAGAGATGTGTTGTACTGGGAAAGTCTGCAGTCAGGGACCTTTCCAAATTCTTGAGAAGCAATGATGTTACTTTGAAGACTAAGATGTGCCTGATTTGGGCCATGGCCTCTCCAATCACTTATTATGCATCTGAGAGCTAGACAATGCATATGGGTAACAGAAGAAGAATTGATGCCTTGAGCTGTGGTGTTGTCAAAGAGTACTGAATATACTGTGTAAAGAACAGGAGAAAGTGTAGCCGGAGTGTTCTAGGAGGCAAAGATGGTAAGGTTCATCTTACATACTTTAAGGATGCTGCTAGGAGAGGTTATTCCTTGGAGAGCGACATATTTGAAATGGTAGAGGGAAGGTTAAGAAAAGGGAGACCTTCAACCAAGTGGATTGATACAGGGACTGCAGCAATGGGCTTGAAAGTGTCAGATATTGTGAGGATGATACAGGAAAGGACAAGATTCAGATCTGTTGTTCATACAGTGGCTGAATCATGCTCAACTTGACAGCACCAAACAACAATAAGAGCTTTGCATCACTGGCCTAAAACAGTTAGGCTGAAGGCTGAGGTGCCTGTGAGCACATTTTGAAAGCTGTCCTGAATGAGTAGTTGTATTTTGTGGCCAACCTGAGTTATAGTTTGTTGATTTATCTAATATGAGTCTGTGAGATACTACAATGGATTTTGCACCCAGTGTCGCAGTAATATTGGCATTGAAATTAGTAGAATAAGAGGTGAGAGTTTCAGACACATATCTGGCCTCACGAAAATTGAGTTTGTGTTGGAGATGTTGTTGATGGGGATCAGATATGATTATCTTCATGCAGCCCTTGTTCTTTTTACAATTTTCTTTCCATCAGATATTTCCTAGAAGTTTGTACAGAGTAGAGAACTTTTGCCAGAGCAAAAACTTGTTTGCTTTCTTTAAAGAAGGGCAATTATTCACTTAACTCATCTAATTTTTAAAAAATTCATTCATTATTGCACATTTCCCTCCTTCCCTGCCCCTCCTCCACCTCCCACAAAGCCTCCTTGTTCCAAACTGTTCTTATACATATCATCAGATATTCCTTTCAAACAGTTCTTCTTATCTGTTTCAATTCAGTGTTCATCATCTAGCTACTCCTTCACAATTAACTTGTTTGATTTTTGATGGCTTTGATTTTTTGAAAACTCTGGTAGCCAACTCCATAAATGGCAATGGGTTGAATATTTTATTCCAAGGTAGGAGGGTGGAATGGCCAGAATTTAAAATCCATTTTTACATTAATAATAAGAAATTATTCTCAAATTCTTTAGGGTAATGTCCCCCAAGTATCATGAAAAATAAGATGAACCCAGTTTTTAAGAAGTGGATTTTTTCACTTCATTTTCACAGAAATCCCATGGTGGTGTTGGTGTTGGTATGTGTTTTCAAGCTGCTTGTGACTCACAGTGACCCTATGTACAACATTCCTGAAAACTGCTCTATTCTGTGTCAACTTTACTGTCTCTGATATGCCTACCCTCATTACCCCAGTCATTGTATCAATTCATCTCCTCAAGGGTCTCCCTCTCTTTTTCTGTCTCTCCACCCTTCCAAGCATGATGTCCCTCTCCAAGGACTGGTCCCCCTTGTAACATGCCCACAGTATTTCAGACAAAGCCTCAGAATCCTTGCCTCCAAGGAGCAGTCTGGTTTCTCAAGGACAAACCTGTTTGTTCTCCTGACAGTGCATGGTATATTCAACACTCTTCTCCAGGGCCACAGCTCAAAGATATCAATTCTCTTTCTGTCATCCCTAGACTTGTCCACCTCTCTGACATATAGTAAGCAATTGAGAAGACTATGGCCTTAGTCTCCAGACTGATGTCGTTGTTCTTCAGTACTCTGGAAAGGTCTCTGACAGCCGACTTTCCCAATGAAATTTGTCTCTTGATTTCCTGGCTGCTGGTCCCAAGAGTGTTGATTATGGAGCCAAGTAAACTAAAGCTGTGTACAATCTCAATCTCTTCACCATCCATCATGATGCTGTCAATTGGCCCAGGGGTGAGAATCTTTGTTTTCTTGATGTTGAGCTTCAATCCATATTGAAGGCTGCAGATCTTGGTTCTTCTGCAGCAAGTGCTTCAGGTCCACCTCAGTTTCAGCAAGCCAGTTTCTGTCATATGCATCATGCAGGTTGGTGATGAATCTTCCTTCAATTCTGATGCCACATCCCTCCTCATAAAGCCCAGGCTCCCAGATGATCTGTTCTGCATATAGATTGAAAAAATGTGGAGACAGAAAACATGCCGGGTGTATATCCTTCCCAATTTTGAACCATGCAGTGTCTCCTTGCTCTGTTCTGACGACTGCCTCCTGGTTCAATTGTAGATTTTGCATAAGCACAAGCAAATGTTCTGGAATTCCCATTCTTCTCAGAGTTAGCCACAGTTTGTTGTGATCCACACAGTCAAACACCTTTGCATAGTCAATGAAACACAGATAAGCATTCCTCTGGTGCTCTCTGCTTTCAGCCAAGATCCGTCTAATGTTAGCCATAATATCCCTAGTACTGTGACCTCTTCTAAGCCTAGCCTGCACACCTAGCAATTCTCTGTTGATATACTATTCCAGTCATTTTAGAATATTTTTCAGCAGACTCTTGCTCGCATGTGATATTAATGATATTGTTTGATAATTTCCACACTCTTGTCAGGTCACCTGTCTTTGGAATGGCAACAAATGTAGATCTATTCCAGTCAGTTGACCAAGTGCTTGTCCTCCAGATTTTTTTTTTTAGTGAAAGCATCCTGGGTAGCATCTGTTTGTTGATATATGTCAATTGGTATGTCGTCAATCCCTGTTATTAGCTCCATATAACAGAAATATAAATTGAGGCACAGAGCAAATTCCTAACATGACCAAGTCATATTGTAGTAAGTGTAGGTACTAAGTAAAAGATCTATAGTTTAAATTCTGGTGGCCTGGTTAATACGCAACCCCAAAGACAAGTTCAAATCCAACAGCTTCATCTTGTGAAAAAGATAGACAATCTCCTCCTATACTATTTACAGCCTCTGAAAATTCCATGGAGGGTCAGCCTTGAGTCAGTTCCAATTCAATGACAGTGTACAAAAACTCCCTTTTTTTACTTTCATAGGTATTGATGAGAATATACTACATGATAAACTCAACTTTGGTGCATTTTTCTAAATGCACTGTGCTTAGGTGAACAAACAGGTTAGTCCTAAAGATGGTAAAACTAGGCTGCTCCTTAGAGGCAAGGATCTTGAAGCTCCATCTGACTGACTTTGGGCATGTTGCAAAAATGGAGCAGTCCTTGGAGAGGAACATCATGCTTGGAAGGTGGAGGAACAGTGCAAGAGAAGACAACCCTGGGTGAGATGGATTGACTTGGTGACTAGGGTAATGAGAGTTGGTATGTCAGACACAATGAGGTGGGCTCAAGATAGAGTGGGGTTCAGAGCTTTTTTACATAGGGTTGCTATGAGTTGAAGGAGACTTGACAGAATTTAACAACAACAAAACTACAAGCCTAGGATCTTTTTTTTTTTTTTTTTTAGATCTTGAGATGAATTGTCACAAAAAAAGAAGTATCTCTTGGAAAAGGTGCAGCTAAAGTGTTCCTTAGAGGAAAGGATGATATTTCATCCCAAATACTTAAATACTTTGGGCATGTATTTGGAAGGGGACAGTACTTGGAAAAGAACACCAGGCTTGGAAAGCCGGAGGGTCAGTGAAAAAAAGGAAAACTTTCAACAAGATAGAATGGCACACTGACTGGAACAGGGGGCTCAAGAATAGCTGGAATGGTGGGGATGGTGCACGACAGGGCAGTGCTCAGACCTGCCGTTCATAGAGTCACTGTGAGCCATGGTCAACTCAATGGCAATGCTTACAGATTTATATCATTTTAAGCACAATGAATAAATTATGTCTCAATTTTGAGATTTTTAACTTCTTATTATTTCTTATTCCAAGTATCTTTAATAAATTTTCAAGTTGTCGGTAGAACAGAATATAAGGTAAAAATCAATATGCGATGCTTTTGGAAACTTGATAGCAAATATGAGGGCAGAGTAGAGTGTGAGGATAAAGTATATGTAAGCATCATGGTTTGGTAATAATACTAGATATTCTATTCTGAAATAACCTCTAACTAATTCCTGTCAAGTTGGTTCTAATTCTCTATCAGGTTTCCAAGATTATAAATCCAAGGGACGATGGTGCCAATCTTTCTCTCTATATTCAGTGCAAAAACTCAAACTCACTGCATTGACTTGGAATCGATGTATATAGTTGACCTTCCAGAAGGCTTTCAAAGCTGTAAATCTTGAGAAGAAATTGTTCATCTTCCTCCCTTGCAGCAGCTAGTGGACTCAAACCTCCAGAGAAGCATAAGTCTTTGATTTGGATTAGCAGCTGAATCTTCTAAGAGAATTATTTTAAAATTAAATACTTTAACCATTCCAAAGATTTGCACTCCTCTTCTATTGAAATTATTTTTTTTGTTAAGAATATGAAGATTTCCACCACAACAAAATAAAGGTAAACAATCCAATTGAAAAATGGGCACAGGATATGAACAGACACTTCACCAAAGACGACACTCAGATGGTGAACAAACACATGAAGAAATGTTCGAAATCCCTAACTCTAAGAGAGATGCAAATCAAAACAACTATGAGATACCATCTCACCCCTGTAAGAATAGCAAAATTTAACAGAAAAGCAAGCAACAAATGCTGGCGAGGTTGTGGAGAAACTGGAACACTTATTCATTGTTGGTGGAAGTATAAAATGGTGCAACCACTGTGGAACGCGGTATGGCACTTTCTCAAAAAGTTGCAAATAGAGTTTACCATTTGACCCAGCAATTCCACTACTGGGAATATACCCCAAAGAGACCATAACTTAAACACAAGCAGATATATGCACACCCATGTTCATCACGGCTTTGTTCACAATAGCAAGGAGTTGGAAACAACCTAAGTGCCCATCGACAAACTACTGGATAGAGAAACTGTGGTATATTCACACAATGGAATCCTATGCTGCATTGAAAAACAAGGAACTCATGCAATATTATTCAAAATGGGTGACCCTGGAGGACATTATGCTGAGTGAAGTATCTCAGTGACAAAAGGACAAATACTGCATAGTGCCACTGTTGTAAAACGGGACTGACATTGGGGTTGGAGAGAGACTGAGAAAGATGGGATAAATAATGTATACTGCATTGAAACAGACGAGGGAGAAAACTGTTTAAAAGGGATGTGTGATTAGGTATTACTGTCATGATAGGAGTCCTGAAAGAAGGCTGCATAGTGGAGTGGACCTAGGGGGAGGGATTGTAAAACAATGAAAGAAGTTTTCTTTTACTTTTCAAAGAGAAGAGTGTACTGGGGGGAGGGGGGTTGCAGGGATAAAAGTGCAACAATGAATTAATGGAAATCCAAAGTCTCTGTAAATTTTCATTAAAATTAATA
>NW_006399797.1:7014946-7022039 GCF_000299155.1 Elephantulus edwardii | reverse complement strand
AAATCTATAAATTGATAAAAAAATCATTGCTACTTCATTTTGTCAAATTCTTGTTGCTAAATGGAATTTCAAGTCACAAGTGGACTTACTTAATTATATTTTCAATATGCTATTCTAACCATCAATTCTGCCTGAAGGACTTTTTGATATGATCTTGAAAACCATATTACCCTTTCAAGAGAACTGAGATGTTTGTAAATGTCTCTGCTCAGTTTACAAAATACTAGATGACGTGATCACGTGTCCCATTGCTCCTGTGCCTGGATTTGACCTGTTCTCAACAGAGACTTTATTAGGCTGGTTAAAGGCATTAAGAAAACAAATTTTCATTTTAAGAAGGACTTAAAACTAAGAAGCTCTCTAATTCTCCCTTTGGAAAAATTTAGTGTCAATAATATATATATTTTTTATATAAATAGTGAAAGCAATTTTATCCTGTAAAGATAATATTACTCACCATGGAGGTGGTTGAAATGGTATTAATTTGTACCAAAAACAAAGTGGCATCATTTAAAAAAAGTAAAAAAAAAATAAAGAAAAAAATTAAGCAAACATAAAGAATAAGAGAACGTAGATAACGCTAAAACATTCTTCAGAGAATATTATAACCCAAATTTCTCAGTTCTGACTCCTTTGCTAAGAGCCTTTTCTTTTTTTCATTATTTTTTATTATACTAGATTTTTCCGATTTCCCTTACTCACCCAATCAAATTGTACAACTCCATGATTAATACCCCGCTCCCCCTGCACATCCTCATGCCTCTGCTTCCACTCTCTCCCCTCCTTGGATCCTTATACTCATTCTACAAGAATGGTTTTATATAATATTTGTCCTTGTGTGACTGGGTTGGTTCTTGGTTAAGGCTTTGTGAAAAATACCATCAAAAATTATAAGAGCATCTATGAGAGAGAGAGTTACAAATAGAAGGCACTTTATCCATTATATTTTATACATGAAATAATTTTATTAATATTATTATTAGGGTTTGTGTAAAATTCTTTATTAGCAGTGTGTATGAGAGCGAAGTGAGAAGCAGAATGATGAAGGCGGAAATCAGAAATTTAAGTGTGATAGCCTCTCTTCAAGATGGCCTCCATGGGGCTCACTTGAAATCACTTCTCACGTTAAATAGGGTGACCTCTGTAACCAAAAGATATTGGGTAATATATAAAGTGTGTGACTTTTCAAGGTGAGTCCTAAGAAACATGTCACTTCTGCCTTGCTCGCTATTGAATCACTTGCTCTGGGAGAAGACAGTTGTCATGTCTAGAGGACACTCATGTCCTAAGGAGAAGTCCATGCATCAAGAGACTGAGGCTCACACCAACTTGCCAATCATGTGACTGAGCTACTTTGCCTCATCTGACTTCTTATTGCAATTTTAATAGGCTAACGAGATCCTTTGTATTCAACCAAGCAAAATCAACCAACCAACCAACCCAACAAACCCATTGCCACCAATTCCAGTTCTGAGCTTGTCAGTCTTTCTCCCAAGGAGAATTACTAACGCCAGCAGCTCAACACCTCACACACTGCAACACTCGGTACCAGCCAGCCCACCTGCTTTGCCTGAACCACAGAAACTGTATGAAATATTTCTGTTTTTAAGTCAGAAAATTTGTGTCTTAATTTGTTATGCAGCAAGTAATAACTGACACAGTAGTTCCTTACAGACCATAGAAAGCACTTTAAGATTCACTCGGAGTAGGATAAGAAAACATTGGAGGTGTTTTTGTTTTGTTTTTTATAAAAAATCTGAATTAGGTTTTTAAGTAAACACTTTAGCTTCTGTGTGGATATTAAACTAAAAGGAAAGCAGCATGGAATAGATCAGGTAGCAGATATTTGTCATGGTACAGTTTACAGATGATTGTGACATGGAGTGAGTAAGGAAGCAGTAGCCAAAAAGGATCAGATAATTGACGATATTTAAGTTTACTGCAGGGTATATCTGAATTTACTCCTAAGAGCTTGCTTGTTAATTTATAATAATTTCTCATAAATTCAAACTGAAAAATTCTCCAAGGAAATCAATTTAGCCCTAATTCAACCACCACAGTCCTCTGCTCATCGTCTTTGTCTTATTTTCTTTAAATTAGAAATATGTAGCTTATAAAAGGATAAGAGGACATTTGCTGCCTGTTAGAACGTCTGGCAGAAAGGCTGTTGAGTCTGTGCATCAATAAAGTCATGTGTTACGTGGCTTTTAAAAACTTCCCACCTCTGAATATCAACTATGTGTGCAAGAAAATAGAATCACTGGACTAAAAACTTTGCACTTGAATATGAATTAGGTATTTAAAATTATGAAAGCTGTATGCATTAATTATTCGACCTTACATAGTTTAATGGTAGAATTTACTTTAGCATGGTGTATTGTTGTTCTGTGTTGTCAAGTCGCTTGCGACTCATAGCGACCCTGTGTACAAGAATCCTAAACACCGCTCTATCCTATATATTATTGGGGAGGCTGGGCTTTATGAGAAGTGTGGCATCAGGATTGGAGGAAGATTCATTAACAATCTGTGTTATGCAGATGACACAACTCTGCTTGCTGAAACTGAGGAGGACCTGAAGCACTTGCTGCAGAAGGTCAATGACTGTAGCCTTCAATATGGATTGAGGCTCAATATCAAGAAGACAGAGAGTCTCACCATTGGACCAATTGGCAGCATCAGGATGGATGGTGAAGGGATTAAGATTGTTCACAGCTTTAGTTTGCTTGACTCCACAGTCAACATTCTTGGCACCAGCAGCCATGAAATTAAATGATGTATTGTGATGAGAAAGTCTGTTGTTAGGGACCTCTCCAAAGTACTGAAGAGCAATGGTGTCACTCTGGAGACTAAGGTGTGCCTGATACAGGCCATGGTCTTTGAATCACTTGCTATGCATCAGAGAACTGGACAATGACCAGGAAGGATAGAAGGAAAATTGATGCCTTTGAGCTGTGGTGTTGGAGAAGAGTATTAACTATACCATGGACTGCTAAGAAAATGAACAGGTTCAACCTAGAGAAGGTTAAACCAAACTGCTCCTTGAAGGCATCGATTCTGAAGCTTCATCTGACATACTTTGAACATGTTGCAAGGAGGGACCAGTCCTTGGAGAAGGACATCATGCTTGGGAGGGTGGAGGGACAGCGCAGGAGAGGAAGACCATCTATGACTGTGGTAATGGGGGTAGGTATGTCAGAAACAGTGAGATTGGCACAGGATAGAGCAGGGTTTAGGGCTGTTCCACATAGGGTCATAATGAGTTGCAGGCAACTCAACAGCACACAACAACAACAACAACAACATAATAGAAAGCTGAATACGTTTTGGTTTTATTGAAAAACAATGACAGTTTTAAATAAAATAAAGCAAATAACCACCTAAATATTACATGTCTGTACAGAACAGAAAAATAAAACACTTTTTTTAAGGGAAGAAAAATCTAGGTTAAATGAAGAAATAGAAATCTCTTTTATTTTCATTGTCTTTGACAAAAGATAATAATTATTAATATCTCCATTTATTTTTAATAATCTATTCCCCAATTTTTAATGAGCTTTTAATTTTTTAAAATGACTTTGTAAAATTACAAACTATAAACAGTTCCACCCTCTAGGGATACTCAAGGCAAGTCTAATTCTTCTTTCACATGATAAATTTCAAAGTACTTAAAATCTTAAGTCCCCTCACTGCCTCTCAAGCAGAAATAATTATCTCCAACATGCCCCTTATGATAGAATCTAGTTTCTTTACAATTACAATTCACTTCAGCATGCCTATATCCTTGATACACTGTGACTCAAAAGGAATACATTCATTCAGATGTAGTCCAAACAGAGGAGAGTTTGAATCTTATTTTTCTGTGACCACTGTAGCAAATTACCACAAATAGAGGCCTAAAAAAGCCATGCTCTTAAACTTCTGGGAGCCTGACCTCTGAAATGAGCCTTATCAAGAGCTAGAATCAAAGCTGGTTGCAAGTATATGATCTAGGGAGACCCAGTTTGGTTTTTAGTTCTGGTCACCACCCAAGTTTTCTGATTGATTATCTCTTTTTTATACCATGTGGTTTTTTCTCCCCTTGCCCTCATCCTCTTATAATTCTTTTATCTTCTGTTATAAAATTTCTCTCTGCTAACTTTTCAAAAATATTTACTTTATTCAATACTGGTATGCAAACAAAATTCTTATATATTGTGTCTCATTCATGTAAATTGTATTTCACACATTTCTTCATTCACATTGTGCTTCATATGATCATTCCCATACACTGTGTTTTATAAAGTGAATCACCAGTTATGGATGCCCTTTATCACCTCACCTTTTCAGGTCCTCCCTGGATCTATCTTAATCCCTTCACCCCCTCCCTCCCTCAGCTCACAGAACTCTATATCCAGGTAATTTCTCCCTCTCCCCATGCTCAGCCCTTCTGTCGTCACCCCACCCCTTCCTCTCTGGATTTTTATCCATGTCTTATTAGTTATCCTTCTATTTTTATAATAATGAACTTAATATTTGTCCTTATGAGACTGAATTCACTCAGCATAAAGCTGTCTAGCTTCTCTCATGTTATACAGTATTTCATTAAATTGTGGCTCTGTACCAAAATTTCCGAATTCTTTAGTTGATGGACATTTGGGATACTTTCTTACTATTGTGAATAACACTGCTGTGAACATTGGTGAACAGAACTCCCTTTGTGCCTTAGTCCTATTTTCCTTGGGGTATATTCCTAGTGGTGGTATAGATGAGTCATGTAGAATTTCTATGTTCTCTTTTTGAGTGATTGTACTATTTTACCGTCCCACCAACAGCATATGAGAGTTCCAATCTCTCTACATCTATTCCAACATTTATTGCTTGCCATTTTGTTAAACTTTGCCACTGAAGTGATAGGGATCTTATTGTGATTTTGATTTGCAGTTCTCATATTACCAGTGATTTTGAACATTTCTTCATGTGTCTGTTGGCCATCGATTTCTCCTTTTTTTGAAAAGTCTTTCCATGTCTTGTGCATTTTGTGACTGGGTCATCAGTCTTTTCCATGTGGAGGTCCTATAGTAATAGTCTATAAAATGTTGTTATGAGATACTTGTCTAAAATGTCATTGCCAAATGTTTTTTCCTATTCCAGATTTGAGTTCTTGAACACTAATAAATGAAGACCAAATTAGCTATGGGAGTATATCGAGAATATCATCCACAAAGAATGCAAAAAGTCATGACCAAGACAGAGGCAGAAGAAAAGACCGAGATGTGGGTCAGAGAGACTCTAAATATTGCACTCTGAATAGAGCACCAAGAGGCCAAAGCAAAGAGAAGAAAGCAGGAAGTTAAGGACCTGAACAGAAGATTTCAAAGGATAGCTCAGGAAGACAAAGCAAATTTCAATGAATTGTGCAAAGCGCTGGAGTTAGAAAATCAGAAGGGGCAGTCACCAGAGTACAATAAACTAATGAATGGGTGGTGAACTTCAATATACATTGTCAGTTAATCCCGCATTGCTCTACAGGATATTATTATACAGATAGAGAAATCAGAGTACAAAGAGAACCAATTTGTTGATTTGTTCAAGGTTGATGCAGCTAATGCGAATCTCAATACCTCGTCTAATGGGAATCTAAACACAAAGTTTGTACTTTAGTCACCACACCGCTGCCTCTTCCATGGAATCTCCTCTTTGCATCCCTCACTATGTACAGTTTCCCATCTCATCAAAGTCCAAAAACCGTCTCTTGGATCAATACATAAATAAAGTTAGAGGAGTGAGTGAACAGGTGGGTGGATGGAAGAAACTCCAGGTGGGAGAACACCAGGGTTGTTGGGTTTTATTTTTTTATGAAAAAAATACCAGCATGAGAACCTTCCTATTACGGAGCACTTCAAAAGGCAGAGCCAAGTAAATAACCAACCTTTCACTGTCTTTTATCAACAAATGCTTCTGTGAAGCTGTCACAACTAAAATAGATCCAAAATTTGCTAAGTACTTTAGACAGTACGTGAAGCTTTTTTTTCTTTTTTATATTCTGAAATGAAAGTGAATATTAGAATAAGTGGAACAAGGATATTCTGAGCTGAATATAGGAGAGTGCCTACACTCTTTCATTATTTTGCTTTCATGTGTTTTATAAATATTCATTATTATATTTCTAGTAAAATTCACAGATTTTGTCAAATTCCAGTTTGAATGAGGCAAGAGGAAGGAAAGAGAATTTTGTCATCAGTATCTTTTGTCCTGGTATAATTTTCTCTCCATTATATGGTTAAATTAAGGGTAGGCTTATGAGTAATTTTTCTGGCATTTTATAATGCTTGGTAATGGGTAGCTCTGCAGCTATTTATGCTTATCTTATTTTAGCATTTTGCCGGTACCTTCATTGAATGAGATTCTATTAGATGTTCTCGCAAATAGTTTTCCCTGGATATGCTTTATACTATAATGTTACAAGAAGACATTTCTGTTTGGAGTCGCAATACTAATCACAACTAATATCACCCACAAAGTTTAGCTTTCTCATGGCTGAGTTATTTTATATTTGTAATTTTAGGTAGTGTACTAGCTTTTTTTTGCACTAATGGGATGCACGTTGAATCACTGAGTATTAGTAATCTTATGTTATGTATGATGGATGTTTATAAATACTATGTATTCCCCATATATTCCCAATGCAGTATGTATCCTACTTTCCTGACCAAAGTGCTGTTGATTGTGGCCAAGGGTACTGATGATTGTGGAAACAAGTAAAATGAAATCATTGGTAACTTCAATCTTTTCTCCATCTATCATGATGTTGCCTATCAGTCTAGTGATGAGAAATTTTGTTGTTGAGATGTAATCCATATTGAAAGCTGTGTTTTTTATCTTTTTGCAGCAAGTGCTTCAAGTCCTCGCAACTTTCAGCAAAGAAAGTTGTGTCATCTGCATAAGAGCCTCTTATTCTGATATCATATTCTTCTTCATAGAGTCTAGCTCCTTGACTGATTTGCTCAACATAGAGATTGAGTAGGTATGGAGAAAGGATACAGTAGTGATGCACACCATTCCTAATTTTATTTTTTTTTATTTTTATTATTAAGTTTTATTAGTTTTAATGAAC
>NW_006399797.1:7000580-7013620 GCF_000299155.1 Elephantulus edwardii | reverse complement strand
TACTTTTTCCCAGTCAGTGGCTTCCCTTTTTACCCTATTGGAGAAGTTTTTGGATGTGCATAGGGATTTGAGTCTTAGAAGATCCCATTCATCTACGTTCCATTCCTAATTTTAAACGATGCAGTAGTCTCATGTTCTATTTGGACAACAGCTTTTTGGTTTAGGTATTAAGTTTTAGATGAGCATAATTAAGTGTTCTGGGATTCCCATTCATCTCAATGTCAACCATAGCTGCTTGTGGTCCAAACAGTCAAAGGACTTTGCATAACCAATAAAACACAAATAGACATTCTTTTGGTATTTTCTGTTTTCAGCCAGGATTTATCTGACAGAATCAATGATATTCCTGGTACCATGGCCTTTTCTAAATCTAGCTTGAACTTTGGGCAGTTCTCTGTCAGTGAACCATTTTTGGATAACTTTCAGCTTTATTTTGCTTACATGTTATATTAGTGATATTGTTTTATAGTTTGCACATTGTGTTGGATCAACTTTCTTGAGAATTAGTTAGTTAATCAAGCAGCTGTCCTTCAAAATTTCTGGCATAGTTTGGTTAGAGCATTTCAGAGCTTCATTTGTTATTTGAAACATGCCACTTGGTATCCCATCAGTTCTCAGGTCAGGGTCAAAGTCTGCAGTCAGAGATCTTTCCAAATTATTGAAAAGTAATGATGTGATTTTGAAGATTAAGATGTGTCTGATTTGGACTGAGGCCATTTTAATCATTTGCTATGTATCTGAGAGCTGGAAAATAAATAAGGATAGCAAAAGAGAATGCTTTTGGTCTGTAGTGTTGAAGAAGAATACTGAATACTTCATGGACTGCCAAAAGTAAAAACATATCTTGGAAAAAATGCAACCAGAGTGCTCCTTTGATGCAAATATGGCAAAACTTCATCTCACATATTTTGGGAGTTTAGGGCTGTTGTACATAGGGTCGCTATGAGTCGCAGGCGACTCGACGGCACATAACAACAACAGCAACATTAGGAAAGGCTATTTTTTGAAAAGGGACATCACACTTGGAAAGGTGGAAGTTTGTAAAAAAAGAGGAAGACTCTCAATCAGATGGATTAACACAGTGACTGTGCAATGGACTCAGCAGCACCTAACACCACCACCACCACCACCACGTATAATCCAGTGGATATATTCCAGTGAATTCTAGTTGTCAGATAGGTTGAATGAACTCACTCATTCCCATGGAGTCGGAACCAACTTGTAGTTGCCTCCTCCAGTGGGTTTTCAGAGGCTATAAATCCTAAGGGAGGAGATTGCCCATCTTCCTGTGATGGAGCAGATAGTGAATTAGAACCACCAGAGGCATTTTCTTGGAGTTAGCAGAGGCACTCCCTATAACATAAATGATAATGCAAAAAATATTTAAAAGACCTAACTCACTGTAATCCCAAAAGGAGAAAAGTTTCACAGAACCTCACCTGTTGATGAGAATGTCTGTCACCTTATGCGATGATTTCTCACTATAGCAATATAATGCCAATGAACTTCATTCTCCTTTATGCAGTTACACAAGCTTCGGACTGGACAAAGTGGCTGTTAGATGCCATTGAGTTGAATACAACTCATAGTGACCCTGTGGACAAAAGATCTTAACTCTGTTCTATACTGCACCATCCTCACACTTCCTGGAACACAAGAACCCATTGTAGGTGTCAACCTATCAGTTAAACCGGTTGAAGGTCTTCCTCTCCTTCCCTGACCCTTCGCCCTTCCCAGCATTATGACCTTCTCCAAGGGAATTAGCCCCTCCTAACAACATGTCCAAAGTCTGTGAGGCTATGACTCCTTGTTTCTGCCTCCAAAGAGCACTCTGGCTGCACCCACTCCAAGACATATCTGTTTTCTTGGCTGTCCGTGGGATGTTCTGTGCTCTTCTCCAACACCACAGCTCAAAGGCATCAATTCTTCTTCTGTCATCTTTATTCATTGTCCTGCTCTCTGATGCATAGCAAGTAATAGAAAAGACCATGCCCTGAGTCAGGTACACCTTAGTCCTCAAACTGACATCATTACTCCTCAATAATTTGGAGAGGTCTCTAATTGCAGATCTTCCTAGTACAATGCGTCTCCTTATTTCCTGGCTGCTGGTACCAAGGGTGTTTATCCAAGTAAGATGAAGCTGTTGACAGTTTCAATCTCCTCTCCATGGATAACGATGCTGCCTATTGGTCCAGTGGTGAGAATCTTTGGTTTTTTGATACTGAAATGCAATCCATACTGAAAGTGGCATTCTTTGATCTTCTGAAACAAGGGCTTCAAGTCCTCCTCACTTTCAGCTAGGTTGTGTCATCTGCATAACACAGATAATTGATTAGTCTCCCTCTGACCTTGATGCCACATTCCTCTTTGTAGAATTCAGCTTCTCAAATAATTTGCTCAGCTTACAGATTGAATAGGTATGGAGAGAGAATACAATTCTGATGCACTCCTTTCTTTATTTTAAACAAGGCAGTGGTCCTCTGCTCTGTTCACACAACAGTCTCTTGGTCCAAGTTTCACATGAGCATAATCAAGTGCTCTGGGATTCCCATTCTTCATAATGTCAGCCAAAATTGTTATGGTCCACACAGTCAAATGCCTTACATAGTCAATAAAGCATAAATACACATTCTTCTGGTATTCTTTACTTCTAACCAGGATCTACCTGACATCAGCAATGATATCCCTGGTGTCACGGCCTCTTCTAAATCCTGCTTAATGTTATTATGGTAGTTTTCTATCTGTGTAGTGTTCCAGCTGTTTTTTAATGATCTTCAGCAGTATTTTGTTTGCATGTGATATTAATGATATTGTTTGATAGTTTCCACAGTCAGTTGGATCACCTCTCTTTGGAACTAGAACAAATATGGACCTCTTCCAATCTGTTGGCCAGATAGCTATCCTCAAATTTCCTGGCATAGCCTGGTGAGCTCATCCAAGGCTGCATCTGTTAATTGAAATAAATCACTTGATACCCATCAATTCTTGGTGCCTTATTTTTTCCATTCTTTCAGTGCAGCTTCTACTTCCTCCTTCATTACCATTGGCTCCTGTTCACATGGTACTTCCTGAAATTTTTCATTGTCAATCAATTCTGGACAATAGCATGTGTTAAAAGTAGCACAAAACATATCAGAAAGCCCCAGAATCAGAGAATATAACAAGGACTTACATGTACCAGTAGTTATGAAAAGATTAAAAGAAATCTTTTTCTTTCCAGGTAAAACATTATTTTTACCTAACATGGAACAGATTTTATAGGGGGACATCTGGGATTTCCTTAAGCATTTAGTTGTTCATACAATTATGGACCTCTGGTGGCCTAGAGGTGAAGGAGTTGCTTTGTCAACTCAAATTCTAATACACTAGCTGCTCTGAGAAAGAAGATGGGCAATCACCTCTCATGCAATTTACTTCCTCTGAAGACCCACTGGAGCCTTAGTTATGAGTAGGTTTCAACTCCACAACACATAACAAGGAGTCATTTAATGTATGACATTGTTTGAACAAGTCTCAATTTGGGACTTGGTATTTTTGAATTGGTGAAAATTGTTTTTCACAGGCGAGTAAGTATAGATTGACTTTTGACAAGTCATTTGCTTATCTTATGACCTACTTACTGTAAGGCATCTGTCTAGGCCTTTCCTGATAGTTTACTTCTATTTCCGCAATAACTAAAGTGATAAAATCTTTTCCACTATCATTTGAAATTGCTTGCAGCTAACCTTTCAAATAGAAATAGTAAATAACTCCGAGAAACAGCAAAGGGCAAATTGTTTTCTCAGTTGCAGTCAAGCAAAAACTCTACAATTTTCTTTCTGTTTGGTTTTAGGTCTCTCCTAAGTCCTAATGCCATCTTTTTTTTTTTCTTTTTATGCCCTCTTTAAGGGCCAATAGTTTGATAATGTGATGTTTAAGTCAAAGCAGTTTACTATAATTATTCTTTCATTCTTTTATTAACTTGCTCATTCAACAAGTTCACTCAATGAACTTACTGAGTCTATCATGTGTTCAGCTCTATATAAAAATAAATAATAATAGACTCTCTGAGTTTCTTAGTAACTCATTCTTCTAAGGAATGAGGAATATATATGTAAATTAGCAATTAGCATGTCACATGGAAAGTACTATTATAGTGATACAAATGAATGATATGCAGTGCCAGAGGTAAGAGCAAGAAGTGAGGTAGGAGTGTTATTGTCGTTGTTAGATGCCATCAAGTAGACTTCCACTTATTCTGATCCTCTGAACAACAGATTGGAACCTTACCCGACTTGCACTGTTTCAGCCATCTCTGATGTGTTTGAGCCCATTGGTACAGTCACTGTGTCAATCCATTTTATTGAAGGTCTTTCTCTTTTCTCTGACTCTCCACCTTTCCAGAACAGTGTATTTTTCCAGGACTTGTTCTCTTCTGATAACATGTCCGAAGTATGTGAAACAAAGTTTCGTCATCCTTGCCTTTAAAAAGCACCATGGTTGTACTTTCATCAAGACCGACCTGTTCGTTATTTGGGGAGTCCATGGAATCAATTCTTCTGTCAGCCTTATTCACTTTCCAACATTCCATGCATAGGAAGCAATTAGAAAATACCACGACTTGGATCAAGTGCACATTTGTCTTTAAACTGACACCCTTGCCCCTTGGCACTTTGGAAATATCCTTGACAGATTTTCCCAATGCAACACGTCTTATTTTTTTTCTTCTTTATTTCAGAAAACAAGTGAGAAGGGCTTATTAAAGTAATGCAGAGGAAGCATGCATGGTGAAAGATAGATAGGTCATGTGAAAGCATTAGATAAAAAGAAAGGCAGGTGGGACACGCCAGGAAAGTCAGGCTTCCATGAAAAGGGCAGAGTTCCTAAGGGAAGTCTCTTCCAAACAAAAAGCTGGAAATATCTAGGAAGAAGTTAAAAGTTGACAAAAGCCTATGACCTGGTTTCTTCCCTGTTAGAACCATTAGTTATTATAGTAGTTTTCGTAGATAGTAGACCATATATTTTAAACTTAATTGTGAATTTTGTTTTCTCTAGGCTGCAAAGTTCAGAATAAAAAATGATTATGAATGGTTACCAGCCTGTCCAGTTTATCGACCAGGTAGCCGTTCCCTGTAGGGACAGAGGAAAGGCTCGGCCCTGAACCAGTAGGCAGGCTTATGGCCAATGTCAGGAAGAAGAAGCCAGAAAGACCTTGCTATCCAATACTCAGTTCTCAATTCCAATACTCAAATGAGGTCTGAATACCTTTATGGGGGGAACTGATATCAATTGGCATTTCTCTAATGACAGATGTTTCCCTAGACATGCTCAATAGTCGTTGTTGTTGTTGTTGTTATGTGCCTTCGAGTCACTTGCGACTCATAACGATATTATGTACAACAGCTCTAAACTCTGCTCTGTCCTGTGCCAATCTCATTGTCTCCAACACACTCATCCCAATTGCCCCAGTCACTGAATTAATCCACCTCCCAAAGGGCCTTCTCCTCCTGTGCCTGCCCTCCACCCTCCCAAGCATGATGTCCTTCTCCAAGGACCGGTCTCTCCTTACAACATGGCCAAAATATGTCAGACGAAGTCTCAGAATCCTTGCCTCCAAGAAGCAGCCTGGTTTAACCCTCTCCAGGATGAATCTGTCAATAGTCTATATGTAGAAAATGATTTTTCTTGGTTCCCATCATCATCATCATGATAAGTGAAATCAATTCAATATACTGGAAAGGAATTATACTTGAAACCAAACTCTATCACTTACATCTTTGTGTCTTTGACAAAGGACTTAAAGTTTCTATGCCTCATGCTATAGACATGTGTCACTGCTTCCAAACTCCTCTTTCTGCTTAGAAGAATGTCTGTCATTGCTTCAGGCTAGTTGGTGCTGCAAGAATGAAAGATTAATGATTCTTATTACATTCACCGTTCTGGCAGCTAACTGTGGATGGTCCCACAGGAGCTAAAAGTGCAAATAAATGTCAGAAGCCACAAGAGTGTACAGTGTTCCATTCAGAATAATGGCACTAAAGGTTCATGCAGTGATTCCTCCCATGATGGTGACAAAGCCAGACTTTAACAAAGCTATCACCCAGCATACAAGAGCATTTGCCTACTTCCAGAACATGGTCTCCAGATTTATTTACAATTTCCTATAAAAACGATTCCCGCCGCCCCCCCCACCCCAATTAAGTTATCCAGAATTCATTTAGGTGGCCCACTATAGATTAATTATCAAGGTGGAAAGCCTAAAATGTTTGGCTGAAAAGCCCAAAAGGACACCAATAATTATCTTTCCCAAGCTTTTTGTGGTGTAGTGGGTCCAAAATGACTTACATAGGCTTGTCCTTGACTTTGCCACATAACAGAGTTTTTGTTGTTGTTAGGTGCCATTGAGTCAAGTATGACTCATAATGACCCTATGAAAAACCATATCTTATCTAAACCCTATCATATCCTATGCCATCCTCACAATCTCTGACACACTCAGGTCTGTTGCTACAGTCATTGTGTTAGTCCAACTAATTGAGGATTTTCCTCTCCTTTACCATCCCTTCACCATCCCAAGTATGATGTCCTTCTCCAAGAAATAGCCTCTCCTAGCAATATGCCCAATGTATTAGACAAGGCTTCTCCATCTTTGCCTCCTAGGAGTATCCTGGTTTCACCTTCTCTAAGACAGTTATGTTTGTTCTTTGGCCATCCAGACAATATTCAGTATTTTTCTCCAACATCACAGTCCAAAAACATCAATTCTCTGTCATCCTTACCCACTGTCTAGCTCTCATCTGTATAGCAAGTGATTGAAAAGATCATAGTCTGAATCAAGTACACCTTTGACCTCAAATTGACATCACTTCTCCTCAACAATTTTGAGAGGTCCCTTAATGCAGGCAGATTTTCCCCAGTCCTGGTCTTCTAACTGCAGGTATCAAGTATATTGATTACGGATCCAAGAAAGATGAAGTTGTTGACAGTTTCAGTCTTTTCTCCATCTATTATGATGCTGTCTATTAGGCAAGTGGTGAGAATGTTTGGTTTCTTGATATTGACACATAATCCATATTGAAGGCCACAGAGTTTGATCTTCTGCATCAAGTGCATAAAGTCCTCTTAACTTTCAATAAGCAAGGTTGTGTCATCTGAATACCGAAGGTTATTGAAGTTTCCTCCTATCCTGATTCAATATTCTTCCCCAAAAGAGTCCAGCCTCTTGAATAATTTGTTCAGCATACAGATTAGATAGGTATGGAGAAGGGATACATCCCTAACACACATTTTTCTTAATTTTAAACCGTGACCCAACGTAGTGTAGAAATTATTGAAAAATACCATTAATATCACATGTTGAAAATTATCTAAAAATGATTGGAGTAGTTCATCAACAGAGAATTGTCAGATGTGCAGGCTTTGTTTAGAAGAGGCCATGGTACTAGGGATATTATAGCTAATGTTAGATGGATCTTGGCTGAAAGCAGAGAGTAACAGAGGAATGTCTGTCTGTGTTTCATTGACTATTCAAAGGCATTTGACTGTGTGGATCACAAGAAACTGTGCCTGACTCTGAGAAGAATGGCAACCCCAGAATATTTGATTGTGCTTATTCAAAACCTATTCTTGGACCAGGAGGCGAGGCAGTGATCAGAACAGAACAAGGAGACACTGTGTAGTTCAAAATTGGGAAGGGAGTACACCAGGAATGTATCCTGTCTCCATACCTTTCCAACTTTATGTAAAACAGATCATCTGGAAGGCTGGGCTATATGAGAAGGAATGTGGCATCAGGATTGGAGGCTGACTCATCAACAACCTGCATTATTCGGATAACACAACTCTGCTTGCTGTAACTGAGGAGAACCTAAAACATTTACTACAGAAGATCAAGGACTACAGCTTTCAGTATGGATTGAAGCTCAACATCAAGAAAACAAAAATTCTCACTACTGTGGTGAAGAGAATAAGATTGTTAACAGTTTTGTTGTCGGCCAAGGGCAAAGAGAGAGATGAGGACACCAAGGACGAAGAACGAAGAACGTAAAGGTAGAGGGTGAACAACTCAAAAAGATTGAAGCCCAGAACCAAGCTTCTCTGTATCTTTATTTAGAATTCCCAGGGAGTAAATCACAAAGAGAATTCTATGCAAATGAAGCCAGGCTCTTTCTATTGAGAACTTGATGCTTGACTCAAGAGAGAGGAAATTGCAAATACAATTCAGAAATTGTGAAGACGCCTTAAGGTCTGCCTTGGTGCTTGACCCCTATGATCTGTCAACGGAGGAATTCCAGCTTGTATTTGTACCTCCCTCATATCCTGATAAAGCATTTGGTTTATCATTTAGATTAATATTTAGTTTTATATTTTACTTCCCACATAGCTTTACTTTATTTGGCTCCATAATCAACACTTTTGTCACCAGCAGCCAGGAAATCAAAAGATGAATTTCATTGGGAAAGTTGGCTGTCAGGGACCTCTCCAGAGTACTGAAGAGCAACACCTTCAGTCTAGAGACTAAGGTGTGCCTGAACCAGGCCATAGTCTTCGCAATTGCTTGCTGGCATCAGAGAACTGGAAAATGACTAGGGATGATAGAAAGAAAATTGATACCTTTGAGCTATGGTGCTGGAGAAGAGTATTGAATATAACATGAACTGCCAGGAGAACAAACAGTTTCATCCGAGAGAGAGTGAAACCAGGCTGCTTCTTGGAGGCAAGGATTCTGAGGCTTCATCTGACATACTATGGGCATGTTGGAAGGAAGGACCAGTTCTTAGAGAAGTACATCATGCTTGGA
Source organism: Elephantulus edwardii (assembly GCF_000299155.1). NCBI lineage: Eukaryota > Metazoa > Chordata > Mammalia > Macroscelidea > Macroscelididae > Elephantulus > Elephantulus edwardii. Next base: position 7,004,841 of record NW_006399797.1, on the reverse strand, counting down.
AGGGTGGAGGGACAGAGGAAGAGAGGAAGGTCATCGATTAGATGGATTGACTCAGTGACTGGGGTAATGGAGGGTAGGCGTGTCAGAGACAGTAAAGTTGGCACAGGATAGAACAGGTTTTAGGGCTATAGTACATAGCGTCACTACGAGTTGCAGGTGACTCGACAGCACATAACAACAACAGCAGCATCTTTGTAATGACCTTTTGAACTCTGTATGGGTGATATTCTTGATATCCTCCCACGATTCATCTGGTCTTGATCATTAGTGTTCAATGCTTCCAACTTAGACTCAAGATAATATTTTGGTTCTTGTGGATTTGTTTTTAGGGTGTTTTTTTTTCAGCCTCAATTTGAATTTGTACATGAGTAATTGATGGTCTTGTTCCACAGTCTGTACCTGACCTGATTTTGACTACTGATGTTAAACTTCATCAAGGATTCAGTCCACAGATATAATCAATCTGTGTAGTGCATCTGGTGAGGTCCATGTGTAAAGTTACCTTTAGTGTTATTTCAAAAAAGGTATTTGTGATGAATAAATCATTGAACATACAAAATTCAATAAATCTATTTTGAGACTTGTTTGTGTCACCAAGTCCATACTTTCCAACAGCACTTTCTTCTTCATTGTTTCCAACTTTTGCATTCCATTCACCAACACAATTACCTATGCATTACACATACAACAGCCCAGAATAAGAGATATATAAGGGGGAAAGGAGAGCAAAGAGGTAAAATATTCAACAATCAATGATGAAAAACAACTTCTCTGTAAATGTTTGTTAAAATCACAATTAAAATAAAATTTTATTTAAAAAAAACACAGATAAAAGGTGTGCATCATGGCTGTGTGCCTTCTTCACACCTATTGTGTCTGTATGCTGAGTAAATAATTCATTAAGCTGAACTCTGTGAAGAGGAATGCAGCATCAAGATCAAGGAAGATCAACCACCTGCTTTATGCAGGAGACATAACCTTACTTGCTGAAAGCAAGGATTTGAAGCGCTTGCTGCATAAGAGCAAAAACTATACCTTTTAAAATGTACTGCATCTTAACATCAAGACAACAAAGTTCCTTGCCACTGGGCCAACAAGAAACATCATGAGATGAAGAATGGATTTAAATTGTTAATTTTCTCATTTTACTTGGATCCATAAACACCCTTGTTACCAGCAGTCAGAAGATCAGGAGATAAATTGCTTTGGGCAAGTCGGCTGTCAGGGACCTCTCCAAAATACTGAATAATAGTAAAAGAAAAATTCTCTTGAATTAATTCCTTTTATTACTAAAATACTTCCTACAAAAATGCGTTTATCTTTGCATAGAAAACTGCCTGAGGCTTGCATGCCTCAGAGTAACTTCATAGTAATTAGTATTTACATTTTTTGTTTAATGTTAAAAGTTTTTCTTTTTCAACACCTAGGAAATATAACTCTGTTATCTTTATCTTTTCTTTGTCTCTGTTCCAGAGTGTCATATGAATTTTATTTTTATTTCTTTTTGTTTTCTCTCTGGAAATTTTGGATTTTTTTCCTCTGATGATTTTAAGTTTTATAATGATCTGTTTACTTGATTCATTTCTTTTCCTAGCCAATTTGATTCTTGCAAAGTTTGGCTCTTTACGTATCTTAGTATTTACATAATATGTACATCGTCATATTTAGTGTTATTTTAGAAAAATATTTTCCTACTTCTATTGATATTTGGGGTGATTCTTTGATCAGCTCATTAATATATTTGAGTTGTGTGTTTCTAATATTTAGCCAATCTTTTCAGTTATCTCTACTATAATATTTTTTCATACATATTATCTCTAATTTACTCTGATTTACAACTGTTCTTCTTTCTCCTTTATCTCTACGAGGAAATTTATTAGGCTTTAAAATCTTGTTTGTTCTATTTCAATAATTCTGCTTCATCTAACATAAGCTGTGCATTTATTATCTCTTTTATAAAGTGATTGTGTTCCCCACATATCTGGTTATGTTCTAAAGCTCATTTTCCATTGGAATACCAAACACATAAGATGACAAAAGGGTAAAGGGTGCAAAATCCAGACAGGGGTTCCATGGAAAAGAATCTATTCCTTATTTGGTCCGGATGACTGTAAGTGGCCAGTGTTGTTGTGTGCTGTCAAATCTATTCCAACTAACAGCAATACCTATAGAACGGGCTTATAAAGATTCCAAGGTTGATAAGGGAGCTCTGGTGGCCTAGTGGCAAGAAGCTGCACTGCAATCCCAGAAGTACGCAGTTCAAATCCACCAGATGCTCTGCTGGAGAAGGAGGGGCAATCTCCTCCTGTACCTGTCAGATCCAATTTGATAGTACACATAAGCAAAAATAATAAAATAAATTTTTAAAAAAAGATTCCAAGGTTGAACTCTTTATGGGGTCAGATTGCTAGTTCTTTCTCCCATAGAGCATCTGATAAATTTCAAGCAGCCTTTCAGTTAGCTGCTGAACACTTTAACCACTGTAGCACTAGGGTTACTATAGTGACAAGTGTAAGGAGGTGAATTTCTTCTCAGAGAGCTTTTCTAGTCTTTCATTTACACATTGTGCTTTTCCAGAAATGTAATACTCTTACTTTCAACTAAAGTCAAAGAGGAGGTAGAAGATTTCTACCAACTTTTGCAGTCAAAAGTTGATTAAACATGCAATCAAGATGCATTGATAATAATGGGCAACTGGAATGCAAAAGTTGGGAACAGGGAAGAAGGATCAGTAGCTGGAAAACACAGGCTCGGTGAGAGAAATGAGGCTGGAGATAGAATGATAGAGTTCTGCACATTCAATTATTTATTAATTGCAAATACCTTCTATAAGAAACACAAACACAGGCTATACACATGGATCTCACCTGATGACATGCATAGGAATCAAATAGATTACATTTGTGGAAAGACTCAGTGGAGAAGCTCAATATCAGCAGTGAAAACCAGACCGGTTGCTGACTATGAGACAGACCAACCAACTACTCATATGCAAGTTCAAGCTGAAGTTGAGGAAAATTAAACCAAATCCACGGGAAACAAAATTTGATCTTAAGTCTATTCCACTTGAATTTTAAAACCATATCAGGAACAGGTTTGAGGCCTTGAGCAGCAATGAGCGAAGGCCAAATGAGCTTTGGGAGGATACCAAGAAAATTGTCCATGAAGAATGCAAAAGATCATTACAAAGTCTAAAAAAGAAGAAAAGACCAAGATGGATGCCAGATGAGACTCTGAATATTGCATTAGAGCACCTAGAAACCAAAGCTAAAGGAAGAAACCAAGAAATCAAAGAGCTAAACAGAAAATTTCAAAAGGCAGCCCGGGACGACAAAGCAAGATACTATAATGAAATGTCCAGAGAGCTGGCATCAGAGAATCAAAAGGGCCGAAATCACTCAGCGTTTCTTAAGCTGAAGGAGCTGAAAAACAAATTCAAGCCACGGGTGGCAATACTTAAGGATACTCTGGGTAGAATGTTAAATGATCCAGGAAGTATCAAGAGAAAATGGAAGGAATACACAGTCACTGTATCAGAAAGAATTGGCTAACACAGAAGAATTTCATGAAATGACATATGAGCAAGAGCCTATGGTGATGAAAGAGGAAGTTCAAATTGCTCTGAAGGAATTGGCAAAAAACAAGGCTTCAGGAGTTGACGGCACACCAATTGACATATTTCAACAGGCAGACCCTGCCCTGGATGTGCTCACTAAGTTGTGCCAAGAAATCTGGAAGACAGCCAGCTGGCCCACTGACTGGAAAAGATCGATATTTGCACCCATTCCAAAGAAAGGTGACCCAACAGAGTGTGGAAATTATCGAGCAATATCATTACTATCACATGCAAGCAAGATTCTGCTGAAAATTATCCAAAACCGTTTGGAACAATATGTCAAAAGAGAACTTCCAGATGTGCAGGCTGGATTTAGAAGAGGTTGTGGTAGTAGGGATATTATAGCTAATGTTAGATGGATCTTGGAAGAAAGCAGAGAATACCAGAAGAATGTCTATCTGTGCTTCATTAACTATGCAAAGGCTTTTGACTGCGTGGATCACAACAAGCTGTGGTTGACTCTGAGAAGAATGGGAATCCCAGAACATTTGATTGTGCTAATACAAAAACCTATACTTGGGCCAAGAGGCAGTTGTCAGAACAGAGCAAGGACACACTGTTTGTTGTTGTTGTTGTTATGTGCCGTCGAGTCGTTTCCGACTCATAGCGACCCTATGCACAACAGCCCTAAACCCTGCTCTATCC
>NW_006399797.1:6990591-6998635 GCF_000299155.1 Elephantulus edwardii | reverse complement strand
ACAGTGAATAGGGTTGATAGAGAATTGATGCCTTTGAGCTGTGGTGCTAGAGAAGAGTATTGACTATATCATGGACTGCTAGAAGAACAAACAGTTTTGTCCTGGAGAAAATGAAGCCGGAAAGCTCCTTAGAGTCAAGGATTCTGAAACTTCGCCTGACATACTTTGGGCATGTTGCATTGAGGGACTGGTCCTTGCAGAGGAACATCATGTTTGGGAGAGTGGAGAGATGGCACAGGAGAGGACGACCCTCGATGAGATGGATCGATTCTGTGACTGGAGCGGTGGGAATAAGTGCATTTGAGATGGCTAGGTTTGCACAGGATAGAACAGCGTTGAGAGCTCTTGTACATAGGGTCGCTATGAGTCGCAAACTACTCGATGGCACGTAACAACAGCAACAACAATACTCTTACTATAGTTGTACAGGAGGTAAAGAATGTATGATATGCGGAACTGAAGTAGAATCAGATTTTCTTCTACATGTTTGAAAACCATTACTTTTCCTGTAAATTTCATAAATTTAACAACATCACTATCTTCTTTAAAGAAGAGCATTTTTATGTTGATAGGTTATTCCTGTGGGGGTCATTGGTACTTGGAAAGAACTCAATTCAATTAATTTGGACTTTTAAAAAGAATTATACCTACCTCCAATCACCCACTATCAGATTGGTAGTTCTGATATGTTATAGACATATCTCTGTTCAGGGCTTTTGATAATCTTCTTGCTTATCCAGATGAGATGACTCACCTGCACACAGTCAGCCCTCTGGAACCTTCCTGAGGTCGCTCCTATAATCCACGACAGCTGTTATTTCTCTGCTCTTGGATGCAATTCTCCAAGTAATGATCTGTCCAAGACTTTGTGAAAAAGGAATTGCTTCAAAGGCTCTCTCCCAGTGTATCTCCTGACCATCGTGACCTCTTTGAGCTGAGCTTGAAATCCTACTCTTAGGGTGTGGAATACCACCACAAAAGTGTAATTGGCTGAAAATATGTCTATACCTTACAGGAAGAGAAAACACTTGATCATAATAAATATATCATTTGTAAAATTGCTCCATTAGTTTGTTATTTGTCTGCCACTGAGTTGATTCTGAGTCCTAGCAACCCTGCATCAGATTTCCTAGGCTTTAAATCTGTAAAGGAAGAGACTCCCATCTCCCGGCTCCTTTTAAAGTCACATTATTAACCTTTCTGTTAGCAGCACAACAAATAATAGGAATATCTGTTGCTATGTTTAATTTTCTATCTACAGATAATCCATTGGAAAACTTGGTCTGGAATTTGATGGTTATTTTAGTATAAATAAATGGACTATTATTTATTTGAGTATTTTGGGATATTTGGTTATTTGATTCATGTCAGAGGGATTGCCAGATTATTGTGTCAAGGAAGATTATGTGTGAAAAGCAGAATTTAGTTAACTTCTAGACCTAGAAATTTGTTTATGAGTGGTTTTCTTAAAAGAGTCAGCAGGAGGTACACATTTTAGGCTTGTGATATACAAGTCGTGATTGAAGCTATATGACAGGAATCAAGAATCTCAAGTCCCTGCTGTCTTTCTTAACTCCAATGTAGGTAAGTTGGTAGACTTTTTTTTTTTAATTTCATTGAATTAACTTGGAATTTTTAGTAAAAAGTTAATTATTTCAAAGTTCAAATTTACTGTAGGAATGCTTCTACATTTTTATATAACTTTCTCATCTTCTTTTTCAAAGAAAATTTCCCAAGAGACAGAGTTCAAAAAGACATCAACGTAACATACTAGCTTTGGGAAAAGGGATCACTGGTTCTTCTTTGATGGTTTTCACTGCCTTCTGGTAGAGAAGAAACTTGCCTCTCCTAAATCTCCTCTTATCTTGGTGGATCTCCTGCTAATCTTCTATTGCTGGTGGAATTTGTGATGTGATCCACACTCATCTCTCAAACCTTCCAAAAAAACATAGAAATAGATATCTTTGTATCAAATTATTATGATTGCTATGTATAATTCCAAGTATTTTATGGAATATCAAGAAAACAAAGATTCTCATCACTGGGACAACCGATAGCATCATGATAGCTGGTGAGGAGATTGAGGTTGTTGACAGCTTCAGTTTGCTTGGTTCTACAATCAACACTCTTGGTACCAGCAGCCAGGAAATTAAAAGATGAATTGCATTGAGAAAGTTGGCTGTCAGAGACCTCTCCAAAGTACTGAAGAGCAGTGATGTTAGTCTGGAGACTAAAGTGTGCCTGATACAGGCCATAGTATTTGCAATTACTTGCTAAGCATCTGAAATCTGGACAGTGATTAGAGATGATAGAAGGAGGACTTATGCCTTTGAGCTGTGGTGCTGGAGATGAGTATTTAATATTTCATGGACTGCTCAGAGAGTAAACAGGTTTGTCCTGGAGAGGGTGAAGCCAGGCTGCTCCTTGGAGGCAAGGATTCTGAAGCTTCATCTGACATACTTTGGACATGTTGTTTAGAGGGACCAGTCCTTGGAGAGGGATGTCATCCTTGGGAGAGTGGTGGGACAGCGCAAGAGAGGAAGACCCTTGATGAGATAGGTGTGTCAGAGACAGTAAGATTGGCACAGAATAGAGCAGGGTTTGGGGCTGTTGTACATAAGGTCACTATGATTCGCAGGTGACTCAATGGCACATAACAACAACAACAACATGCATAATTATTGGAATCAAATGTTTAAATAAATCTACTAGGTCATTAGCATAGTTTTATCCTGTTTGTTTGACGTTTGAACATTTCATTGGATTTCCAAGACTGTAAGTTTTTGCAGAAGACTGGGCCATCCTTCTTCCACTGAGTGGTTGGTGGATGGAAACTGCCAACATGTTGGTGAGCAGCCCAACACATAGCGTACTATACCACCAAGATGTCTTATTATTTAATTAGTAGGGGGAAAATGCATCTTTATCTGGAATTCAGATTTTATGACAAATAGCCTAAAATGGTCAGCATAATTCATTTAGGTATTACAAATCATCAAACAATGCATTCAATCTCTCTAGAAATGCTAAAAAGAGATGAAGCTGTATCTGGCAGCTTAAAAGCATGAAATGTTCTTAATATAAATGTCTTGGAAACATTATTAATATAAACGTCTTAATATATACTAGCACTAAAAAATACTTAAGTTTACAGAAAGTAAGTGAATGCTTCTGTGTATTACTTTTGGAACTAATTTCTGTAATTTAATTTACTTCTTTTAGAAATTAATTCTACCAGCTATCTCTTCTTTTTCATTTTAACTCCAAAAGATTCTTTATTTTATATTTTTTCTGCATTTCAGTTAGAAAGAAAAAAAAATGACAAGTTATTAGAATTTTTCTGCACAATCAATAGTCTGTGCCTTTTCCCACTTATCTATGTTTTCTTATTCTTAACAATATATGGCCTAGAAAATCAACAAAAGCATTTTATTACGTAAGGGAAAAATGTCATCTTTTCACACACACACACACCCTCAAACCAGTTTCCTTTGATTTTGCATAGCTTATTACAAAACATAGCTTGAAAGGATATATGCTGAAGTTATTTTCATAAATTCCTGTAAAACTAAAAAAAAATATTGACTTTTTAAGAAGTTCTATAGCTTGCCTCAGGAAACTCTATGAATGTGGAAAATGATGAAAGTTATACAAGTGTTCAGGTCTTTCATTCATAGGGTAACTATGAGTCATCTCCACTCAATGGCACTTAACAACAACAGCAACAATAGATGAATGGGGAAAAAATTGGAAGGGCCATGTATGTTTAGAAAATAGACTATAATCTCAGTTCTGTCTTGGAGGAAATTTCATAAGGTGGACAGGATTAAGAAGCACAATTACACTTCAACACCCAGCAAACAAAAATACTCCAAATTGGACCAATAAGCAACATTTTGAAAAATGAAGAAAAGAGTAAAGTTGTAAAAATGTTGTTTTACTTGGGCCCATATTACATTGGGCAGACCTCTTTCAAGTGTTTGAAAACAAAAATATCTCTTTAAGGATTAAGGTATGCCTAACTTAAGTCACACTATTTTCATTCATATGAAATACACCGTGGAGAATAAACAAATCTGTCATAGAAGACATGGAGCTAGATACATACTCCATACATTTGATATCTTTTCAGGAAGAACCTATCTGGAGAAGAACATCATGTTTAGTGAAGTACAGAGTCAGTGAAAATAAGACCTTCAATGGCATGGATTGACACAGTGGCTGTAACACTAAGTTTAAACACAGCAGAGATTGTGAGGATGTCCCAGAATCAGGCAGTGCTCTGTTATACTCAGAGTCACTGTGAGTTGAAGTCAACCATCCTTTAACTACCTGCTATCACAACACCATTTAACAATAGCAAAGCACACTATGGTGGTACAAATTGTTGTTGCTTGGAAGCAGGAGTGGTATCCACTTCCCACAACACCATTTAACAATAGCAAAGCACACTATGGTGGTACAAATAGTTAAGCCGTTTAGCCACTGGCCGAAAAGATGTTGATTCTTCAAAAGAAAAGTCTGGTGGTTTAATTCTGAAAGATCACAGACCCTGAAAACTGTGGAGCACAACTTTACAATGACACACTTAGTGTTGCCATGAATTGGAATGAACTTTTCATAGAGGTTTTATTTGGTTTTGGTAGCAGACTACGGTAGGCAGAATACCATATAAATTTCAATTTTTAACTTAGTTTATGTTTTATAATTTGTAAGGCATGGAGAAGTCACATAGTTTGCCTAGACCTGAGTTCTCTCAATCATAAAAAATAAGTACCTGGATCTTCTTCAATGACCTTCATAAACTCTTATGCAGGGAGCCCTGGTGGCACAGAACGCTAAGTGCTGGGCTACCAACCAAAAGGTTAAAGATTCAAACCCATTAGCCAATCTGAGGGGAAAAGTTGAAACACTTTCCTTCCATTTAGATTTATGGATGTGAGGGCGATCTGAACCCCATTGATCGCCAGGGTTGATTCGACTGCTCTGGCTGGGTAGGCGGGTGTCCCTTTCTTCCCTCACTGACCCATTTGCTTCCCTCCCTAAGCTGCGAGTTCCGTTGAAGAGGACGACCATCCCCACAGGAGGAAGACCATACTTCAGTCTAGGGTCTATCAGTAGCTGTGCTTCCTGCTAGAAGTGCCAAACAAGCTCTGAAGGTTCATAAGTTCTGATGCTCTCTTCCTTTTATATCTGAGGCTAAATTTTAATTTCGTTGGCCAGGAATACTTTTCACCCCAGGGAACAGGGATTTACACTTCACTAAGTGTGTGCTTCTAAACTTCCTCAGGAAGCTCTAGTCACCATCCTACAAGACCTTTTGTAATGGGCTCCTAACTGGGTCTGTGCCTTTGTTCTCACTCTCCTCCATGTTTCTCATGCAAATCCAGGGTGATCTTTTTTAAAGAAGGGATATGTGTTACCTATTATTAAAATATTTTCATCTGTTTCCATTTCTCATAACAAAGCCCTAATCGTTAATGTAAAACTACGTAATTTGACCCTTGCCTGCTTCATCTTCCAAGTTCCCTCCTGCTATCTGCCAACATGATGTAATAACTGACTAATTTGTTGGTCTGTTTCACAAAGTAAACCTTCTCCCTTTCTTCTTCAAGAATTTGACTTTATCTGTCTCCTGTTTCCTCATTATCTCTTTCCCTCTCTCACTGGGATGCAAGTTTCCCAAGGGCAGGACCACTGTATATCCCAGCTCCTTGCATAGGGATTTTTACAGCGTACACATCACTAAGACTTCTTTAGATAAATAGCTAACAACATTGTGTTGATGTTACCTAGTTTTAATCTTGTGGCAAAATTCTGATGACTGGATTTTCGTGTTTTCCTTGGAAATGAATTTCAGTCTTGACAATTTCACCATTCAGATCCATCATCTCAACCCCTACATGTAAGAGGAAATGAAAAAAAAATTGAGACAAATAAGGGAGCTCTGGCAGCCTAGTGATTAAGAAGTTGCACTGCCAACCTAAAGACAGGCAGTTCTAATCTGTCAGCTGCCCCACAGGAGAGATGGCCTAAATTAGGCAGACTTTAGTCTTCAAAATTATATCGTTTCTCATCAGTAATTTAGAGAAGTCCCTGACAGGAGACTTGTCCAATGCAATACATCTCCTGATCTCTTGACTACTGGTACCAAGGATGTTGACTATGGATCCAAGTAAGATGAAATTGATAATTTCAATTTTTCTCCATGTATCACAGTGTAGTGATACATGGAGTGGTAATGTTCAGATGTAATCCACATTGAAGGCTGTAGTCTTTGATCCTCTGCAGTAAGTGTTCTAGTCCTCTTCATTTTTCAGCAAGTAAGATTGTTCATCTGTACGGCACAGGTTGTTGTTGAGTATTCTTCTTCTTAAAGTTCAACTTCTTGAGTGATTTGCTCAGTGTGCAGACTGAATAGATATGGAGGAAAGATACAAGCCTGACACACATCTTTCCGGATTTAAAAGCATGCAGTGTTCCCTTGCTCTGTCTGAACAACAGCTTCCTGGTTTAGGTGTAGGTTTTGTATAAGCACGGTTAAGTGTTCTGGGATTCCCATTCTTCTTAATGTTAGTCATTGTTATGATCCAAACAGTAAATGCCTTTGTATAGTCTATAATACACAAATAGACATTCTTCTGGTATTACTTTCTTTTAGCCAGAATCCATCTGACATCAACAATGATACTCCCTTGTCTATGACCTCTTCTGAACCCAGCTTCAACTTTTTGCAGTTTCTTCTCAATGCACTATTCTAGTTGAGTTTTTATGATCTTCAGAAATATTGTGCTGGCATGTAATATTAATGATATTGTTCAATAATTTCCACATTCTTTTGGATGACTTGTATTGAGAAGAATATGGATATCTTTCAGTCAGTTGCCCAGGCAGATGTCTTCCAAATTTACAGGCATAAAGTGCCAAGCATGCCTACGGTTGCATTTGTTAGTTGAAACACATCAAATGGTATTCCACCAATTCCTCAGACTTTATTTTTTACCAATGCCTTCAGTGCAGCTTGAACTTCTTTCACTGCTATTGATCTTGTTCATATGGTACTTCTTGAAATTTTTCAGTGTTAACTAGTTCTTTTTGGTACAGATAGTCTGTGTATTCCTTCCATTGTTTTTTTATTCTTCCTGTATCTTTCAACAAGCTTGGAAGGAGGAGTGGCATCCACTTCTGTAATAGCTTGCCTCCGGAAACCCTATGAACCTCGAGAGAGGAAGAAAAAGGTATTCAAGCATCGAGGACTCTCCTTCATAGGGTCACTATGAGTCACCTGCGACTCCACAGCATTTAACAACAACAACAACAACAACAATAAACAACAACAATATCTTTCAAGATTTTGCCTATGAAATCTTTCAGTATTTCAGCTCTAGACTCCAATTTTCCAATTCTTTTGACTTTAAAAATAACCAAGCTAATTCTTCCCTTTTTATTCCTCTACTCCAAATATTTGCACATTTTGTTATAATACTTTACTTTGTCTTCTCAAGCTGCCCTTTGAAATCTTTTATTTCTTTTGTTTTGACATTTCTCCCCTTTGTTTTGACTTCTTTTTTTTTTGACTTCTTGATACTCTATTGCAATTTTCAGGGTCTCTTCAGACATCCATGTTGTTATTTTCTTCCTCCTCTGTCTTTCTAATGACTTTTTTCTCGCTTCATAAATAATATCTTTGATATCATTCCATAACTCATATGATTTCAATCAATAGTGTTCAATGACTCAAACCTACTCTGGAGATGATTTTTAAAATTCAGGTGAGATAGAATCAAAGTTGTATTTTCTTTTCTTGTAGACTTGTTTTCATTTTCTTCAGCTTCAATTTGAACTTGCACATGAATAATTGATAGGCTGCCCCACAGCCAAGTCTTGGACAGGTTTTGACTTCTGATATTTCACTGCTCCACTGATTCTCTGCACAGTTACAGTCAATTGATTCCTGTGTAGCCTACCCACTGAGGTCTATGTGTAAAGTCACTTTTTAAAGATATTTATAATGAATAAATCATTGAACATTTGTTAGAACAGA
>NW_006399797.1:6979922-6989071 GCF_000299155.1 Elephantulus edwardii | reverse complement strand
GTGAACAGACAGTGCAGGAGAGGAAGACTTTGGATGAGATGGATTGATACAGTAACTGGGCTGATGGGAGTTGGTGTGTCAGAATTATTGAGACTGGCTCAGGACAGGGAAGTGTTCAGAGCTGCTGTACATATATTGCAGGCGACTAAATGGCACATACCAACAATAACATACTATGACAGGTTTGGAAGCAAGAGTGGCAACCACTTCCTAAACAACATTCCTGTGGAAACTCTATGAACATTGATTAATGTTGATAGTTGTAGAGTGGCTTCATGCCTTTTGTTCATAAGGTCACTATGAGTCATGCTGGAGTTGAAGGCAATCAACAACAGCACTATGAATGTTACACCATTATTCCTCAGTTTTTCATTCTCAGCATTTCCTATCATATGATTATCTGATTCAAAATGGCCCAGGGTAGTCCATCTCAGTTGACTAATGCCTAGAACATCAATGTTCAAGTGTTTTATCTCATTTTTGACAATTCATCTTATTTCTTAAGATGTTATTACCATTCGTTACATGGAAATTATTTTTTATTCCCAGACCCAAATAATAAGCGAATAAACCATACCAAATAACACACAAAACCTGAAATAACACTATTATGTAGTGTCCACTGACATAGTGCAAAGCTATGGACACTTAATGATTAGTTGCTGAGTGTAATTCCTGGGAAAAGATTGTGGACATGTGACTCTCACTGCTTGCTCACTCTTTAATCACTTGCTGCAAAATCAATACTTACTTATTGCTAGTTTCGCTTTTGTCTTTTTTTTTTGGTAAATGTTAACATGTGTACATTTCTTTTGGTTAGTAAAAGCAGTACTACTGTAGATTTTAAAATAAATGTAAAATAATATAGATTGCAAAAATAAAGAAGTATAAAATAATCTTTAGGAGAATGAGGCATACTGTTTTATGAAATGAGTATTATCATCCTCATTTTACAAAGAAGTTATTTTCTTGATAAAATTATCCAGTCAGAAACAGGATTCAGCCCATATTTATCTTATTAAAAGGCTGTGTATTGCAAAGCTAAGTAGTTGATGCTGACAAGAAAGAAGTTATGAAAAAGTTAAAGTCTTTTAGATATTTGATAGGTCTAACCATGGCAAACGTCTCAGAAGTAGTGAAAATCACAAAAGATTAATTAGAAAGGTATTACTTCATTGATTCGAGGAAAAATCTTGAATTGAAAATTGCATACCAGTCAAGAAGTGATAGAGTAAAAGAAATAATTCCATGTGGGAAAATTCCAAGTGGAAACATTATAAAAAAAAAAGATTCAATAGATAATATAAAATAAAACCTTCTCCTTCTTTCATAGCAACCACTTCACATTCTTTTCCAAATTAGAGTTTCCCTCTAACAAGACCAGGAGGTTTGACGAGAAGGGGAACAAGGGACCAGGAGTGAGCAGCACTTGAAAACATTTAGTCATGCCAATCCTTTGTGGAAAAATTTCAGCTGCAAATTAATTCAGTGACTGAGCAATCATTGGAGATGAACTGAAAGTTTGCTGCTACAAAGTTAATGTTAACATTAAAGAAAACATTTACTAAAATAGTAGGAAATGAGAAAGTTGAGCAAAATCGAACTTGGTGGTCTAGTGGTTAAGATGCTGCACTGTCAACCCAAAGACACATGGTTTGAATCCACAACCCACTCCAGTGGAGAAAGATGAGAAATATCTGTGATTTTACTGCCTCTGAAAACACACTGAAAGGTAGTTTTAAGTCAGTACCTAATCATAACAGCAGTCCGTAGTGTGTTCAAAACTCTTCTTCAACATCATACCTCAGAGGTATCTATTCATCTTCTGTCATCCCTAGTCATTGACCAGATCTTGCATGTATAGCAAGTAATTGTGAAGATCATGGCTTGGATCAGGCACACCTTAATCTCTAGACTGACTTTCTCTTCAGTACAGATGTTCCCAGTACAATTCATCTTTTTATTTCCTCGCTCCTGGTCCCAAGAGTGTTGATTGTGAAGCCAAAAAATTTGAAGTTGTGAACTCTCTCAATCTCTTCTCCATCTGTCATGATTTCACCAATTGGTCCAGTGGCGAGAATCTTTGTTTTCTTGATGTTGAGCTTCAATCCATATTGAAGGCTGCAGTCCTTTACCTTCTCTAGCAACCGTGGACTACTAAGAGAACAAACAGGTCTGTCCTGAGAGGGTGAAACCAAACTGCCCCTTTAAGGCAAGGATTTTTGAAGGTCCTTTTCACATAATTTGGACATGTCCAATATGTGTAAGCTGATTGGCTGTTTCTGATTTCATTAACAATGAACTGTGGGCTGGAAGCCTCTTATTTAAGCAGACAGGTATTAACTGTGCTTGAGAAAAACATTGTTCTAAGTGGTACAGCACTTGTCTGTCAGTTTGCTATATTGAGAAAACTTGGGGTTGCTGTGATATTGGAATCTGTGCCACGAGTGTGTTAAATGCAATTTGGATTACCCATGGTGGAGGTCCCTGAATAAGACAGAGTAGGAGGCAGGATGGGCCATCTATTTCCTAAGCAGCAGGCCTTTAAAAACTCTACGAACCCTAAAGAAAGAGGTTTTATACTAATATAGTGTTAAAGCCCAGGTTGGAAGTCAGTTGAAAAGAGGAAAAAATAGTAACAAGCATCATTTAATAATTGGAACATGCAATGTATGTAACTTGAATGCTGGAAAACTGTTAAGATTGTTAAAAATGAGGTGGAAAGCATGAATATTTACATACTAGGCATTAGTGAGATGTGATATACCAGCTTTGGCCACTTTGAATGAGATGATCATATGGTATATGCAGGGAATAGAAAAATAGAGGAAAACTGGTGTTGTATCCATAGTCAAAAAAGTCAATTTCAAGTTCTATCCTGAAATACAATGCTGTGAGTGATAGGATAATATTCATATGCATACAAGGAAAACCCATTAACATGGCTATTATTCAATTATATTCTCCTACATCAAGAGACAAAGAGGAAGAAATTGAGAATTTCTACTAAATCTTGCAGTCTGAAATTGACTGAACATACAATCAGGATGTGTTAATAATAATTGGTGACTGGAACACAAAAGTGGGAAACAGTGAAGAAGGAATAATAGTTGAAATAAAGAATATTTACCATATGAAAATGCTTTTCTAACTAGAATAGGCTGCTCCTTCCAAAGAAGATAGAAGCAGTGGAAATCTGAAACAAATTAGTAGGGAGATTTAAAAACAGTCTCAGAGGAGAGAAAAACCCAAAATGAAGTCTTAGCAGATTATTATTTGCTCTGTGTCTGGACAATTAACTTAACCTCTTTGAGACCAAGGTCCTGATTTTTAAAAGTGATTTGTTGTTACGTGTCATTGAATTGGAATTGACTCATAGTTGACCTGCCAACAGGTTTCCTGATGCTATAAATCTCAAGGGAGAAGACTGACCATTTTTATCCACAAGAGCTGCTGTTGGATTTGGATTTGGTGGTTGTTTTTAAGTGCCATCTAGTCATGTACAACTCATAGCAATCCTATGAACAAAAGATCTGAACCCTATTCTATCCAGTGCCATCCTTACGCTTTCTGACACACTAGAGACCTTTACAGCAGTCACTGTGTCAATACACCTGATTGGGGGTCTTCCTCTCTTTCACCAACTCACTACTCTTCCAAGCATCATGTCTTTCTCTAAAGAATAGCCCCTCCTAGCAACATGCCCCAAAGTATGTGAAGCAAAGCCTCATTATTCCTGTCTCCGAAGAGCACTCCAGCTGTACCTTCTCCAAGATATATCTGTTCATTCTTCTGGCCATCCATTGGATGCTCAATGTTTTTTGTCAGCACCACAGCTCAAAGGCATTAATTCTTCTTCTGTCTTCCCTATTCAGTGTCCAGCTGTTGGATGCATAGCAAATGATCAGAAAGACTATGACCTAAATTAGTCACTTTAGTTCTGAAACTGACATTACTCCACAATAATTTGGAGAGGTCTCTAACTGCAGACTTTCCCAATACAACACATCTCCTGATTTCCTGACTGCTAGTACCGAGTATGTAATTTGTAGATTTAAATAAGACGGAGCTGTTGACAGTTTCAATCTTTTCCTCATATATCATAATGTTGGCTATTCATCCAGTGATAAGAATCCTTGTCTTCTTGACATTGAGATGCAATCTATACCAAAGGCTGCATTCCTTCATCTTCTGCAACAAGTGCTTCAAGTTCTCCTCACTTTAGCAAACAAGGTTGTGTCATCTTCATAACGCAAGTCATTGATGAATCTTCTCACATACAGATTAATTAGGTATGGAGAGAGACCACAACCCTGATGCACTCCCTTCTCAATTTTAAAGTATGCAGTATTCTGCTCCATTTGCACAACAGCCTCCTGGTCCTAGGTTCCACATATGCACAATTAAGTGTTCTGGGACTCCCATTCTTCTCAATGTCAGGCACAACTTGTTTTGGTTCACACAGGCAAATGCTATTGCACAGGCAATAATGCATATATAGACATTCTTCTCATGTTCTTTATTTTCAACCAGGATCCATCTGACATCAGCAATGATATCCCTGCTGAGTTTGGTGAGGCAGTGTAATTCCTTATCTATTAGGCCACCAGAGCTCTCTATAATAGTGACTTCCTTTGTTAGAATCAAATAATAATAATAATAAATACATTCCTATAAATTATGGCCAATAAATAATATGTGTTATTTTTACTGCATAATTTACACTAGGAAACTGTCAAAGTAAAGGGAGGTAGTTTTAATCTACCAGCTGGTTCATAGAAGAAAGATGGGCTATCTTCTATGTGACATTTACAGCCTCTGAAATCCTGCTAGAAGGTTATGGGTCAGTTATAACTTGATATAACATAACAACTACAGTATAATATATACAGAAAACCATATATTTGTGGGCTTTATCAAGAGGAATCAGTACTGGAGAAAGACTCATCAACAACCTATCTTATGCAGATTACACAATCTTGCTTCTTAAAACTGAGGAGGACCTGAAGCACTTTCTGTAGAAAATCAAGAACTGTAGTCTTCAGTATGGATTGAAGCTCAACATCAAGAAGACAAAAATTCTCATCACTGGGCCAACTGGCAGCACCTTGATATATGGAGAACAGATTGAACTCTTTAACAGTTTCAGCTTGCTCAATTCCATAACCAACACTCAACCAGATCTGACTCAATAATACATACAAAGAGCATATATATACATAACACTTATGCTTATAACATATTCCTTAATGGTACAGCTACAAGTGTAATAAGGAGCAGTTGCAGTTGCCTACTAATTAAAGGACCAACAGTTCTAATTCACTAGTCAATCAATTCACTAGATAGATGTGGCACTCTGCTTCCTTAAAGATTTATACCTTTGGAAACCCAATGTTATTGTTATAGAATGCCACTGAGTGGAATACAACTCAAAGTGACTAGTGACTCCATGAACAATTGATCTGAACTCTATCCTATACTGCTTCATCCTTACCATAAACAACATTGTCCAATTCCACAGACATCAATCCATCACATAATTGTCTTTCTCTCCTTCACTAACCCTCCATGTTTCCAAGCAGGATTCCAAGAAATAAGTTTTCTTAATAACATGTGCAAAATATGTAAGATGAAGCTTGATGAACTTTACCTCTAAGGAGAATTTTTCTTACACTTTCTCACTTACCTGTTTGTTTTTTGGTTGTCCCTACATTGTTCAGCACTCTTCTACAACACTACTACTCAAATACATAGATTCTTCCTCTGTAATTATTTTTTATTATCGAGCTCTCAAATGCATAGAAGGTGACTTGAAAAAACATGGCTTAAACCAGGTACATCTTAGTCTTTAAACTGTCATCATTGCTCTTCAGAACTTCGTGGTTCCCTGACAGCAGACTTTAACCAGTGGTACACATATACAGATCTCCTGACTGCTGGTACCAGAGGTGTTGACTGTGGATCCAAGCAAGATGACGTCATTGACAATTTTCATTTTTATCTCCATCACATATGCCTGTTGGTCCAGGAGTATTTTCATTTTCTTGATATTGAGATATAATCCATATTGAAGACTGTAGTCCTTGATCTTCTGCAGTAAGTGCAAGTTCTCTTCTCTTTCAACAAATAAGGTTGTTATCTGCATAGCACTAGTTGTTGATGAGTCTTCCTCTAATCCTAATGCAACACTCCTTTTTCATAAAGTCCAGCTTCTTGGATGATTTTCTCACTACAAAATGAACAGGTTAGGAGAGATGATACAGCCCTGACACACACCTTTCCCAGTTTTAAGCCATGCAGTATTCCCCTTTTCTGTTCAGATTCTTGGTCAAGAAAGATTTCATATAAGTATAAAGTGCTCTGGAATTCCCACTTTTTTCCTCAAAGTTAATCATGATTTGTTACAATTTACACAATCAAATGCCTTTGCATAGTCAATAGAACACAGGTAGACAATCTTGTATAGCCAGGAAATTTCTAATCTGTCCCAAAGTCCCCATGAGTTAGAATTGGCTTGATGGCAATTTTTTGTTTGTTTGTTTCTAAGACAAATTATACATAAGTTATTGGCAAATCTAGGCTGAACTGAAAGCGAAAACTACAGAAGAAGGAACTAGAAATCCAAGTGGCTATCCTTCAATGTTGACAAATTCATTTGAGTTTCCGAAAGATGTATTTTAAAAAATAAAACTAAAACCTTTGAACATTGCCTCTGAGTCAAAACTGACTCATAGCTGACCTTTTAGGGTGTTTTCAGAAGTTATAAATATCATAAAAGGAGAGTGCTCATCTTTTTCCCACAGAGAAGCAGGTGGACTTGAACCACTTGCCTTTGGGTTAGTAGCACATCTTCTTACCATCTAGGCCACCAATGCTCCCTAAAGATGTATACCACAGAAAATTAGAAGACTCTTAACTGAAGTTTAATCCCTGAAAGTGGTCAATTCACTCTTGCAAAATTCAAATGTTCCCCATACAATAAGTTATTATCTATTAGAAAACAAATAACAGATTTGAAGAAATAAAGGAATTGGCAGATACAGAAGAATTTAATGAAATAGCATTTGAGCCAGAGCCTATGGTGATGAAGGCAGAAGTTCAAGCTGCTTTGAAGGAAATAGCCAAAAATAAGGCCCCCGGAATAGATGGTATACCAATTGACATATTCAGCTAACAAATGCTGCCGTGGATGTGCTCACCAAGTTGTGCCAAGAAATCTGGAGAACAACCACTTGGCAAACTGACTGGGAGAGGTCTATATTTGTTCCCATCCCATAGAAGGGCGACCCAACTGAATGTGGAAACTACTGAATAATATCATTGATTTCACATGCAAGCAAGATTCTACTGAAGATTATCCAAAAACGACTGGAACAGTACATCAGCAGAGAACTGCCGGAAGTCCAGGCTGGGTTTAGAAGGGATCGTGGTGCTAGGGATATTGTTGTTGATGTTAGATGGATCTTAGCTAAAAGCAGAGAATACCAGAAGAATGTCTGTCTGTGTTTCATTGATTATGCAAAGGCATTTGACTGTGTGGATCATAACAAACTGTGGCTGACTCTGAGAAGAATGGGAATCTCAGAACATTTAATCGTGCTAATGCGAAACCTATACTTGGACCAAGAGGCAGTCGTCAGAACAGAGCAGGGCAACACTGAATGGTTCAAAATTGGGAAGCGTGTACATCAGGGATGTGTCCTATCTCCATACCTTTTCAACCTGTATGCAGAGCAGATTATCCAAGAGGCTGGGCTCTATGAGGAGAAGCGTGGCATTAGGATTGGTGGACGATCTAACAACAATCTGCATTATGCAGATGACACAACTCTGCTCGCTGAAACTGAGGAGGACCTCATGCACTTACTGCAGAGGGTCAAGGACTGCAACCTTCAATATGGATTGAGGCTCAATGTCAAGAAGACCAAAATTCTCACCACTGGACCAATTGGTAGCATCAGGATGGATGGCGAAGAGATTGAGAGTGTTCACAGCTTCGATTTGCTCGGCTCCACCATCAACACTCTTGGCACCAGTAGCTAGGAAATAAAAAACGTACTGCGATGGGAAAGTCTGCGGTTAGGGACCTCTCTAAAATACTCAAGAGCAGCGGTGTCTCTCTGGAGACTAAGGTGCGCCTGATACAGGCCATGGTTTTTGCAATCATTTGTTATGCATCAGAGCGTTGTACAATGACTAGGGAGGATAGAAGGAGAATTGACGCCTTTGAGCTGTGGTGCTAGAGAAGGGTACTGAATGTACCATGGATTGCCAAGAAAACAAACAGATTCATCGTAGAGAGGGTTAAACCAGGCTGTTCCTTGGAGGCAAGGATTCTGGGGCTTTGCCTGACATACTTTCGACATGTTGTAAGGAGAGACAGGTCTTTAGAGAGGGACATCATGCTAGGTAGAGTGGAGGGACAGCGCAGGAGGGGAAGACCCTCTATGAGGTGGATTGATTCAGTGACTGGGGTAATCGGGATGGGTGTGTCAGAGGCAATGAGATTGGCACAGGATAGAGCACCATTTAGGGCTGTTGTACATAGGGTCACTATGAGTCGTAAACGACTCGACGGCACATAACAACAACAACTACTACACTTACGTAGGCATTCACAGAGGTGTAAAAACTTGTAAAACTGTAGCTCACTTTTCTGATGGTACCAACCAATTTGGGTAAGTCTAAAGCCAACAGGTAATTTCAAAGACCATCGCCTGGATCAGGTATACATTAATCTCTAGACTGACTTTGTTGCTCATTAGCACTCTGGAGAGGTACCTGACAGCAAAATTTCCTAGTGTAACTCATATTTTGATTTCCTGACTGCTAGTAGCAAAAGTGTTAATTGTGGAACTGAGTAAGCTAAAATTGTAAACACCCTCAATCTCTTCTCCGTCTATCATGGTCCTGCCCAGTAGTGAGAATCTTTGTTTTGTTTGATGTTGAACTTCAATCCATACTTAAGACTGCATTCCTTGACCTTCTTCAGCAAATGCCTGGGGCTTCCTCAGTTTCAGCAAGCAAAGTTGTGTCACCTACATAACACAGATTTTCAATGAGTCTTCCTCAAATTCTTGTAATACATTCCTCCTCATAAAGTCTAGCTTTCAGAATAATCTGTTTCACATGTAGATTGAAAAAGTATA
>NW_006399797.1:6975124-6979037 GCF_000299155.1 Elephantulus edwardii | reverse complement strand
ATAGGGATCAACCAGTCCGATAGAATGTATTTGACAAGGTCAACTTTATAAACTAGTGATGTATCTCAAAGGATGTTATAGAATTTCTCAAGCACGTTCTTAAAAATTAATGTTATTGCCTGACTTTGAGACAGTCCCTACTGGAATCAAGCCATCATGTTAGGTGAGTGAGGCTCTAGTAATTCATTCTTTTCCTTCCTTCCTCCCTCCCTCCCACCCTCCCTTCTTCTTCTTCTTCTCCTCCTCCTCCTCCCTTCCTCTCTCTCTTCTTTCTTTCTTTCTTTCTTTCTTTCTTTTCATTTATAGGAAGTTTGTTTCTTTTTATTTGAGTGAAGATTGAAGGTTTACAAATTTTGTTTTACATAAAATTACTCATAAACATTGTTTTATAACATCAATTACCATTGATTAACTTACAAACTTAATATAAAGAGACAAATTCAAAGAGTGATCCAATAAGCAATCGCACCCACAATAAGATTTCCAAACTGATTTTGACCTTATGTATCAGAGTTAAGCCACCATTATAATGTCCTTTCTAAATGCCTGAACAACAAAAATCTGTCACACTTCTCTGACCATCAGAAAAGTGCTGGATTATGGAATGAACTAATTAAGAGTTTCCTTAGGTAAGCGGTCAGGGAGAGGGACTTGTGGTTTAGTGTCCCCACTACCTGTATATCCTCATAGCTTTTATTGAGAATTCTTATTGCATAATCAGTAAAATTTGTTAACTGGGCTCCAAAATGGTTTGTGTGCATTTTGTTTTTTGGGTGTTTTTTTTTTTTACTGTTTCTCTTCTTATTTGCTGACTTTTCCTGTTTCCATAACCATATCTTTATCAGAAGTCAGTGTCTGTGAGAGAATCAAGGTCTTGCATGTCTCAGGAAAGAGGGTTTGTTTTGTTTTAACCCAGGCAGCTCCTACTTTGATAAGCTTACCCCCTACAAAAATCCATAGTATATCTTTACTGTTACTGTGATATCACAAAATCTATAGTGGTTCTCATGTAGCAATTGTAACTAGGATAGATTTTATTATCCAAAAGGTGAGGAGCTACTCTCTTTCTAATTGTTATTAAGTCTGTTTTACCTGATAATTGACCCTGTATTGGGTTTCCAAAGCTGTAAATTACATGGGAGGAAACAGTGTATCATTCTCCTGCAGGGTAATCGGTGGATTTGAGCCATTAGAGATGTACAGCCTTTGGTTAGCAGCTAAATTCTCTATGTAATATGCCCAGAATTCCCTCGAAAGGGTATCAGTAAGAACTTAAAGCCAAGAAAATATTATTGAAAATTGGAGGAAAGACAGTATCTTACATAGAAACAAGATGTTTAATAGCACTGGTCTCTGGGGGTAACGTACATATTAATAAATTTGTCCAAAACTCAATAATCTAGTTAAGAAAATTTCCAGGTCAAATTTTGAAAATGCAACCTGTCTCCTTGTCACCACCTATATTAAAATGTGAGAATGAGAGATGAACTACATAAAAAACTGCTAAGTATAAATGAGCTAAAACTTGGTAGGTTAAAAATATTTCTTTTTATTCCCAGTCTTTCTAGACCTTTAAATTTTTCTTAAATTAAATAAAGGTGTTAAGGCCAAGGATCAACTTCTGAGTATGATTCAATGATATTTGCTAATATTTCAAAAATTATTAAGGCTATTTTACATCTTTCAAAATGGTTTATTAATACCCAAGATTGGTGGTTGAAACCCATACAGAGTTACCTCAGAAAGAGAGGTCTGGAAATCTGCTTCTGAAGTATCATAGTTTTGAAAGCCCTGTGGAATACACAGTTCTGCTCTGCAACATAGGATGCTGTCATGAGATAGGGTCAACTTGATAATGACACATTTGGCTAAAAGACAGAACCAAACCTTTTGTTGCTGAGTAGATTCAGACACATAGCAATCCCGTATGTTGCAGAGTTGAATCTTTATTGACTATGATCTTTAAGGAAGAAGATCATCAGACATTTCTTCCTCCTTACTGCTGGGTGGATTTGAAGCACTCACTATTGGGCTAGTAGTCTGTTTGCAACTGATGATACATAACCTTCTGATGGGTTTTTAGAGACAGTAAACCATACAGGAGGATACTGCCCATTTTTCTCCCACAGAGTAGCTGGTGGATTCAAACTGGGTGCCTTTGAGTTTATAGTACAACTTCTTGCCACTAGACCATCAAAGCTCCCTAGACTAGTAGTTTAGGAAAAGTCATCTGAAGTCCCTTAGGAACCAAAAAAGGACAGAATACCTTTTCAATATCTTGAGTATGTGCCTCATAGATGTTCTCTTCTTAACATAGATGTTTAAGACTCTTAAGAACATTAGAAAGGTCTGTGTAGATATAGTGGCCTTTATCTATATTCAACTAAACTCAGCTCACTGCCACTGAGTCAGAATTGGCTCATAGCTGACCCTCCAGTAGGTGTTTCAGAGGCTTTGAAATAACCAGGCTCAGAGTCATGGTAGATAACAACCACTAGAAAAACGACCACATTGGTTTAGAAGTGAAATTCTTTACAGACTATGCCAGCAGAGCTTTGTCTAGAATAGTGAATTATAGTTTAATACACAGAAATCTTGTAAAGTTTTAAAAATAATTTTATAAGTTTGGATTAAAAGGTGTAAAGAATCTAAAAAATGAAAAAAGGATTTTAGAATTTTAAATTATTATGGGAAGTTTTTCAGGTATAAAGATACACTCTTTATGGAAAAATACAAATATCTCATACTGCAAAAATAAGAACCTATAGAGTGAAATTACCACAGTCATATTGATTAATTCCTAGGCAGACAGAGTTTAATCAAGGATTTTGCTAAATATGTCTAACTAAATTTCAGAACTGTTATGGAACAATGGTTATTCTATGCCTCCTAGTTTTCAATTTTTAAGACATAAATATCTAGGGCAATTATATTATGAGTTCATCACCATTGTGATTTAGGAATGTGGGAGGTGGAGAGGTGTATGTGTGTATAGATTAAGGATTAAGATAATTGTCACTTCAGATTAAAACAGAAGACTCTTTAATCAGGACATGGTTCCTGAGAAAACAGGCCTCACACACAACTAGAAATGACACAGATAACAAATGCTGAATTTAAATTTGACACCACAGTGCAAAAAGACTTGGCCTTCTGGGAGAGGTGGAGGAAGACGCAGAGTAAATTTTATTATGTAGGCAAGGTGTGGCATATTGTATTTTCAAGGCCCACAGCACTAACTCCTACCCTCTATTGCCTTTTTTGACAATTATCCAATGTTTTCCTCCTGAAAAAAACAAACAAAAACAGTGTTAGGGGCTTAGAAGCGACAGGGTCTGACCTCCACTAATTACATAAAGAACAAGAATTCCCATAATATACAACAGCAGCACTAAACCAATCTCTATGAAGTCAAACATACCCTCAGATTCCTGCACCTATTTTTATCAATTCTAACACCAACCATGGTTTCTTTGACTCTCATTACCTCATTACTAGGTGTGATAATCAGTTATATTCACTATGTGGAACTCACAACTAGTTCTCACAATTAAGGGTTTTTATTGTGTAAGTAATAGATCAGAAACACTCAGGATACATTTTTTTAATTAATTTTAATGAAAGTTTACAGAGTCTTAGGATTTCCAGTCATTCATTGTTGCACTTTTCTCCATGCCCATCCCCTTCCCCCAAAATCACTCTTCTCCTTGAAAAGAAAAACTCTTTCATTGTGATGCAATCCCTCCCCCTCAAGTTCACTCCACTATGCAGCCTTCTTTCTGGACTTCTATGATGACAAGAATACTCATTCATATATCCCCTTTAAACAGATCTCTCCCTCATCTGTTTCCATGCAATATATACATCATTCTTCCCCTCCTTTTCTGTCTTCCCTCAACTGTGATGTCAGTCT
>NW_006399797.1:6971200-6974439 GCF_000299155.1 Elephantulus edwardii | reverse complement strand
ATACCCCAAGGAAACTATAACTGCCACCCAAGCAGATATACGCACACCCATGTTTAATGTGGCTTTGTTTGCAATAGCAAAGAGCTGGGAAAAAACCAAATGTTCATCAACAAACAAATGGATAGAGAAGCTGTGGTATATTCACACAATGGAATACTATGCAGCCTTGAAATCAGAATACAATGTTTAAGTCAAGATAGCTTCTTCTCAGCTGTTCTCATGGACAGGCTTATCTCTGACTTTAGGCTCTTCTCTCTGGGCCATGCCAAGTGGATTTGAACTGTCACAAAAACTATTTTAGTTCTGCCAATTGTTTCCTCCAACAAACCTATCCATAGGTTCTGGGCTCT
The DNA here is from genome assembly GCF_000299155.1 of Elephantulus edwardii. Taxonomy (NCBI): domain Eukaryota; kingdom Metazoa; phylum Chordata; class Mammalia; order Macroscelidea; family Macroscelididae; genus Elephantulus; species Elephantulus edwardii. Next base: position 6,974,089 of record NW_006399797.1, on the reverse strand, counting down.
GACCCTGTGAGGTGACATTTCCAATTCAACTTGGTCTCTGGTTCTCTACTATTTCTGCTGTTGTTGGTTCATTGTTCATACCATCTCACAGAAGAATCTCTGGAACAAAAGATATGCTTTACCTTCTGCTTCTCTCTTGATGGTAGTGAGAATCCCTTTTTCTGTCTCTATATCCACTCAATCAAAGCCTGGCTGATGGTAAAACTTGTTATTACTAATAAATAATAATTTTAATAATATTACTAATATTACAAATAACCTTGTTATTAGCCTGCTTTGTTGGCATATTTCCACCTAAATGAGCTCTTTACTTTGTGTGTGTGTGTGTGTGTGTGTGTGTGTACACAATTAAAATTAATGCAAAATTAAAATTGTCAACAATTTCACTTTACTTGGATCACAATCAACACTCTTAGTAGCAGCAGTCAAGAAATTTAAAAAAAAAAGTGTTACACTAGGGAAATCTGTTGTCAAATATTTCTCTGAAATCTTGAAGACCAAGTCAGCTTAAAGACTAAGATGCATCTGATCCAAGTTACAGTGTTTTCAATTACTTTGTATGCATCTGAAATTTGGGCAATGAATAGAATGGGAGAATTGAGGTCTTTGAATTGTGGTACTGAAAGAAAGAATTGGATATCCTATAAACTGTCAAAAGAACAAACAAATCTTGGAGAAAGTATTAGAGGAAATGAAACTTAATCTCACATACTTGGGGATACTGTTAGGATGTACTAGTCTTTGGATAAAGACATCGTATTGGAAAATATAGAGTGTCAGTGAAAGAGCAGAAGACTTTCAGTGAAATTAATTGGCAGAGTGACCCCAACCATGGCCTTCAGCATCATGGAGATTTTGTGACAGTGACGTAGGACAGAACAAGGGTCAAATCTGCTGTTCCCGGGGTCACCGTGAGTAGTAGTTGTCTCTATGACAACTTCTAAATTACTGCTTAAATATACATACAGATTCACAAAACTCCAAGACTATTCTAGAATTCAAGGAATCGGAGAGAAATGTTCACAAACTCTACAGCAGGTAAATTTATAGACAAATGTACACTCATTTTAGCTTCAATTAACAGAATTTCTGAGGTAATGGGTATAAAGACATTAAGTTGTGGTTTCACTGCTAACTCCTAGCTAAAAGACAGCAATCCTATTTAATTTAGAAAATAAGTAAATACACTACTAGTAATGTCAGAGGCAGTTAAATATCCAAACTCTTATGCATTGCTGGTGGGATTGCAAAACAGTATAACCACCCTGGAAGGCAGTTTAGGGCTTCCTTAAAAAGCTGAACGTGGAAATTCCATATGACCCATATTTTTTTATAGCTCTCTAAATAAAAGCCCCACTGTGAACAATGGATTCAATAAACATTGACTTCATTCAAAAAGTTAGAAAAAGCAGAGAAGTTCTTTACTCATTGTATTAGAATAGCATCAAAAGATAACCATGCTGATCAGTAGAAAGCAAATGGGGAGTTATAGATAGTGCCAGGCTTTCAAGTTTTAGATTTAAAAGGAAACATAATTCTATTTCCAAGAGCGCAGTGACCAGAGAAAAGGATATTTTAAGTGTTAACTGCCATCAAGTAGTAGGCAACTCATAGCGACCCTATGAACAAAAGTCCTCGACACTTGTGTGACTTTCATCCTTTCTCCAGGTTCATAGGGTTTTCGGAGGCAAGCTGTTTATGGAAGTGGATGCTACTCCTGCTTCCAAGCTTGTTTCAACTGGGGAGCGCCACCAAACACTGTCCACCATGGGCAATCGTTATCGCATTTGACACATCATGTCACAGTGTTCAGCTTCACAGCAACCACAAGTTACCTCTGTACAGCAAGTGGACACACCAGGGCACTATGACCTAGAAGACTGTTGAAACAAAAACAATGAACAACAGGCCTTAGGGCCGCGGATTAGAGTCACCCACCTTTGGCTTTGCAGCATCACTTTTCGTCCACTAGGCCAGCCGGTCTCTCTCTGTGTTATATAAGTATATAAATGAGGACTGTTATCCTGTCTCAACAAACTTTCATTAGCTCTCTATATATTTCTTCTCATTGAAAAAAAAAAAGTATATCTTTTTCTTAATGTCGTTTCATCCGGTCTTCTGTAACACAAATATTCTGTAACAAAGTTAAAATATATAACTGCAGAGATTAGAAGAAAAATACGTTTCTGCAAATACTTTATTGGAAATATGTTGCTATTGTTGTTAAGTGCCATTGAGTCGCAGGCGACTCATAGCGACCCTATGAAGGAGAGTCCTCAACGCTTGGGTGCCTTTCAACCTCTCTCCAGGTTCATAGGGTTTCTGGATGCAAGCTATTAGGGAATTGGACGCCACTCCTCCTTCCAAGATGTCTTTAATAGGATATAAAATGATGGAGTCTAACAAATTGAAGACAGGATGCAAAATAAAAGAATAGAATACACTGTATTAAATTGAAATGAAGCAGGAGATAAAAGACTTTTTTTACATTAGATGATAATGAAGGAAAATTTAAGTGTACTGAAAAAATAAGGACTATAAATTATGAGAATTAGTAGCAGAAATGGCCCTGCTTGTTTAAAACTATTAACAGGAGAAACTTCCTAAACTGAAACACATACATATAAAAATGGCTTTGTTATTAATAAGTAAAAAGTACCTAAGGTAAATGGAGAGAGGAGATGCTACAGAGCAACTATGTCAGCTTGAAGACTAAGATGTGCCTGATTCAAGTTGTGGTCTTTTCAATTGCTTGCTATGCACCCAAGACCCGGACAATGAATAAGGATTACCAAAGAAGAATTGATGCCTTTGAGCTGTGGTGCTGGAGAAAAGTACTGAATATTCCATGAACTGCGAAAAGAACAAATAGACATGTCTTCAAAAAGG
>NW_006399797.1:6967875-6969665 GCF_000299155.1 Elephantulus edwardii | reverse complement strand
ACCTCTTCTAAATCCAGCCTGCACATCTGGAAGTTCTCTGTTGACATATTGTTCCAAACATTTTTGGATAATTTTCAGCAGAATCTTGCTTGCATGTGATATTAATAATATACTACTTTAACAAATAGTGCTAGAAAAATTAGATCCTTACCTGAGTGCAGCCCATCATCCCTAGAGCCTTTTATTATCCTTAATGGTTCACCGAGTGGCCAGTGACCTGGCCCTTCATCGATGCATTATCTATCTGCAGGAAGGGTGTACAGCTACTGTACCCACTCTCTCAGATCTTGAACAGCCTTATGAAAATCTCTCTTGTGTTGGCCTGACTTTAATTGTTCTCAGTGTCCAGATTCCTCCTAACGGCTGCACTCTTTATCTAGAAAGGGGAAAGCAGGGGAAGAACCAGGTAACTTTATGCAGTCACCTTCTCTTAAAGTTTCATTGGATTTATCAACTTTGTCTTGTACAGGATTTTTGTAAAGTTTCTCCAGGTTTTTCTTGTAGCTTGTAGAAAAAGATTTTCTTCCATGCAGTGAAAACACTTAATCATTATTCTTTTGAGTTCTGTATAGGGAATTTCCATGAGCCTTTCTTCCTCTTTGTAGTCCATTGACTTGGTGTTTTGATCACTTTTTTGGATGACATCTTGCTATGGATTTGGGTGAGGTCTAAAGTAGTCTGCTTCTTCCATGTCATTACAGTGTTAATGTTTTTCTTGTCGTGGGCTATCACTGGTCAAGGGGCAGGTGGGAAGACTTGCCTTACTTGGAGTCATTTCTGGTCTTGGATGGGGCTACTCACACCCCCCCCCCCAGGGTCCTCTCGAGTTGCGGGGCAGATAGAACATACTCATTTGTTAGAAATTACTGTGGTATATACTTAGATATTTGCCCATTGTTCTATGTTTACTTCAGTAATTTCAGAAGTCAGAAAGAATAAAAAGTAAATAAAAGATGTCTTGTATTTGTTAGGGAGCTCTGTGTAGAGACTTGACTATCATGGAACAAACTGGAAAGAGAGCTATGAGGAAGACTGTACCAAAACACTGAAAGGAAGTGTGTGTTATTGTTGTCTGGTGCCATCAAGTTCCGTGTGACACATAGCAGCCCATGAACTACAGATTTGAGCCTATCCTACATCATCTTTGTTATTCCTCTTTGCACAGTTCATTATAATATTTTAATTTGTCTTCTCTAGCTGTCCTTTGAAATCTTCTGTTAATCTCTTTTACTTCAGAATCTCTACCCCTTATTTTTGTTTCTTGTTGCTCTAGTATAATTTTCAGCATCTCTCCTGACATCCATTATCTTCAGTGTAATAATAACACTAAGTAGTTTCCCAAAAACAAGGTGAGAAAGTTGAACCAAAGACAAACAATAAGTTGAAGACTTTCAAATGAGGTTGCACAGCTGCAAGTGAGTATTTTGGCTAGCAAAAGCAAAGACAAATCATATCTGGTGAACTTTATTTTCAAAAAAGAAAGCCTCTCTAAGCATAACATTAAAAGAAACATTTAGCAGATACCACTAAAGGAAAATTCAAGATTTCTGTACTGTAAAATTAAGAAAATAAGTTTGCCTCATATATCTATTCACAGAAAATTCAAGGATAACAGGCAATGATAAACTGGGAAAAATTCAACACTTTATTATCACTATAATATATTGTTTTTCTTTTTAAATATGTGAATGAAAAAAATTCTTGTTGGTATTTCCCATGGAGTTAACTTTGAATCATAGCGACCTTCTATATAATAGTGCCCAATCCTGAGCCAATCTCAGTTTTCAACA
>NW_006399797.1:6964331-6966419 GCF_000299155.1 Elephantulus edwardii | reverse complement strand
AACATCCTTACTCTTTATTACTTTATAGAGAGGTCCTTGGCCACAGATTTTTCCCAAGGCAATACATCAATTGATTGATTGATTGTAGCTTCTAAACATATTGATTGTGGGTCCAAAGAAAAGAAAATCTTTGGCAACTTCAATTTTTCTACATTTATAATTATTTTATTTTTTGGTCCACCTGTGAGAATTTTTGTTTTCTTTACACTGAGGTATAATATTTACTGAAGGATGCAATCTTTGAGTCTCATCAATAAGTGGTTCAGTTCTTCATTTTCTGCAAGAAATGTTGTGTCTTCTACATATTTAGAGAGTAAGTTCAATATCTGATATAGTAGCTGATCTAATATTTCTACTTAAAGTAGTTTAACCTTTGAAAACAAATGTGGGCATGAATAAAGATGCAACTATAAACAGCATCATATATGATCAGAGAGGAAAATGCAGTTATAAACAGCATCATACATAATACAATAAGTCAGGTAAATATGGAAACAAATGATACTGTGAAATTGTTGGTGTAGAGTAATGTTCAATAATATACAGACAAAATGGAGTTGATTTGAAAAATTAGATTGCAATATATTATATAATGTCTCATTTTAGTTTTTAATGATATAAAGATACAATCATGTAAACACACATTTGAGAAGTACTGGAAGAGCATAAGCAAATTGTCATTGGGATTGTCTTTGGGGTTAAAAGTATGCGACATTTATTGTTTCCTTATTTATATTTTCCTCCTTTTTAACTTTTTGTAAAATACTATTCCAAGTATCCACAAACTATGGATACTATCATAATAAAATACCACATACAGCTTTTTCTTTTCTAAATATTAATAATTTTTGCAATACAAATAATAATTAAAATGTATTCAAGAAATATTTTGCCCAGGTCATCCATGGATTAGCATACCAAGTTATGATTCCATTATGATAAAATGAATTCATTTAGAATTTAGCTGTGCAAGACATCCTTCTGAAATGCAGCCTGGCAGGCAGAGCTCATTATTGAAAGAATAACTTATTAAGAAGGTTAACTGGCTATTAAAGCACAAAATAAAACAGAGATTCTGGGAATTGTAAGAACCCTCTCTGAACATCAGTTACATATTAATTCTTTTTCCCTCCGTAGTGTATTCCATAGAAGTCAATGAAGGGAATCAAACTTTCATTTGATTGCAGGTCCTTAGGAACTACATTAATGATGAATTTGTATGATATAATCTTATTCACGTACTAAAAAAATCAAAGAATATTTTTTAGATAAAAGTCTATTCTGGAACACTGAGATAAAGTCCTTCATATTTCAAGCCTATTCAATTTTATATCTATATCTTAAATACAATTGCAGATAATAGACTTTAAAATCCTCATATGAGCATTAAGAGTACAGTCCAGATGGATTTAGCCTCTTCTAAGGTGAAATTGTCATTGTTACGTGTTATCAAATCGGAGCCAACTCGTAGCTGACTGACCCTCAGCGTGTTTTCTGTGGCAGTAAATTTCACTGTTTCACCCGTTTTTGAATGATCTTCAGCAGTATTTTGCTTGCATGTGGTATCAATGATATTGTTTGATACTTTTCATGTGGATCACCCTTCTTGGGAATAGAAACAAATATGGATCTCTTTCAATATGTTGGGCTGAGAGTTATCCTCCAAATTTCCTGGCATAGGCTGGTGAGTGCATCCAAGGTTGTATTTGTTAATTGAAACAAGTCAATTGGTATGCCATCAATTCCGGAGGCTTTATTTTTTGCTAATGCTTTCATGCAGCTTCCACTTTCTCTTTCATTACCATTGACTCCTGGTCATATGGTTGTTGTTGTTGTTAAATGCCATCGATTCATTCCTGAAATTTTTCAGTGTCAATCTATTCTTTGCAGTAGAGTGACTTTTTTGTACTTCCTCCATCTTCCCTTGATGCTTTCTGAGTCATTCTGCCCATATTTCAACATTGCAGCATGGGGCTTAAATTTGTTTTTCAGTTCTTTCAGCTTGAGAAATGCAGAGCAAGTTCTTCCCTTTTGATTCTCCAATTCCATCTCTCTGCACATTCCATTATAATACTTTGCTTTGTCCTC
>NW_006399797.1:6956340-6962021 GCF_000299155.1 Elephantulus edwardii | reverse complement strand
TAAAAAATTATAAAAAAAATAAGTGATAGTAAAGACCATGGCCTGTATCAGGCGCACCTTAGTCTCCAGAGAGACACCATTGCTCTTTAGTACTTTGGAGATACTATGTCAGAAAGTTTGAGGATGGCACAGAATAGAACAGGGTCCAGATCCATCTTCGTAGTGTTACTCTGGGTCATGTTCCACTCGATGGCACAACCAAACAATTTAAATAGGCTTAACTTTTTCTCATTAAACATAACTCCATTATTCAAAGGTAAATTAGTTGTAAATATATAGTATTACTATGATTCTTAATAGAAAGCAATTACAGCAGATTCCATATTAATCACAGTTCTTTCTGGGTGGAGGGAGAGTTAAGTCAGGACCAACTCATATATAAAACATAATGAATATTAATAATTGCAATAAAAATGGAATTGACTTTCCATTTTTCTCCTGTGGAGCAACTTGGATGATCTGAACCACATGACTCTGGGTTGACAGCACTTTCCCTTACCACTGAGCCACCAAATGATGGGGCAAATTTGCCTAAATACATTATCTTAGTAATTACTATTTTTAGTTTAATAAAATTTAAAGTTACATATTGATTAGCTTGAGCCCATTTTGTAGTGAATAGGCTTTTCTTTCTATTTGATAATGTCTTCGTGTATAAGATTTGAAACATGCTGAAAACATGTTGCAGTGCATGCATCCTCATGCACCCACCTATCTCAATTTTGAAGAGTATAGCACTTTGTGATACAACTTTTGCATGCATCTATTCCTCTATGATTCCATCTTATTTTACTTTGCCTTTCAGAGAAAGTTTCTGATATTAGTTCATACTCCTTATTTTTAATGCCTCACCATGCATATCTTTTACTAGAATGTATTACTTCTGTAATTGTTTTCTTTAAAGAAAAAAAAAATATGTAGCTGATTGAGCAAATAGTAACAGTACCGTTTGTTGAGTTTTGAGGTATGCATGCATTCACATGGCTGAAAGCCCTATTAAAATAGAGACCATCTCCATTAAATCTTGGGCCCCCTTTCCTGACCACTCTCCTTAACAACTCTCCCTGAATTAATGGTTTGTTTCATAATGTTGTTGTTGTTGTTAAGTGCTGTCGAGTCGCAGGTGACTCATAGTGACCCTATGAAGGACAGTCTTTGACGCTTGGGTGCTTTTCATCCTCTCTCCAAGTTCATAGGGTTTCCGGAGGCAAGCTATTATGGAAGTGGATGCCACTCCTCCTTCCACGCTTGTTTAATCGGGGATAGATTAATTTTTATTCCAGAACTATTCTAGAACTTCTTACAAATGAAATGAAATAAAATAAAATAGCATGAAATCTTTCAGTTCTGGCCTTTCTCACATGGGAGAAACTTTTTGCTATTCATCCAAGTTGTAATGTATCAGTATTTTTTTCATTTTTATGCTATTATAGTAAGTAATACAAAGTTTCATTTATCCATTCTGATTTATGAGTATTGAGATATTTCTGGCTCATATGAATAAAACTGCTAAGAAGACAAACACAAGCAGAATAATTATGAAGTGAGGATTTCAATCTAGCATGAGAATTTCTAAGATGGCTGTAGACTTCGTGCTTGGGGTCCACTTGTCTCCTGATGGAAGTGCAATAGGAAGACGATGATATAATTTACTGTGTCATTATTGTCAGCTGCTGTCCACTCTGCCCCTGGTCCATGGTGACTCCATACACACCATCATCTAGGCCATCACCACGTGCAGTTACACATTGTGCCCTTGTGAAGTAGGATCGTCACTAGCTGACTTTTAGAAGTAGATCATCAATCCTTCCTCCCATAATTAATTTTGGGTTTTTTGCAATTGCTGTTGTATTTCTTGTTGTTGTCATCATCATTGTTATTGTTATGATGTCAAGTTGCCTGTGACTCATAGTGACCCCATGTACAACAGCTCTGAACCTTGCTTCATCCTGTGCCAACCTTATTGTCTCTGACACACCTACCTCCATTCTCTTAGCAGTCCATGGTATATTCAATACTCTTCTCCAGCACCATAGCTTCAAGGCCTCAATTCTCCTTCTATCATCCCTAGTCGTTGTCCAGCTCTCTGACACATAATTTGCATGTAATTGCAAAGTCCATGGCCTGTGTCAGAGGCACCTTAGTCTCCAGACTGACATTGTTACCCTCATCTTTACAATTAGTTTTCCCCCATATTTTCCTGTGTAAGAGGCTGTTTCTATTCCTTTCATTCCTTTTCTTGATTACTTATAGTGTTTGAGTTTTTTAAAATCATTGTATGTACTAAATAACACAAAATTGGTAATATATTTGCAACAAATATTGTTCATTATAGGAGAATTTTCACTACTTAATCTGCTTCATTGTTGTTGTTGTTCTATGTCCTGGAGTCAGAACAGACCCATACCTGGCCCTACAATGGATTTTCAGAGGCAATAAATTGAACAGGAGAAGAATGTCCATCCTTCTCCCATGGAGCAGCTGGTGGATTTGAACTACGTGCCTTTGAGATTGTAGCACAGCTTCTTACTTCTAGGCCAACAGAGCTCCCTAATCTACTTCATAAAAAGAAACTAAAAGGAACAAACAACTCAAAAATACAAAACTAAAAAACAAAACAAAACAAAACAAACAAACAAAAAACCCAAAACAAACACCCAACCCCCAAAAAGTTTATTACCGTAGATTCAGGACTGACTCTGTGCTGGCATTCCATTGGTTTCTGAGGCTGTAAATCTCACACAAGGAGATTGCATGGTGGAATGTACTGCCAGTTAGAGATGTCCTTTGGATTAACACCACAACTCTTCATGGACTAGGCCACCAGAGCCACCTAAAACAGAACCAGGTGGAAAAGAGTGCTCCTTGGAGGTAAGGATTTTAAAGCTCTGTCTCACATATTCTCAGCATGTTGCCAGGAAGGACCAATCTTTGGAGAAGGATATCATGTTTGGAAGGGTAGAGTGTCAGCACAGGAGAGGAAGACCTTCAATGAGATAGATTGACATAGTGACTGGTAATGGGGGACGTTGTTTTGGAAACAGTAGAATTAGCTCAAGATACAGCAGGGTTCAGAGTTGCTGTCTGCTTTGACAGACCCCTAGTCATTGTTCAGCTATCTGATGCATAGCAAGTAATTGCAAAGACTAAGGCCTGGATCAGGTGCATCTTAGTCTCCAGACTGACATTGCTCTTCAGTACTTTGGAGAGGTCTCTGAAAGCAGACTTTTCCAGTGCAATTCATCTTTTAATTTCCTGACTGCTAATGACTTTGAGCTGTGGTGGTGAAGAGTATTGAATGCACCATGACTGTAAGGAGAACAAACACAATAATCCTGGAGAAGGTAAAACCAAGCTTCTCCTTGGAGGCAAGGATTCTGAAGCTTTATCTGACATGCTTTGAACATGTTGTAAAGAGGGACTACTCCTTGAAGAGGGACATCATCCTTGGGAGGGTGGAGGGACAGCGCAGGAGGGGAAGGCCCTCGATGAGATGGGTTGATTCAGTGACTGGGGTAATAGGGGTAGGTGTGTTGAAGATGGTGAGATTGGCATAGAACAGGGCAGAGTTTAGGGTTGTTGCACATAGGATCCCTTTGAGTAGCAGATGACTCGACAGCACATAACAATAACATCATCAAATAGATAGGGTATCTATGAATCACAGTGGACTCAATGGCTATTTTAATAATTTATCCTGCTAAGACTAATAGACTATTTATGAGAAGGCTCAGATCAGCATAGTCCCAAATGCTTATTTAGCTGTATGTGTCCATAATTTCTAACAAGAACAGCTCCATCCAGGGCTCGGTTCCTCAATTCCTTAATGGCTTTTGGGTTTGGATTCACTAGGTCTCCCAAAGACTCAGACCCATCAGCAGAATGACTCCAGTAAACATAAGTATGTAGGCTGCTTTTGGAGAAATTTGTGAAAAAAGGACCAGAACCCTGTAAATTGTCACTTGTGGCACAGTGGGTGACTGTGGTGATGGAGGATGGTGGTGCAGAGACCGGTGAACAGATGGAAGCTATGTCCCAGGTAAGCAAGCTTTTCCACAGGAAGAAAGCACCTAGTGCTGAGGTCACATAAGCTTATATAAGCTTCTAGTAGGATAGGCTTGTATCCCAGCCTAATAATCCTCTCTCCTTAGTACGATAATTACTTCAGCACAAAATAAACAATTAACCATTGGCTTGAGAAGACATATAACTAATCTTCGATACGCAGAATGGCACAAAACAACAACAATACATTTTTAGTTGTGTGTTGGAGCCAAAGGGAAGAATATCCAAGTTATAGGATAAAAGCAAAGGTAGCAAACAGCCTCAGAGAAACATGAGCATGTGTAACGTGTATGAATGACTTGATCCCCAGAGCAATCTTGTTCTCCCAAGATATTCCCTAGTCATACATTTCAAGTGAAATCCACGGTGGATGTCTGCTGGATCACAGTGTGGACTCCACACTGCAGGTCTCCTTAGGACATTGTGAGTGGCATGGGCCCATTGAGGTATGTATAACCAATGATTGCCCGTTTAATAGGAAAGGGAACACTTCTAATGTTATTCCATATACCAGAATGATCTTAAAAACAGACAATTTCCTTTTAATCCTCCTAGAGGTCTGTTGTTATTGCCATTGAGTTGGAAACAACTCATAGCTGCCACTCCAGCGGGTTTTCAGAGACAGTAAATCTCATGCGAGGAGATTATCAATCTTTCTTCCATGGAACTACTGGTGGATTCGAATTGCTATCCTTAAGGATTGCAGCGCAGATTCTTACCACTAGACCATGAGAGCTCCCTTAGCCTTAAAGCAGACATTGTCAGAGGGAACAGCCTTTGTAACAGAGACTTGTGCCAAGATGAGGAAGTCTGTAAAGAGGCTCCCGGTACCTTCAATACATGGGAAATCCCTGGCCAGTTTGAGGCAAGCACAAGCATGTACATGTTTTTTTCTATGGTGTACACTGTTTTGGTCTTTGGAGGAAAAAGGAAATACTTGCAGAATTTAGCTTCGCAGTAGTAGCAGAGATAAGAACAAAGGTCATACACGGCCAGGGCTTCTTGGGCTGGGGCAGTAAGAACAGGGGAATAATGGAGGCACTCCAATTATCTGTACAAAGCGGGAGGCCAAGGAGGCATCTAGGAAACCATTTCCAATGACCAGAAGCTCCATCCTGTACCGAGACCTCTCCTAACCCACCAATCTCCTCACTCCCTTACACCTGTGCCTCCCAGTACCCTCACTTACAGCCTTACTCTGCACACTTCCATGGCTTCCTCGTCCTTCGTCTTTTTCTTTGGCCCATCTGAGTATTCACTGGACACTTCCCTTCTACTTTCCTGCTCTATTTCCCCTACCATCTCCCCATGCCCCTCCTCCTCACTCCTCAAACTCTTCTCACCATCACTTAACTTCCTCATGACTCCTCCAATTACATCATTAACCCTCACTCAATGATGTCGCAAGGGCCCCTTCCATTTTCTCTTATACAAATTGACTCTTCTTGCTCTCACTTCCCAGGTCATCATTTGAAGTGTTTCTTTTATGAACTTTCTTTCTCCATCTTACCCCCATCTAAGAGTCTCTAGGCTTCCTTCATATCCCCATCCCCCATAACCGGCCTGTCTCTTCATCTTTAGAACTTTCTCTCCACCCTTGTCTTTTTTTTTTCAAT
>NW_006399797.1:6947855-6956155 GCF_000299155.1 Elephantulus edwardii | reverse complement strand
CCAAGTTCACTCCACTATGCAGCCTTCACTCTGGACTTCTGTAATAACAAGAATACCCTTGTCTTTTATACTCATCCAACATTCCTCCTCTTTACCCTGCTGTAGGAACTTACTATGAAGCCAGTTACTCAAGCAGATACTTGTCGCAGATGCTCACAATAATGTTACCCACCTTATTCAAGAGGTGGAAATAACTTAGGGGTTTATCAACATTTAAGTGGATAAATAAAATGTGATAAACAAAATCAATATAATAGGACGGCACTCAGCTGGAGAAAGAATGAGATACTATAACAGGGAACACTTTGGACCTCAAAAGCATTGAACATGGAAACAATTATTCTATGGCCCCAATGACCTTCAGCATCTTCAAATTTCAAGACTTGAAACCAAAATAACTAGATGGTACCCAGTTGTCATTACTACCCTCTCTGAAATTGATTTCTATGTAAAGTCCTAGTTTGGAAAATGAATGTAGAACAAACTCAAAATCATAATTTTGGCCAGGCTTACTGACCTGATAGTGGAAACCAAGAGACTTAAAAAAACAAACAGACAAAAATAAAAAGAAGCAAACCGCTTTTCTAGCCAGACACAAAACTAATGAGGAAGAGTTACAGACAGGGAGCAGCACAGAAGAGTCCAGCTCTAAACAGTGAGGACTACTGGGTATGTGATCTTGGTACTGCCACTTCCCCTCTTGAATTCAATTCCTACTCTCCAGAATGAGGGGTATGAAATGACATGAAAATCAGGACTCATCACAGAGCTGAAATTAATGCCTTGTGATTTCCTATGTCTTTTGCCTACTTTCTTAGGAAAAATAGCTTAACATGGGCCAGAGTTGGTATTGAAATAGAAATGTTCTGTTATAAATGTGGCTAAGGCAATTGAAGAAAGCTGCTACATTGGTAATACACTGGTTCAAATAACAATGTAAAAGTTAATGGCCTGGAGTCCCATTAAAGAGACATGCATGGCCAAAATGAACCCTGACTTAGAGTCTGAGAAGTGTCTATGCAAGGGGCCTGAGAGGAAGTTACCCTTATGAGACTGAGAAGATCCTGACTTAAAGGGCTGAGAGGAGCCTGTCCACAGGGGCTCTAAGGATTATGTCCTGAGAGGTCAAGAGGAGAGGGGCGGAGTGAGGCCTTCAGGCCTGATGCAACCGTATACACAGCAGTTTTGTTAATTACCAGCAAGTTGACTTCTACTCACAGCAACCCTATGACAACAGGTCTGAATTTTGCCCTGTCCTGTGTCATCCTCATGATCTCTGTCCTGCTCAAGCCCATTGTGGTAATCACTGGGTCAATCTATCTCATTGAGGGTCTTCCTCTCATTTGCTGACCCTTGACCAGCATGCCTCTCTCCAAGGACTGATTTCCCCTGAAAATATTCCCAAAGTAAGTGAGATGAAGTTTCACTATACTTGTCTCTCAGAAGGACTCTGGTTCCTTCAAGATAGGCTTGCTTGTTCTTTTGACAGTCTATGATATATCCAAAACACTTTGCCAACACCACAGTTTAAAGAAATCCATCCTTCTTTGGTCCTTATTCGTTGCCCAACTTCCAGATGCATAGGACACAGTTAAAAATATCATGACTTGGATTAGGAGCAACTGGCTTTAAACTGACATCTTTGCTCTCTAGGATTTTGGAGTGGTCTTTGACAGCAGATTTCCCCAAATACAACATTGTTGTTTTTGTTATGCACCATCAAGTCACCTGCAATGCCTAGAGACCCTGTGTACGAGAAACCTAAATCCTGGTCTATCCTGTGCCAATCTTATTATCTCTGACACACCTACCCTCATTACCCAGTCACTGACTCAATCCATCTCATCGATAGTAATAGCAGAGAACAATGACAAAGTAGTGGGTAGTCAAGGAGCTCCATTGTTCCCATGCATGCTCTCCTGAAGCCAGAGAAGAAGAATACAGAAATCCTCCTGTGGGCCATATGTTACTTTCTGAAATATTCCTGTGCCAACCAAGTATTTTTGGTACTGTCACTCTCCATCTTCTTTTAATGCTTCCTGCCTATACATCTCTAAGTATAGCAACTTGAGGCTTGAATTTGGGTTTCAGTCCTTTCAGCTTAAGAAACGATGAATTAGTTCTTCCCTTATTCTCTTATTCCATCTCTTTGCATATTCCTTTATATTTTCCTTTGTCTTCTCAAGCTTCTCTTTGAAATACTCTATTCATCTCTTTTACTTCTGCATCTCTTCCCTTTGTTTTGGCTTCTTGACACACTAGTGCATTTTTCAGTCTCTTTTTATTCATTTTCATCTTTCTTTCTCCTCTGTTTATGTTCATGGATGATATCCTAATGTCATCACACAAGTCATCTAGTCTTCAATATTAGTGATCAATATATCAATCCTATAATCTTTTTTTGTGATGCCAATTTAAAAGACATCTTTATTTGAGACATTGCATTTTCCACTTACAAAACAGTGATAATAAAGTGCAATATTATTTCCTTTCTCTATGTAAATTCTATATTCAAATATTGAGAATGCCCAGAAATTTAGTCTAGCAGTTTAAACTCTGAAATTGCAATGTGCTACAAATTTAGGTCCTTCAAAATTTAACTGTGGAACAATTAATGCTAAAGTATTCAGATTGACTTAGCCAACCTCTTCAGTGGTGGGTCCAGAAGAGGTGCCACCAGATGGAGGATCTCCACCACCAGGGAAGACACCAGGCTTGCTTCCAGGCATGCCTCCCACACTCAGTACAGCTTGGTAATGATGGGGTTGCAGACTTTCTCTAGCTCCTTCTGCTAATGCTCAAAGTCCTCCTTTTCTGCAGTCTGATTCTTATCAGGCCAGTTGAGAATTTCATTGCACTTTGTCAGGGATCTTCTGCTTGTCTTGCCTTGATACTTTTCATCTGTTGCTTTCACATTAAATGCATAAGACTCAAGGGAATTCTTAGAAGACAGCTTATCTCTTTACTCTTTCTCTTCATCTTTGTACTTCTCAGCCTCCTAGTCCTTTTATTCTATATCTTCTTTATTCAAGTGGCCCTTGTCATTGTTGATGGTAATCTTGTTTTCTTTCCCTGTGCTCTTGTAACCAGTAGAAACATTAAGAATACCATTGATATCAATATTAAAGGTGACTTCACCATGAAATACAGGTGCTAATTCAGTGATTTTTAATTTGCCAAGCAGGTTGTTATCTTCGGTTATGGCACCCTGACCTAATGGACCTGAATGAGAACACCAGGATAGTTGTCTGAGTTGGTTGTGAAGGTCTGCGCTTGATAGGAATGGTAGTATTCCACTTGAGGAGGGCAGTGATGCCTCCACTAGCAGTCTCAATACCAAGGAAAAGTGGAGTGACATGTAAGAACAGCAAATCTTGAACATTTTCAGATTTTTCTCTGGAGAGAATGGCCTCCTGGACAGCTGCACAATAAACAGTTGCCTCATTCAGGCTGATGCTTTTGTTCAATTCCTTTCCATTGATAAAATCCTGAAGAAGTTTCTGAATCTTAAGAATTCTGGTAGAACCACCCACAAGGACAGTATCATGGATCTGTGACATGTCTCATTTGGGATCCCTCAAGGCTTTCTCCACAGGGTCCAGAGTGCCACAGAAAAGATCAGCATTCAATTGTTCAAAGCGGGCTTAGGAATGTATAGAAGTCGATTCGCTCATACAGAGAATCAATCTCAACACCGACCTGGGTGCTGGACGAGAGTGTGCTTTGGAATGCTCACAAGCAGTGCAGAGGCATCTGACAGGCCTCTTGTTTTCATGATGTCTTTGTTATGCTTGCATTTGAACTCTGCAATGAAATGTGAAATGGTTGATCATTCTGTTGTCAAAGTCTTCTCCACCTAAGTGGGTGTCTCTAGCTGTAGACTCGACCTCAAATATCCCATCTTCAATAGTGAAGACTGACACATCAAAAGTGCCACCTCCTAAGTTAAAGATCACACCAACTTTTTGTCTAAACCATAAGCAATAGCAGCAGTAGTTGACTCATTGATGACTTGGAGGACATTGAGGCCAGCAATGGTTCCAGCAGCTTTGGTAGCCTGGTGCTGACAGTCATTGAAATAGGTTGGTACAGTGACAACAGCATTGGTAACAGTCTTCCCAAGATAGGCTTCTGCAATTTCCTTCATCTTTGTGAGAACCACAGATGATATCTCCTCTGGATAGAAACTTTTGGTCTCTCCTTTATATTCTACTTGGACCTTGAGCCTGTCTGCATCATTTACCACCATGAAGGGCCAGTGTATCATATCAAACTGCACAGTAGCATCATCAAATCTTCATCCAATGAGACATTTGCCATTGAATACTGTGTTGGTGGGATTCATTGCAACTTGATTCTCTACCATATCACCAATCATTCAGTATTAGTAAATGAGACATAGCTTGGGGTGGTCCAGTTGCCTTGATCATTTGCAATGATCTCCACTTTCCCGTGGTGGAAGACCCCCAAACAGGAGTAGATGGTGCCAAGATCAATGCTAACTGCAGGGCCCTTGGACATGTTTGCTCAGTGAAGGTCCCAGGTGGTGAAGAAAGATAAGTGCATCTCATGGCCGCTGCTGTGCTAAATGAGGCCTCAAGCCTATATTCTTGAGGTGATTTTAAAAAAAAATTCAGGTGGTATAGACTCAAAAAGTCATGTTTTGGTTCTTGTGGACTTATTTTTCTTTTTCTTCAGTCTCCATTTGAATTTGAACATGAACAATTGACGGTCTGCTCCACAGTCAGCACCTAGGCTGGTTTTGATTGCTCTTCAGTGAGGCTCTTCAGTGATTTTTTTCACATATATAGTCAATCTGCTTCTTGTTAGTCCATCAGGTAAGTGAGATCCGTTTCAATAGTCACCATTTGTTTTTCTTTAAAAAGATATTTGTGATGAATAAATGATGAATGTACAAAGTGCAATTATTTGTTATCCAGTCTCATTTCTGTCTCCATGTCCATATTTCCCAATTACTATTCCTTTTTCATTACTTCCAACTTTGCATTCCATTCACTGAAAGTTATTAATATATTTTCATTTCATAGTTGGTCAATTTCAGACTGAAAAGTTTGCCAGACATCCTCAAGCTTTGGCTGTTGGTGCATTTACTTGTATAATTTTATTATAGTAATAGGTCTGCTTCTTCCTTTTCCAGAGATGCTGTGTAGAAGCATTCAGAATGGTCCAGCGTCTGACCTACCGTTGTAGGCTGTCCTATAACACAACCTCTAACAAAATGAGGCTGTCCCGAACCACTGGTAACAGAATTGTTTACCTTTATACCAAGAAGGTTGGAAAAGCACCAAAATCTGCATGCTGTATGTGCCTGGGCCGACTACGAGGGATCCGTGCTGTGAGACCTAAAGTTCTCATGAGGTTGTCAAAAACAAAAAACCATGTCAGCAGAGCTTATGGTGGTTCCATGTGTGCATAGTGTGTCTGTGACAGCATCAAGTGTGGTTTCCTTCTTGAGGAGCAGAAAATTGTTGTGAAAGTACTGGAGGCACAAGCACAAAGTCAGAAAACTAAATAAAAAATGGCGCATCTTTAATAAAATCATACAACTTGTTGTGTTAAAAAAACAAAAATAAAAAACAGGTCTTCCTTATATGTGTATCCTGTCACACCTTCATACTTCAGGATAGATCTTGAAACGGTCTTTTTATTATCAACGCAAGGCCATTCTTCAATTTTTCATTCTCTTTAAAATGATTATCTGATTCACTGTGACCAATAACAGTTCATCTCAGTTCATTAATATCTACTATGTGACTATGTGTTCCATTTCATTTTTTATAATGTCCATTCTTCCTATATTCAATTTTGTATGTTCCACCTCCCAATCATTAGGGGATTTTTGCAGCTCTCCTCCCTCATTTTGTGTCTTCCAACCTAAGGGTTCTACCTCCACTTTTGTTGTTGTTGTTGTTGCTTGCCATTGAGTCGAGCACAATTCAGCGATCTTATGAACAAAAGGTCTGAAGCCTTTCTATAACTATAGACATTTATCAAAGTTCAGAGTTTCCAAAGGATGCTATTCCTGCTTCCAATGCCTCCACTAGTTTCTAATTGTGTTTCTCTATGGTTCATAGAGTTCGGGCAGCCTAAGTGGTAAGAACCTGTGCTGCAATCCCAACAGCATGTGGTTTGAATCCATCAGATGCTTCTCAGGAGAAGGATGGGAAATCTCGTCCCATGCAATTTACTGCCTCTGAAAATCTGCTGGAGGGTCAGCTGTTGGTCAATTCCAGTTCAACAGTATGTAACAACAACATGCCACCAGAGCTCCTTGGAAAGCTTAGAAGCTTCTGGCAAGTAAGAAAAAGGAGGGGGCTGGAAAACAGCAGCAAGACTGAGATGAGAAGAGAAACAGGAAATATTTCCTCAATATTAACTCCTGTCAAATACAAAAGAAGATTGAAAACATCTGCTATTTAAAAAAAATGTGTTCACATTAGATGAACTGAAGAAGAATGACAAGATGACAGCTCCTAATTTCAATAACCTTCAAACAATAAGGTCCCTTTTCTCTTGTGAAAGGAAGTTAATGAGTACACAAAGGCAGACTGAGCATCGCCAGATTGTGGAGGGAATGAATCTTGATCCCTATCAACTTTCAGGCAGAGTATTAAAGATCATGAACTAATCTAATCCTAGATTAATATACAGAGCATCTAAAATAAATATTGATTCATTGAGAGTGGAATTTAAAAGCACATTTCAAATAAGTGCAACAACAATCATATAAATTTTAAAAAGAAAATTATTTTCAGAACACTAAATAACGCTAAGATTAGAATTTTTACCCCCCTTTTGGAAATATTTTTTATTAATATTACATTGCTGAATGTTAACTACTGTTATTATTGTTCTGTGTAAGGGATGCAATTTCTAACATTTCATCAGTGAATATCAGGAAATTGAAAATTTTGTTGAACACAGTAGCATCTCTTTGTTGTCATAGTTCTGAATTCTTACATACAAACTCATTTTATCATGTAAGAATATAAACTATTCAAATTGACCAATCTGCTATTATCTTTAAGTTTATTCTGTTGTTGTTGTAGTTGTTGTTAGGCATGCTCAAGTCAGTTCTGACTTACAGGGACCCTGTGTACCACAGAAGGAAACCCTGCTCAATCTTATGTCGTTATTGTAATCTTGGCTGTGTTTAAGTTCATTCTTTGAGTCACTCTGTCAATCTATCCAATGTTGTTGTTAGGTGCCATTGAGTCGACTATGATTGATTGTGACCCTGTGGACAATGGGTCTGAACCTTGCTCTCTAACCTGTACCATACTTACCATCTCTGATATACTTGAGCCCATTTTTATAATCATGTATCAACCCATTTTTTGAGAATCTTTCTATCATCAACCATCCCTTCACTTTTAACAGCATGCTGTCTTTTTCCAGGGACTAGTCCCTCCTAACAACATGCAGAAAATATATAAGATGAAGTTTCACCATCCTTGCCTCAAAGCAACACCATGTTTTCACTCTCTCCAAGACAGCCCTGTTTGTTCTCTCTGCAGTCCATGAGATGTTCAGTACTTCTATCCAACACTACAATTCAGAGGTATTGATCATTTTTTGGCTATCCTTCTTCATTGTCCAACTTTCAGATGCTTAACAATAATTGAAAATATCATGGCTTGGATAAAGTGCCCCTTAGTCTTTAAATTGACATTGTTGTACCGTAACACCTTGCAGAGGTTCTTGATAGAAGATAATAAAATTGCAACATGTTTTTTTATTTCCTGACTATTGGAAATAAGGCCACTGATATCTTATGTTGTTGTTGTTAGGTGCTGTCGAGTTGCATATGGCTCATAGTGACCCTGTAAACAACAGAACTGAACTCTGTCCTGTCCTGTGCCATCCTTGTAATTTCTGACATACTTGAGTGCATTGCAGCAGACTCTGTTCAATTCATCTGGTTTAGGGTCTTCCTCTCTTCCATCATTCTTCCACTTTCCCAAGTTTGATGTACCTGACCAAGGAATAACATGTCTTAACAACATGCCCCAAGTTTGTGAGATTAAGTTTTTTCACCTTTGTCTCCAAGGATCACTTTGGCTGCACCTTCTCTAACACACACTTGCTTCTTCATTTTATGGTCCATGGGATATTCAGTGCTTTATGTCATCCTATAATATATAATACATTTGGAACTATGATGTGCTCACCAAGTTGTACCAAGAAATCTGGACTACAACCACTTGGCCAACTGACTGGAAGAGATCTATATTTCTTCCCATTCCAAAGAAAGGTGACCCAACTGAGTGTGGAAACTA
>NW_006399797.1:6945350-6946701 GCF_000299155.1 Elephantulus edwardii | reverse complement strand
GGGGTAATCGGGATGGGTGTGTCAGAGGCAGTGTGGTTGGCACAGGATAGAGCAGGGTTTAGGGCTGTTGTGCATAGGGTCGCTATGAGTCGAAAACGACTCGACGGCACATAACAAAAACAACATTATTCTCCTATAAGAGTAGTAATATTAGAAAGGCTTGATATTTTCCATGCTTGACATGCAGGAACTTTTTAAATCCAGTATATACGTGTATATGCATTTTAAACTCATACACTGGCTAATTTTTAACATCATCATACACTTACCAGTCCAGGTAGAAATGTCAGCCTTCTATTCAGAGAGGTACTAATACCATTTAGATACTCAAGAGATGAATTCCTTAAGAACTCTTCTCTAATTAACCTAGTTACCAAAGACCAACTGAATTTTAAATTCCTCCTGCTCTTAAAAATTAGTTAACATTTGTTAGCTCATTCTAAAAATACATGTTAGATGCTCACAATGTGAATGGAAGGTGATAGAATATAGATAATGGTGCCTAATTCTTGGTTCAAATGGATGTAGGTTTAACTTCTGGTTCAGCCACTTTGAGTCTTGTCATTTTGCTTAAGTTATATAACATAACTTTTCTACATCTTGCATTTTCAACTATTAAGTAACTCAACAAACAGCTATTATAAAGTTTAAATAATAAGATTAATTTAAAGCACTGTTGTTAAGACCTTGAGTCTGGTATGATTCATAGTGACCTTAGGAACAACAGATCTGAATCCTATCCTATCCTACCCTACCCTACCCTACGCTACCCTACCCTACCCTACCCTACCCTACCCTACCCTATCCTATCCTATCCTATCCTATCCTATCCTAGACTTCTTTGATACCTCTGACATACTTGAGCCTTTTGCTGCAGTGCCAGTCCATCTCATTCAGGGTCTTCTTCTCTTTCACTGACCCTCCACCTTTCCTAATATAAAGAATACCTCCTTCTAGCAATATGCCCAAGATACATGAAACAAAGCTTCACCATCCTTGCCTCTAAGAAGCACGGTGGCTGCATTTTACAAAAGGTTTATCTGTTTATTTTTTTGGCAGTCCGTGGGATATTCAGTACTTTCCTCCAACACCAAAAGACAAACACATCAATTTTCCTTTCGTTATCATTATTTGTTGTCCGTCTTTCAGATACATAACAAGTGATTGAAAAGATCAGAGGTGATATATGACTGAGTATTATGGTTATTTCAAAGTCAAAGTCATATTTTGGCTCCTGTGGATTTGGTTTAATTTTCCTCAGCTTCCGCTTGAACTTGCATATGAGTAATTGGTGGTCTGTTCCACAATCAGCCCCCGGCCTAGTTTTCACAGCTGATATTGAGCTTCTCCA
>NW_006399797.1:6914016-6942060 GCF_000299155.1 Elephantulus edwardii | reverse complement strand
GGTTGGCGCAGGATAGAGCAGTGTTTAGGGCTGTTGTGCATAGGGTCGCTATGAGTTGGAAACGACTCGAAGGCACATAACAACAACAACAACATTATGTTTAGCACAGGAATCCAGAATTAAGGTTGCATAGAGAAGTGTACTCAGGGTGTGGGGTGTAGGGGGAAGGGATGGGGGAATTGTATACTAATGAAGGAATTTTTTTCTTTTTCTTTTTGGAGAGGGGAGCGAACTGGTGGGGAGGGGTGATCAGGGAGAAAAGTGCGGCAATGAATGAATGAAAATCCAAAACCTCTGTAAATTTCTATTAAAATTAATTAAAAAAATTTAAAAAGAAATTTTATAAAAAAATCATGGCCTGAAGCATGTGCACTTTAGACTTCAAACAGATATCATTGCCCCTTGGCACTGGGCATTGAGATGTCCCTGACAGCAGACTTTCCCAACACAATAATACATCTTTTGATTTCTTGACAGTTAGTGCCAAGGATGTTGATTATGGGTACAAGTAAAATGAAGTAGTTGATACTATCAGTCCTTTCTCCATCTATCCTGATGTTGCCAATCTGTCCAATGGTGAGGATTTTTGTCTTCTTGATGTTGAAATAGGTGGCAGTCTTTAATCTTCTGTAGCAAGTACTTCAAGACCTCTTCACTTTTGGTGGGCAAGTTTAAAACACTATGCTTATGAAATAGGAATCCAAATCAGTGTTAATAAGTATTGTTGCTCTTTTTGTGAGCGTTAACATCACTTGGAGCTTACTTACTGAAGAGGGAATAAAAAATACATAGTAACCAGCACAGTATCTGCAGAATCCCTAGTCTAAAAAGAGAAAGAAAGCCTACAATCAAGGGTTAAGTAATTATTTTCTGTCCAACGAGGAGTTCGACGTAAAGAGGGGCAAGAGCCATAAGCAGTAACACAACGTTGTGGGAAAGATGTGAACTCTAGTATAGTAGTTGTCTCTATTGGAACTCCAATTCTACCACTTATCAGTTATCAACAAAAATCAATTAACCAAATCCATTAACAAGGTGTAGAGTCTAACTCATGTCAACCCTAACCCAAGTTTCAGAAGCTGAACATCTTTATCCAACTTTTCAGTCTGAAGCACAACACAACATGCTTCTCTGTAAAAGCTCCCCTAGCTGTCACTGGAGGATGGTAATTTATATTCTATACCTTTGATTCCCAAGTGCCGAATGAAAAATTCATAGTATACCCCTCACAGGGTCCTTGGGAGGATTAATTATAGAAATAGTTGCAAAGAACTTATGATAGTTCCTGGCACAGACAAAAACCCCTCATAAATGCTTATGACAAAAAGTCAAAAGATGTGTTAAATTGGGAAAATCAGCTGCCGAAGCCCTCCTTAAAATGCTAAAGAGCAAAGATAGCCATGTAAAGAGAAAGTTGCACCTCACCCAGGTCGTATTTTCATAGTTTCAGTTGCTTTGATTGCATCTAAAAGTTGTACAATGACAAGGAAAAGTGAATAATTCAAGTGGCTTTGGATTGTGATGTTAGCTAACACTATTAAATATACAGTAGATTTCCAAAAGAACAAACAAAAGTGTCTTCCAAGTGCAACCAGGATGCTCCATAGTGGCAAAGATGGTGACATTTCACAAACTCTGAATATGTTTTCAGGAGTGACCAGTCCTTGAAAAAGAGACATCAAGCTTGGAAAGTAGAGGGGCAAAGAAAGAGAATATGTCAATAACATTCAAACTCGAAACTCACTGCTCTCAGCTCACTTCTGACTCACGGCGACCCTCCATTGGGTTTCCAAGGCTGTAGATTTCAATGGAAGAGATTTCCCACCTTGCCTCTGAGAAGCCAGTGGTGGATTTGGATCACCAGAGAGTGCACGTGCAGCCTTTGGATTAGCAACACAACTCACTTTGTGCTTTAGATTAGTGGCACAGCAGTGTCACCAGAGCTCCCTAACTACAGTATTACACACTTGAATCCTAGTAATCACTAGGTGCTTATTTGTCTTCAAATCATGATCCAGCACAGCAATGGACAACAAACATCTGTTGATGTGCAAGAAGTAATGGGGTGGAGCTATGGCAGCCTAGTGAATAAGAAGTTGCTGCACTACCAGCAGCAGAAATGAACAATTTCCTCCTTTGAGATTTGCATCTCTAAAAACCTGCTATGAGTAGGTTCTAAATTGATGGCAAGAAATGAATGAGTCACATGACCACAATATTATCACAATTTTGCTGTTAATTTAGAATTGAATGAAAAGTAAAAGCAATGTGGGCTGTAATGGTAAGAACTGATGCTCATAAAAACAACTGATTTCTTTTTCTCAGTAGAAAGAGGAAAGAAAATAGTGTAAGGAGAGGAAGTCCCCACTTTTTGAGTAGCAGCTTTGAAAATATACAAAGTAAACTGATAATCTAAATATAACCCAGAGCTCTCTTAGGTTTCCTGCTTCTGGAAGAATGGGTTAAACTTGACTCTAACCTGCAACTTCTTGACTAAGCCAGGTGGCTCCTTTGGGACCTTTCAGAACTCCAGATAGCTTTGTTCAGTGCTTCTTAAACTGTACTCTTAAGCCTTGTGATATATTCATCACCCATCCATGAAGAGAACAAAAATTATTAGGTTTTTATGGTCAAAAATGTTGGGAGACATTGATAAGCAAAATAAATTTATTTTCCGAGAAATCTTACGTATAAATCTTTAGGAGAGGATGAGACACATACCACTATTCAGTTATATTTATCATGAAATTATTTTTGTTTAAACTCCATCAATAGCTTCTACTGCATAGAAGACAATTTTAATGGTCTGCTGTCTTAACAGCAGGAAGGAAATATTTTAGTAGCAAATAGAAAGAAATAT
Source organism: Elephantulus edwardii (assembly GCF_000299155.1). NCBI lineage: Eukaryota > Metazoa > Chordata > Mammalia > Macroscelidea > Macroscelididae > Elephantulus > Elephantulus edwardii. The sequence continues at coordinate 6,939,200 of NW_006399797.1, read as the reverse complement.
GTATATTAGTGGGGAGCAAAGGAGATTTAAGGAACCGAGCACTCATGAAGATGCCGGAAACATAATACTTAGAAGTTTATATAATACAGCAGCAGCTGTTTAATGACATTTTATGATCAAGATCTTACAGAAGAAAAAGTTTCTTAAATTCAGGAACTGAAGAACAAAGTCAAGCCTCGAGTGGTGTCAGAGAAGACTATTGAACAGACTGTGACTGATAAGAGAACAAACAGGTCTGACCTAGAGAGGGTAAAATCAAGTTTCTCCTTGGAGGCAAGGATTTTGAAGCTCTGTAGCACATACTTTGGGCATGTTTCCAGGAGGGACAAATCCTTGAAGAAGCACATTATGCATGGAAGGGTGAAGGGTCAGTGCAGGAGAGAAAGGACCCTTGAGGAGATAGATTTACCCAGTAACTGAGATATCAGGGTAGGTGTGTCAGAGACAGTGAGATTGGCTCAGGGTAGGACAGGGTTCAGAGATATTATGCATAAAGTCGTAAGCAAATTGAGTCTATGACTCAAGGACGCATAAGAACAATAACTGCAAGATTGAGTAGAAAGTGCTTCTCAGGGTTTCCAAGCCTGTAAATCTTTATGGAAATTGAAAGTTTCAACTTTCTCCCACATAACAGTTGGTGAATTCAAATTATGATCTTCTTGTTTGTAGCCTTAACTTAAACCATAGCATTACCAGAGGTCCCAGTAAGCAAGGCAGGTGAGCTTATTTCCTTTTTAAGGAAATTGGACTCTCTAGCCAATTGGAATACACCCCAATTCCAAAAACAAGTGATTTAACAGAATATGGAAATTATAAAACAGTATAATTAATATCATATGCAAGGAAAATCTTGTGAAGGATTATTTTTTTTTAATTTTATTACTTTTGTGTGCGTGTACCATCAAATCAGATCTGACTGGTACAGGAGGAGATTGTCCCTCCTTCCCCTGCAGAGCATCTGGTGGATTTGAACCGTTTGCCTCTGGGATTGTAGTTGCAGCTCCTTGCTACTAGGCCACCAGAGCTCCACTTGAAGGATTATTTTTTAATAGCTGGGCCACATTGATGGGAATTGCCAAAAATTCAATGTGGATTCAGAAGAAACCGTAGTAAGAAGGATATCATTGTTAATTTAAGATGAATCATAAATATCAAAAAGATATATACTGTGTTTTATTGACTATGCAAAGACATTTAACTATGTGGATCATAATAAATTATGGCTAACTTAGAAGAATTGGAATTTTGAAACATTTAATTGTGTAAAAGATACACATAGACCAAGAAGCTATTATCTAAACAGAATAAGGAAATATTCATGGTTTAAGATCAGGGAGGTTCTATGTTAGAATTATATCCTTTCTCCATATCTCTTCAATCTGTATGTTGTTGTTTTTATGTGACATCGAGTCACCTGATACTCATAATGACCCTATGTACAACAGCCCTAAACCCTGCTCTATCCTGTGACAATCTTATTGTTTCTGACACAACTACCCCCATTACCTCAGTCACTGAATCAATCCACCTCATCGAGGGTCTTTCTCTCCTGTGCTGTCCTTCCACACTCCCAAGCATCCGTCCACACATCCCTCTCCAAGGATGGGTCCTACCTTGCAACAAGACCAAAGTATGTCAGACGAAGCTTCAGTCTGTATACTAAGTAAATAATTTGTGAAGCTGAACTATGTGAAGAACAACATGACATCAGGATTGGAGGAAATCTCATCAACAACTTGCACTAGGCAAATGACAAATCATCCTTTCTGAAAGTGAAGATGATTTGAAGCACTTACTACAGAGACCAAAGGCTACAACCTTCAGTACGGATTACATTTCAACATCAAGTAAACAAAAAATCTCATCACAGGACCAATATATAATACCAAAGAAATCAATATCCAAGAGAGCAGCCATCAGGAATTAAAAAGACATGTTGGTTTGGCCAAATTTCCCGTCAAGAACTTCAAAATCTTCAAGAGCAATGATGTTGGTTTAAAGACTAAGGTTTGCTTGATCCAAGTCATGTTCTTTTCAATTATTCCCTAAACATCTGAAAGTTAGACAATGACTAAGAAAACTCAAAGAAGAATTGAAGCCTTTGAATTGTGGTGTTGGAGAAGAGTACTGAATAAAAGAACAAACAGGTCTGTCTGAAGAAAGTGGAACTAAGGTGCTTCTTGGAGTCAAGGATGGTGAAACTTTGTCTCAAATACTTTGGGTATGTTGTCAGGAGTAGGCAGTCTTTGAAAAAAAGACAGCATGCTAGGAAAAGTTGAGAGTCGGCAAAAGAGAAGAAAATCTCAACTAGATAAATTAATATGGTGACTGTAATGATAAGCTCATGGATGAAGATCATAAGGATATTGTCTCTATTTGTAGTTGACTCAATGGCATAGCAATAACAATATTCCAAAGCTGCAATGAAGCAGCTCATTGTTATGTTATTGTTATCAAGTGCCATCAAGCTAATGACTTATACCAACCTTATGAACAATGGCTCTGAATTTTTTCCAGTCTTGAGCCAATCTCATCCTCTCTGACTTGACCTCATTGCTACACTCACTGTGTTAATCCGTCTCATCCAGCATCTTCATCTCTTGCTCTGTCCCTTCACCCTTCTAAGCATTATGTCTTTCTCCAAAGACTAGCCTCTCTTGGCAACATACTCAAAGTATGTGATACAGAGTTTCAAAATCCTTGTCTCCAACAGGCAACCTGGTTTCACCCTCTCAAAACAGACCTGTTTGTTTTCTTGGCAGTCCGTAATAGATAGGTCCAATACTCTTCTTCAGTACCACAACTCAAAGGCATTAATTTTTCTTCTCTTATTCTTTTTCATTGTGCAGCTCTCTGATGCCTAGCAAGCAATTGAGAAGACCATGGCCTGGATCAGGTGCATCTTAGTCTCTAGACTGACACTGTTACTCTTTAGCACTCTGGAGAGATCCTTGACAGCAGATTTTCTGAATACAACTTGGTTTTTTAAATTTCCAGACTTCTGGTCCTAAGAGTCTCTGGACCTGAAATCATTAACAATTTCAATCTTTTCTTCATTTCTCATGATGCTACGTACTGGCCCAATGGTAAAGAAGTTTGTTTTCCTGGTGCTAAGGTACAATCCATACTGAAGGCCTGCAGACCTTGATCTTCTGTAGCAGTCCCTCCAAGTCCTCCTCAGTTTTGAAGAGCAAGGCTGTGTCATCTGCATAACACAGGTTGTTGATGAGTGGGCCCGCTATCCTGATGCTGCATTCGTCTCCCTGAAGTTCAGCCTCTCCAATGGTCTTTTCAACACATAGATTGAAAAGATACGAAGAAAGGATACATCCCTGATGCACTTCTTCCTCAATTTTGAACCATGCAGTGTTCCCTTGCTCTGTTCAGACAAACAGTATAGGTTTCTTAAGACCATAATCAAGTGTTCTGAGTCTCTCTTGTTTCTTAAGGTTAGCCACAATTTATTGTGACCTACACAGTCAAATGCCTTTGCATGGTTGATAAAACACAAATAGACATCCTGATCGTCTCTGTTTTTAGCCAAGATCCTTTTAACATCAGCAAAGATATCCCTAGTGCCACAGCCTCCTCTAAACCCAGCTTGTACGAGCTATTCCTATATGGAAATCTGCATTCTTAGCCCACAAGTGTGAATGAACTAGGAAACAATGTTAGTTTTCACTGACAACTATCCCTCAGGAATTTGTTTTGTTTTGTTTCTTTGCCTACATTTTACACAGGGTGATAATTTTCTGAAGCAAATACATGCTAGAGCTGCAATAAATGTTATGTTTTGAACAATGAAATCATGGTTGTGTCTCTGCACAGATGAAATAATCAAATAAAGTGGTTTGAGGATGCTTTTCCTTTTCCCTGAAAATAGCTCCCTCTTGCTGTTCATTGAAAAAATAAATCTCTTTATGGATGTTAAAATTCTCAATTGAGGGAAGTCAGTATTTTTGTCTCCCTGACAAGGTGGCTGAGCTCCAGCTGATCAAAGTAATCAAACAAAACAGCCCAAAAGTCCAAGTACAAATGAATGGATTGAGAAATTATGGTACATTTACACAATGCAGCATGCAGGAGCAATAACTTTGTAAATTATTACCTAACTTGGGAGGGAATGGAGAGCACTATGAACTACCTCAGTCCCACAAGGATAAATATTGTATAAAACCGTTATTGCAGAATGAGTATAAGGATCCAGGAGAGGTGGGAGAGACTGGAAGCAGAGGGATGTGGATGTACAGGAGGAAGAGGGGATTAATCATTGGGTTGTACAATTTGATCTTGGGGTGGTGAGGGAAATTGAAAGAGTTTGTTTGAATTTGCATTCGAGTTTTGTAAATAAACTAGTAGGGGGGGAAAAACAGACAAAAACAACAATCCCACTACCAATAGGTACATTGTTTAGCTCCCCATCCCACCTGGGCTTCTCTCCTGCCTCCCAGGATTTCCTGGTTCTCACCTGTGAAGTGCAGGAGTGGGGTGACTTCTTGCTCTTGCCCTACTCTTTGGTGACCCCTGTCAGATGGGAGTTCTGTCCGTCTAAAAAGATGTCCTAACGTATGAGTCATAACTAAGTGAAGTCTCTTGCCCAATGGACGGCCCTATTCCCACCACCTGCGCTGTGGGAAACAAGTTTTCACAAAGGGGACCCCCGGAATCTAGTTTAGAGAAAATGTCAAGTACTAGGCCCCAGTGGGAACCCAGAGATGTTTCTTTTCCCTGTTGTAGATATAAGCACAAGAGGGTGAGGGGGTGGGGTTGGCAGGAGGACCGCAGTGTGACTAGTGAGCTTGCCCTTTTCTTCTTCAAACCCACAAGAAAGAAATCCTGCCCAAATAATTAAATTTGTCTCTACTGATCCCTAAGGACCTGGTGGCTCAATGGTTAAGGGCTGGGACACTAACCTAGTTCATGATCAATAGCCTGTCTGTGAAGAAAGATGTGCCAGTCAGATTTGGTAAAAACCTTGAACTCACTGCTTTGGATTCCATCCAATGCTTAGCAACTCTACAGCTGATCTCTACAGTGGACTGCCCAGCAGGGTTTCCAGAGCAGTAAATCTGGGAAAGCTAAGCCCATGTCTTTCTCTCCTGCCTGGTTGATTCCTATCACAAGCTTTAGCTTAACAAAGCTCTTAACCACTGCACCACCAGGACTCCTAATAGGGTAACTGAGTCAGAATTGATTTGAGGTACTTTTACAAGGAAGAGAGTTCCTTCTAAGTCACCTTGTGTTGTCCTGGAGGGAAGGATGGGAGGCAGGGGAGGAGGTTTGTACCCACTAGGGAGCACATCTGCTTAGGAAGTAAAATGAGCCACACATTGACCGCCCAGCGAAGAGATCGCCCCCTGAGAATCCGCTGCTGGCCGAGGTGAGGTGGGGGCCAAGTTCAGGTGCCTAAAAGCCAATGGATCTGCAGACTTAGCATTTCAAGCTACAACACATACTGAACCTCTTGAAGTCAGCACTAAATAAAATAGCTAGTGGGGAGGTCCTGGCGAATTAGGGCAGCACGTCCTAGTCTGAAATAGCTTTGACTCTCCCAGTTCTCCAAGTTTCTGTAAGGGAAGCACGGGAAATTGCCAGAGTTCCGCATATTATGCAAGAGAAATCGAGTCCCGTCCCCCTCACCACCACCCCCGCCCCTTCCTGCAGCTGTGATGCAAAGAGGGCGAATTGCCGACACGAGGAGGGGTTGATGAGCCCAGGGGGTGTGGAGTGGGGAGTCCGCACCAGCAGTCTCCAGCCACTGGGGCCAGAGCGAGCGTGTTCCAGGGAAACAAACTCCGCCTAAGTAATTGAGTTCTGAACCTTGCGCTTTCTGCTCAGAGCGCACCTCCTGGCTTCCCACGAGTTGAAAGAGCAAGAGTGGAAGAGCAGCGGAGACCGAGAGCGGCTGTGTGGTCGGTGAGACGCGTGTGGTGAGACTCGCGCCCTGAGACGCCCGCGGAAGGGAGCGTGGAGCCCGGTGAAGCGCGGGAGCCGCCTGGAGAGCGCACGGGGCAGGCAGGGAGCAGCACCGGGCGGCAGGAAGGGAGCCCCGCCGGGAGCCTCCGCCAACGAGCCCGGAGGCATTGCACCGACACCATGAGTTTCTCCAGAGACTCTGGGGAGGAGGGCAATTCGAGCTCTTGGTGGCCTCTGGCAGCCGGTGGGACCAACAAGAGCAGGGAGAGCGAAGCGCCCAGGGAAGGTGGCGGGCAGGAGGCGGATGTGCGGAACGAGGAGCTGGCCAAGCTGGAGATCGCCGTGCTGGCTGTGACTTTCGTGGTGGCCGTCCTGGGCAACAGCAGCGTGCTGCTGGCGCTGCACCGCACGCCGCGCAAAACGTCCCGCATGCATCTCTTCATCCGCCACCTCAGCCTGGCGGATCTGGCAGTCGCCTTCTTCCAGGTGCTGCCACAGCTGTGCTGGGACATCACCTACCGCTTCCGCGGCCCCGACGGGCTGTGCCGCGTGGTCAAGCACCTGCAGGTGCTGGGCATGTTCGCCTCGGCTTACATGCTGGTGGTCATGACCGCCGACCGCTACATCGCCGTGTGCCACCCGCTCAAGACGCTGCAGCAGCCGGCGCGCCGCTCGCGCCTCATGATCGCGGCCGCCTGGGCGCTGAGCTTCGTGCTGAGCACGCCGCAGTACTTCATCTTCTCTATGATCGAGGTGAACAACGTCACCAAGGCCTATGACTGCTGGGCCACCTTCATCCAGCCCTGGGGGCCCCGCGCCTATGTGACCTGGATGACAGGCGGCATCTTTGTGGCGCCTGTGATCATCTTGGGGACCTGCTATGGCTTCATCTGCTACCACATCTGGCGCAACGTCCGTGGGAAGACAGCGTCGCACAAAGACAAGGGCGCCGAGGTGGCCAGCAGGGCTTTCCACAAAGGGCTCCTGCTCGCTCCCTGTGTCAGCAGCGTGAAGACCATTTCCCGAGCCAAAATCCGCACAGTGAAGATGACCTTCGTGATTGTGACGGCTTACATCGTCTGCTGGGCGCCCTTCTTCATCATCCAGATGTGGTCTGTCTGGGATGAGGAGTCCTCCTGGGTTGGTAGGTACCCAAACAATGATGAAGCCATGAGTGAGTGAATGAGAGAGAGAGAGAGAGAGAGAGAGAGAGAGAGAGAGAGAGAGAGAGACTGAGAGAGAGAATGAGAATGTGTGTGAATAGGATATCTTTTTATTCATCAAGGCAGTACTTTAGTACTTTACAATGTCCAAGTGCCTAAGAATCATTTCAGGAAACTCAAAGTTGCAAATTCCTTCTGTCTCCAACTTCTGATAAAGTAGAGGCCCAGAAATGTGCACCCACCGATCCTGAAACTACAATCCCAGAAAATTGTACCCCAGAGCCAGTTGAAAACAGAAGGATTGGTTTGTCACTGCCATGCTAATGTCTTGTCTGGAAGGCTATTGGATACTGAAAAATATTTGTCCTGTGACAACTGCTTTTTGTCAGAATTGTGAAAGTGTTACAATCAACATGAAAGCTTTACAGAGATGCCCAAACGATAGATAAAAGCTCATTGCCATCCAGCTGGAAATGACTAAGGAACTGACTAATAGCTAGCTGATAAGGGTTTAAAGATGTTAAAGGGTTAGAAGACAGATTTCTGAGAAAAGCAGAAGGCAAAATTAAGAAGTCTAACTTGGCATTTTGCTGATGTTCCATTTTTTAGTTAACCTAGGTAAGCTTCTTTCTTTTTCACTAATTTTAAAAGAATTCCTGATACACGCTAATATTTTTTAAAAAAATTGTTAGTCTTTATTCACTAATATGACCACAGATACCACCTCTGCATACAGCTCTTTATTTTTAATCACATTACAAACTAGAAAAACTAATGTAACAGATTTTATCCCCCTACCCGACAAAAGAAAAGTATCCTTTAATGTTAAAAAAAAATTCATTTTAATAAGAATTTTTTCAAATAAATAATAGGAATACTGTGAATAATAACTGTATTTGGGAAATAGGTGTCCAACAGGTTATTTCCTTTTGTTACTTTATATTAGGATAGAGTGTAGGGTGGTTAAGTGTTATATACTTTGGAAGTTATATATTCAGTAAATCATATGAGTGTGAATTTCATTTAAATGGATAAATATCCTTGCATGGCTATATTATTTCTATACACTATGAAAAGTGCAACATAAACACATTTGCTTTATTGTTGGTTAGCCATTCCCTATTGCTGTATTTTAAGCAGTTTCTTAATATTGCCAATTAAAAGATAAATTCAATCTAAGTCATTGGTCTGTAAGAATTTAGGTAATATTAATAAAAAATTATCTCATTTGTTTAAGAGTGTCGTGATGATTTCCTCTATTATTTCTAGATATAGACTTAATCATAGATCATAATTTATTTTCTATTTTAGCACAAACTCTGATTAAATCACCTCTAGTTATTTATGGCCTAATAAGAATGAGGAGACCCAAGGTTCTAGTTGATATAGAAAGGTCAGTACCTGCTAGTTTTTTGCTTTCAGAAGAAAAAAAAATCTTATCTTTAGAAAAAAAAATATATTATCAGTGAAATTGTTCCGAAGTGAGAGAACGGTAATATATTGCTTGACTAAGTGCCAATTAACTTAAATAATATATTGTTTGACTAGGACCAATTAATAGAAAAATATTTGAAAATTGTGTTGGATTAAGCTAACGTAGATATCCTTTTTAATATAGTCTAAATCTTTAAACTAGATTTTATATCTTTAAATCACATTTAACAATTGCTTTTTTTTTAAAAAAAAGCTCACCAAATCTCTAATTGAAGAAAAACACACTAAGTCTTGTAACAGTCAAAAATTTCAATTATTTTATAATTAATTTCCATACTATCATTCATATACATCATGTTTATTCCATTTACGTTGTGATTTATAGACTCATTCACATTTGTAATAATTTGTATACGTTGTTTCATACATTGTGTTTTATATAATTGCAATTGATCTATGACATGTCAGTTCTTCAATGATTATGCTCAGTATTTTTCATATTACAAAAATATGGTCAGTATGTTAAAAAAATAGCTACTAAACATGATCCAGCCCTCAGTGCCATTCTTTTCTCTATGTAGTTAGGATAATATAATACATGTTTACAGATTTCTTGAAAACGCAGCTATTCCTTAAATGTTGTAGCCAAGAAATTATGTTAGTGTGAGCACAAAGACATAAAGGTATTTTAAAAGATATTTAATATTCTTAATCTAACCCTAAAGTTCTTGTGTTCCCTGTGATTTAAATTTCAACATTTTAGTAGTAGTTTAAGATGTATGGATTCATTTCAAGACATTGTCTTTATGATACTATTTTACAACCAAGTCAGTTTCCATACACCACTCATTTCCTTGATCAATAAACAAAATAATGCCTATTCTCTATTAACCTAATTTTTTTAATTCTTCCCTTGGTTGATGCATTGGTCTGGTGGCATAGGGAGTTGTGCTTCTCACCCAAACCAGCACCCCACTGATGGTTTGACTCCACCAACAGCTCCCACCAGCATCTTGTCAAAGGGGAAAAAGATAGGATTCCCTTTGTGATTTACAGCTTTGGAAACTCAATGGTGGGTCACCTGAGTACCAGTTCCAACTAGCTGACAATGAGTCAATCGTAAAATGAGTGTATCAAGTGATCGGTTCCTTGAATTGAACGGTACAAACTAAACTTGCTTATGTTTTCCATGCAGATTCAGAGAACCCTGCCGTCACCATTACGGCATTACTGGCATCCTTGAATAGTTGCTGCAATCCCTGGATATACATGTTTTTCAGCGGACATCTCCTTCAAGACTGTATCCAAAGCTTCCCATGCTGCCGAAACATGAAGCAGAAATTCAACAAAGAAGATTCTGATAGCATGAGTAGGAGACAGACTTCTTACACTAACAATCGAAGCCCAACAAACAGTATGGGCACCTGGAGAGACTCGCCTAAATCGTCCAAGTCCATCAAATTCATTCCTGTTTCAACCTGAGCCTCTTAGTTTATACAGACTCTTGACAGACTTTCTAGCCCACTAGCTAAACATAATTTGAAAACACTAAAGGCAATGAACTTTGTAAGCGTAAGCCTATTCATTTGGTACAAGACTGTCATTCCAGTTGCATTTTCACATTGCTATGACCAAGAACTATAATTTACTTTTTATAAACTGTAAATAAAAAAAGGCAGTACCCTAAAATTTGTAAAGCTAATTTCCAGAAATATAAAAGAAGCTATATTTCCAGAAGAAAAATTACCATCACCCAGGCTTTTTAATTTTATTGTTGGTTCTTTTTTTTTTTTTCTTAAAAAAAAATACTGGTGTAAGTAGGCTTGTTTGATTTTAAAGTGTCATTTAAAATCAGGGCACTGTTTCTGAACAAAATGAGTTCATCATCAGCCTTAGCTTTGAAAGGTTTTCAAAGAGACTTCAGAGAAATTATGTTTCCTCCCAATAACAGCAATTTATGCAACAGAAAAATCTGGCCTCAGATGGTGGCCTAGAAATGGGATGGGTGGACTGGAGAAGACATGAGTCCCTGGGGTATATTAAGAAGGAGGTGACTGGTTCAGAGTAAAAGCAAAAACTTCCATAGACGCTCGAAATAATTTAAAATTTTGAAACAAGTGGCAATGGAATTGGCAGTGCCATCCATTGCTCTTCATCTTGTATTGGCTTTGGAAAGCATCATTATTAACTTCTAAAGCTATTGTTAGGAAGAGCTCATGGCTTAGTGATACGTAGTTGAGCTGCCAACCCAAAGGCAAGGGTTTGAATCCACCAACTGCTTCATAGGGAAAAGATTGGCACTCTCGTCCAATGCAATTCACTGCCTCAGAAAATCTGCTAGAGAGTCAGTTATGAGTCGGTTCCGAATCGAAGATACTTAACTTTGAACAAAGTTATTACCAACAGAAAATGCTGTTGAGTGACTGATAGGATCTTTTTCCTTCCCACTGCAATGCTGTTATAAAATTGAGAAATACTTGATTTTAGTAGAACAATCAAAAGTATTTAAGGTGTTTAGATTCTCTCAGAGCTGTAAATATGTTGCTAACATTGCGGTCATGTTTGGGGAACACATATTTCTAGATAAGAGAGGCAGAATATAAAATCTGCTTCTCATGGAACAAAATGATTTAGCATTTTTCTTCTGCTTCTCCCACCCAACAGTCTCAGAGTTGAGGAGAGGGAGGGTGGGTGGAATGGAAAGAGGGCATGATCTGCCTTTGTTATTCATTGCATGTTATTCACTGTTTCCTTGACCTTTTTGTAGGGTTGGTTACCTGCTTTGCAGGGTTGTTGTGGGAACTAAATGAAGTGGAACTAAATGTATGAAAGGAACTTCATAAACTGTAAAGTGCAAGTGCTGGTAATTGTTTTTATGATCCTCTTGGGATCTTCAGAATTGCTCAGCTTTTCCCTGTCTCGTTTTCATTAGTTAAAATTGGTTCAGTTCGTGTCTGGGATATAAAATCCTATGACTTAAATATAGCTCTGCTGATTTATGGGAAAGCATGGTCAATGGCCACTAAGTCTGACTCTTTTCTCATTTAAGGAGCGAACTTGCCTTCTTTGCGAGCCCTGGCAGTGCAGCAGTTGAGGGGTTTGGGGCAAAAGACCAATAGTTAAAACCTACCAATGTGTTCCAAGGGAGCTTGCCAACTTTGGAAACTGGAGCGTTGTTCTACATAGTATGATGGGGTGGCTGTTAGTCAGAATTCACTCCACAGCAACAGGTATGGTTTTCAGACAGACTCTTTGGAATGCAGACAAATTGAAGCCAACCAAGAATAGCAGTTTTGTTCATTTCTAAACAGAGGTAATTTATAATAACAGTCTGTCATTGTTACTGTGTTTTCTTAGTGGAACTCAGAGTTAGTTTTATACAAACTTTTTAGTTGATTCCTTCTTCTTTCAGACTCTGATTGTTTCAGACTACATCCTAAATATTTTGCATGTCATAAAGAAAGTGATGCTTGACTTTAATAGTATTATTGTAAATGCCTACGCTCTAGATAGAAGAAAATGTGTATCTCCTTTTGGAGATAAGAGAGCAAAGATTAAGTGGCATTGAGAGAAAGTGGAGCCATCAACTTCACTCCTCTTTATTCTTCCTTTCCAAATTCTCAGGTCATTGACTTGTACATTGAGATGCTCTTAAAAAAAAAAAGGCTGAACACTTTATAAAAATTAAACACTCAGGTTTTAGAGTTCTGCTTTCTCAAAATAACAAATGAATCTTTTAAATCTCACTGTCCAATGTGATCCATAAAATAATCAGCTCTTTATTATTTGATCCACAGTACAGTTTTGTGATCTGTCTATAACTTGGTTAATTCTTTTGATACATTCTTTTTGAAACTCTAACAACTAAAGCCCTTTAGATGGTGACAAAGACAAACCTCATTTTTTTTTCTAGATCCAGTTCTAAAATAACAATTTTGTGTATCCCTAGTAAAACAATTTAATGTCAATTTTATTTCTGGGAATCTCTTGTCAGATAATAATGAAATCTATCTACCTAGGTTGATAAATAAGGATATTTATCTTTAAAAAGACTTGAAGAAATATAAGATTTGTATCATGGTAGTTCCACACTAGCCAAGCATGTAATCTTATTCTCTGTGGTTCAGGTCAACAAACTTGACCTATCAAGTTGCTCATGTAATTTTATGTGTCTAAAAATTGCACCTGAATATGTCTCATAGCAGTCGTTCAAATGGAAAAAGTCCCATTTGTCTATTTAAAAAACAAGGAAACTTTCTGGAAAGATTTGCTCTTCCTGACTGAAGAGAACACTTGAGAAGTTACATGAAGGCTTATAGTCAAGAATATGTATATTGCATCATTGATTTACTTTTGCTCCATCATCCACAGGATAACTCACAGTAATGTACTTCTCTGAGTGAAGGGGTTCTGTGTGATCCATCAGAAAGGATAACTGGCGTCATTGCCTGTTGGGTATTAATATCTTTTGATGAAGAGGATTATTACGTATTTTAAAAAGATGAGTCATTTTAAAATACATAATAAGTACATACTAAGGTTGTCTTGAGATATTTACCCGAAGTCATCTAACAACAAATATGCACCGTAAGGACTTTCTAAAGTGAAAAGTACGAGGATTTTGTATTATATTTAATTTAGAATATAACTGACAGTACTTAGTTCATACCATAAGTTTTTCCTACATTAAGAATTTTGATCATCAAAGAAGTTCTGCACCATGACTGAGGAAAGGGTGTGGTATTAAAGACAGAAAAATGACAATGTAGTCTAATAATATGCAATATATTTCCAGACTTATTACAGTTGCTAGAATGCATGACCACTGATATTTAAAAGTAAACGTTAATACAATATTACATAAGTCAAAGAACTCAATTGGTTCAAGTTTTTCTTTTCAGACTTAAAGACCTGTATTTTTGTAACATAATTGGACACTCAGCTTTAAATTATAGACCCAAAGGTTGTCTCTATCATTAAAATATAATTAGAAACCATACAGAGAGAAATTGAACCGAATTCTTCAGCCCAATCACTGAAGATTAGGTTCTTTTAAAGTCATGGACTGTTTGTGGATTGTCATGGTGGAAGCAACAGCTATATTTGAAGTATGAGGAGGCCAGGCAATCCGTGATGTTGGAGGTGCAGAAATCTCCCCTGCACCCTGGTATTCCTCCATGGCCTGTACTAGGACCACACGTGCCCTGGACAACACTCCAAAAAACATGAGGTACGCTGGACAACAGATTTGAAACAATGATTCCTGAGTAGGATTTTATTTTAGCCAATTTAAATAAAAATTCACAGCAAGTCCAAAGCAAAGATTCTTTCATTTGAGCTCTGAAAACAGTATAAATGGATTAAATAATAAATTGTATGATTCTATTGCATATATAGACATTTTAAGTAAGTCATTCTAATGCCATATTTAGGGACATTAAATGATCTTGATTGTAAATATATATGTAATACATATGGTATATCAGCATAAAAAAACATTGTTATTGCTAAAAACATACTATTTCTTTCACTTTATAATATATATAAATGATCATATATATCATATATCAAAATATATATAATCATGTATTTTATCATATAATTACATCTTTCAACAGTGATTCAAATTAAAAATAAAAACAAAATATCAGTGAGTTAAATATTTGTGTATTCCAGAATATTCAGGAAAGAACATTTGAAAATCTTATAACAGTAAAATAAATAGGAGTTATTAGTGGCATAAAATAATTAACATTTCTATATATGAAAGTTTATCTTTCTTTCACAAGATGTAAATATATTCTGTCTTACTGTATTATTAAAAATGTATTGAGGATTACTGTTGCATACTTAATAGCATTTTTTTTACTTTTTTAAATAATCTATATGCCCTGGTTTATTATGCTATCCATAAGAAAGTCAATTTTATTCTGATTTTTAGTGAGTTTTGAAATGTTTGTGATTGTAGCCAATGTTTGATCTTTTAAAAATAGAAAGATAAGTTTGTGTCATTTTAATGGAAACAAATAAAATTGGTGAATTTATTATTCCATTTTATTGTGCATTGGCTTGTTTCTATAAATAAAATTAATTTTAGATTGATTTAAAGTTAATTAGGCCTATTTACAATCTAGTTTAAAATAATGTATATTGCAAATTAACTCCACTAATTTTAAAAATGTAAAGACCTGTTTCATACCAAGTAGCTGTAAATAGGATTATATTTGAGAGGAAAAAAAATGTTTTGCTTATGCCATTAGACTATTATCAAGAACAAGTAAAACTTTGTAGTGCCTTTCCAATAAATTATAATTCAGAAAGTATATCAATTTTTATATTGTAGCATTATGATAGAGGGTGAAGAGATTGAGCTTTAGTTTGCTTGGCTCCACAATCAACACTCTTGATGTGGAGTCAGTGAAAGTTGGCTGTCAAGGACCTCTCCAGAGTACCAAAGAGCAATGACGTCAGTCTGGAGACTAAGGTGTGCTTGATCCAGGCCATAGTCTTTGAAATTACTTGATATGCTTCAGAAAGCTGGACAATGACTAGGCATGATAGAAGGAGAATTGATGCCTTTGAGCTGTGGTGCTGGAGAAGAGTATTGAATATACCATGGACTGCTAGGAAAACAAACAGGTTCATCCTAAAGAGGGTGAAACTAGGCTGCTCCTTGGAGGCAAGGATTGTGAGGCTTCGTCTGACATATTTTGGACATGTTGCAAGAAGGGACCAGTCCTTGGAGAGAGACATCATACTTGGAAGGGTGGAGGGACAGAGAAAGAGAGGAAGACCATTCGATGAGACAGATTGATTCAGTGACTAGGGTAATGAGGGGAGGTCTGTCAGAGACAGTAAAGTTGGCACAGGATAGAGTCCGTTTCAGGGCTGTTATACACAGGTTTGCTATGAGTCACAAGCAACTCAATGGCACATAACAGCAACAACATACCAATTTTGTTGTGGTATGTGTTAAGACAATCAAAATAACCAGTTAACTGAGGCATATATACCATTCTAGCCAAAAATGCCATCTGTTTGCACATTTGTAGAAATTGCTTTTGCTGAGTAATTGGTAAAACTGACTCCAGGGACTCAAATATTAAGGCAATTTTCATCCAATGGTATTTAAAATTGGAATTCTTTTTCCTGTGGGATAATAAGTTCAAATCTCATTCATTTTCATCTTATAACATTTTTTTAAACAACTTGATCCTAATAGCAAGTACTAAAATATTATTTTGGATTTGGCTTAGACTCTGGACACAGTGAATGTCCAGATTGGAGAAAAGGGAATTTGAAGTCTCTATTTTAAAATATCACTGTTGTTTTAGAAATCACCACTATTGTATGAGACTTAAATACCAATTATAACTAGGGTTTATACCAAATATATTTTAACAAAATCATATGTGTTCTATTAAAACCTGTAGAAATTGTAAAGAAGCACACTGGTGTAGAATGTAGTCACTCATTCTGCACTTCTAATCTTTCTTAATCTCTTGGGTTGAGTGTTTCTTTCTGTATGCTCTATATTCCTCTAGTCAGATATGAATCAAAGTGGCTTGCAATGTTGGGTTATATGTCCATAGTCTCCAAGATGATTGTATCATATTTTTCTGAAAAATAGGAAATATATCCTCTTAATCTTAGGGCTAGTATATGGTCAATATTGTGTAGCCAGATGTGGTGAAGATATGAGATATTGTTGTTGCTGTGTAGTATAAAGTAGGAACTGACTTACTCAGAGGCTGTATATCACACAGGAAATGATTGCCTACCTTTCTCCCATAGAGTAGCCAGTGGATTCAAACCCATGCCTTTGCATTGACAGCATAATTTCTTACCACTAAGCCACCAGGCTCGCTTATAAGATATTAAGGATATTTAAAAGCAAGACTTTTTCATTACAAGGAAAAGCATTGCAGAATGAAAAGAGAACTTCTGTCAGAAATCAGGTACCCAAGTTTAACCATCATCTATAACTGGGAGACTGATCCTTGGAAGAGGGCATCACACTTGGAAAGGTGAATGGTCAGAGAAAGAGAGGAAGACTTTCAATAAGATGAGTTGATGCAGTGGCTGCAGTTATCGATGAAGTGTATCAGAGATGATGAGGATGGCACAGGACAGGACAGGTTCATAGGATGGTGATGAGTTAGACTTGGTTCGCTGTCACTTAACTGCAAGCAGCAGTGGTTCCTCAGGAGAAAGAAGAACTATGTCCTCCAGTGGAGGGTCAGCTATAGGTCAGTTCCCACTCAGTGGCAAGGACAGAGAGATGATAGAATTCTCTTGAGAAAGTAACTTTTAGATATCTAGACATCAAAGTAATATCTTGTTTTAAAAAAGAAAGAAATTTTCATATTCTAGCTTAAATGAAAATAATCTTTGTTACTTACACAATGGATGTATGTCTCTAAGCAAAAACCATTAGAAGTCTGTTGTGGTTGTTGTTGTTATGTGCGATCGAGTTGCTTGCAACTCATAGCGACCCTATGTACAATATCCCTAAACTCTGCTGTCCTGTGCCAATTGCACCGTCTTTGATACATCCATCTTGATTGATTACCCCAATCACTGAATCAATCCACCTCATAGAGGGCCTTCCCCTTCTGCGCTGTCCCTCCACCCTACCAAGCATGATGTCCCTCTCCAAGGACCTGTCCCTCCTTGCAACATGTCCAAAATATGTTAGACAGAGCCTTAGAATCCTTGCTTCCACGAGCAGCCCGGTTTGACCCCTTCGAGCATGAATCTGTTTGTTTTCCTAGCAGTCCATTGTACCCTCAATACTCTTCTCCAGCACCACAGCTCAGCGTGATCTTAAATCTAAATGTTATCTATTTATTATTTTATTGTACTGTAACATTTTATAAGACTCCCTCAACAAATCTAAGATATTTTCAAGTGAATTAAAACCAAAAATAGCCTGCACAACAATTTTTTCACTCAGATGATTATCAAACACAATGCAAACACTGTTTAGACACTTCTTTTCTTACTCGTTCTATCAACTTTTAAAATGTACTTCACTTAACAGGCCATATTTCTAAGCTATGACTCAAATTCTAAGCAAACATCAAATGGTTCCAAACAGCAGACTTCTTTCCCAATACCAGTGTGAGGTTTGCCTCTTGCTCCTTGGGTTGTATGGTTTGTAAGTGAGAAATGTAGGACCTGAAACACAATATGAATGAAGGATAATGTGAAATACAGTGTATAAGTACCTTGTAAGCAAACCAGCGTAAAATAATTTAAAAAAAAAAACACTGTAGTTATGTGCCATCAAGTCACCTATGACTTACAGGGACCCTATGTACAACAGCTCTGAACCCTGCTTTATCCTGTGCCAATCTTATTGTCTCTGACACACCTACCCCTTACCCCAGGTACTGAATCAATCCATCTCCTTGAGGGTCTCCCTCTTTTGTGTTGTCCCTACACCCTCCCAAGCATGACATCCCTCTCCAAGGACTGGTCCCTCCTTGCAACATGTCCAAAAAATGTCAGAGGAAGCTTCAGAATCCTTGCCTCTAAAGAGCAGCTTGGTCTCACCCTCTTTAGGACAAACCTGTTTGTTCTCCTAGCAGTCCATGGTATTTTCAAAACTCTTCTGCAGCACCAGAGCTCAAAGGCATCAATTCTCATTCTATCATCCCTAGTCACTGTCCAGATTTCTGATGCATAGCAAGTAATTGTGATGATTATGGCCTGTATCAGGTACACCTTAGTCTCCAGACTGACATCTTTAATCTTCAGTACTTTGGAGATGTTCCTGACAGTCAACTTTTCCCAGTGCAATTCGTCTTTTGACATCCTGGCTGCTGGTACCAAGAGTGTTAATTGTGGAGCCAAGCAAACTAAAGCTGTTTACAATCTCAGTCTCTTCACCATCCATCATGAGGCTGCCAATTGGCCCAGTGATGAGACTCTTTGTTTTCTTGATGTTGAGCTTCAATCTATATTGAAGGCTATAGCAAGTGCTTCAGGTCCTCCTAAGTTTCAGCAAGCAATATCCTCAAGAAAATTAAGTAAGCAATTCTTTGATATTTAATCAGTGAGTAGCCACATAACATACATAACATGGGAATGGATGTGAGTAGGTTAAGAGTACCTTAATGTCAGACATACGCTAAATAGTTTGGAGTTAAATTGTTCTAAAACCATTCATACCATCATTTGTTGTTTGTGCTACAGATGTAGATATATGCTTTTCAAATCCTGAATGTTAATGGACATTCTAGCTAGAAAAGAAATTTCAGTATCTTTGAAAAACAACAGGCTTTTTTGATTTACAGCTTCATTAAGATGGAAAACTACTAAATTTAGCTTTTGCTGTTTTAAATCCTATGATTAATGAATTTCTCTGTAGAAAATTGAGGTGTGTAACCAGTTAATTCCTGCTTAGTAAGTCTCTGGATAAATGAGCAGTGAAGGGACATCTACTATTAGGTTTCATGAATTTTAATATTTTTCCAAAGCATTTTTTGCTTAATTGGATGTTATTTTCCTCTCCTATTCAAATGCAAAAATGTATCTTGAAATATGTCAAGGATCAGGGGAATGGTTTCTCATCAGTTTTAATTTCTTTAGTACTGGATAAAGCCCAGGCTGCTCCTTGGAGGCAAGGATTCTGAAGCTTTGTCTGACATAACTTTAGGCATGTTGCAAGGAGGGACCGACCAGTCCTTGGAGAAGGACATCATGCTTGGGAGGTTGAAAAAACAGCACAAGAAAGGAAGACCCTTGATGAGATGGATTGATTCAGTGACTGGGGTAAGGAGGTAGGTGTGTCAGAGACAATAAGATTGGATAGGATAGAGCAGGATTTAGGGCTGTTGTACATAGGGTCGCTATGAGTCACAGGCAACTCAATGGCACATAAACAACAACAACATTGGGGAAAGTTTGTATCTTAGGCCATTCCCCATTTTCTTGTTCAGTTATATAGATTGAGTACAAGACAGAATACCGATGTTAAATCCAAATCTCCAAATTATTTCATCTCTTATTCCAGAAATGTGTTTCTCCTTCCCAGTAATGGGTTTGAACATGGATAAGTCACCATTTTGTGCAAGATAGCCATCTAACATAGACCCTCCTCTTGAGACCATTAGTTTCAGCTGCTCAGCTCTGACTTTTAACACCTGATGACACAATTCTCACTCACCCAACTGTTCCCACTTCTTGGTTCCATAGAGGAGTGCTTCTCAAACGTACAAGTAAAAATGTGCTGGGATCTTGTTACAAGGCAGATTCTGATCTACTTGGACTGATTGTGATATTCTGAGTTTCCAACAGCCACCCCCAAAATAACAAAAGATCCCACTTAAGGAAAATAAGGATGTGGAGGGAGTTAATAAAACAAGGTATATTAGTAGTAAATGGGTTTTTTTTAAATTTGTGTCTTTAAAAAAATAAAAACCACAAAGCTTGTGATTTCCAATGTTCTCAACATTTAACAAAGTAACACTTAAGTACTTTACTGGGGACTATAATTAATGTCAGAGAATATCATATGACTTGTTGGATGTTGTTGTTGTTGTTATGTGCCGTCGAGTCGTTTGCGACTCATAGCGACCCTATGCACAACAACCCTAAAACCTGCTCTATCCTGTGCCAACCGCACTGGCCTTCCCCTCCTGCGCTGTCCCTCCACCCTTCCAAGCATGATGTCCCTCTCCAAGGACCCGTCCCTCCTGGCAACATATCCAAAGTATGTCAGACGAAGCCCCAGAATCCTTGACTCCAAGGAGTAGCTTGGTTTAATCCTCTCCAAGATGAATCTGTTTGTTTTCCTGGCAGTCCGTGGTACATTCAGTACTCTTCTCCAGCACCACAGCTCCAAAGCATCCACTCTCCTTCTGTCCTCCCTAGTCATTGTCCAACTCTCTGATGCATAACAAGCGATTGCAAAGACCATGGCCTGTATCAGGCGCACCTTAGTCTCCAGAGAGACACCGTTGCTCCTGAGTACTTTAGAGAGGTCCCTAACAGCAGACTTTCCCATCGCGATACACTTTTTGATTTCCTGACTGCTGGTGCCAAGACTGTTGACTGTGGAGCCGAGCAAACTGAAACTGTGAACAATCTCAATCTCTTCGCCATCCATCCCGACTTGTTGGATAGAAAATTAATTACTCTGTAAACTTTCACTCAAATAACAGTAAAGTTTAAAAATAGAGCAAGAAATAAGTGCAGGTCTGAAAACAAAGGTCTGGACCAGGACACAAGAGCTGTCTAGTAAAACATTTAGAATCTGTAAATGTGGGAAATTAAGATGACCTATTATGACTGAATTTTATGATTTTAACTATCTTCCTTCCATTATTGATGCTTAGCACACATTTCTTAGAAAACAAAACACACTGTGGTCCAGTGGTTTTGGAGACATAGCAAACCTCTGTCAGGGCTCCAGGACTACACATTTCAACAGGAGATGACTAAGGAGCCTTCAGTGGACTCAAACCCCCAGAGAAGCACAGCCTTTGAATCAACAGTGCAATGGACCAGGAAAATCCAATACCTGCATGAAACAAAACATAAAAAAAGAAATTAAAATAATAATAACCCTCAAACTCACTGCCAGTGAGTTGGAACTAATTCATCATTGACCCTCCAGTGCATTTTCAGAGGTAAAATTGACACAGGATAGGGCAGGTTTAGGGCTGTTGTACATAGGGTTGCTATAAGTCGCAGATAACTCAATGGCACATAACAACAACAACATATATCATACTGGAGAAGAAAGTCCATATTTCTCCCATGGAGCATGTTGTGGATTCAAACTCCCTGCCTGTGGGTTGGCAGCATAACCCCTTATCCACTAGGCCATCTGAGTGCTTTAAAAATAGAAAACTTCACCATAGAGAAAAATAACCAAAACACTCCTAATTATTGGCTGTTTCTAAGCCTGATAGATACTTTGCTACTATTAAACTTATTATATCATCTTTAATGTTGTTGTTATATGTTCTTGAGTCAGAACTAACTCAGAGCCATCTTGCTAGTGAGTTTTCAGAGGCCACCAATTGCATGGGAGGAGATTGTCCATCTTTCCTCCATAGAGCAGCTGGTAGATTTGAACTGCGTATCCTTAGGATGGCACTACAACTCCTTACCTCTAGGCCATCAGAACTCCCTTATAATTGTTGTTTTGTTGTTGTGTACTGTTGAGTCTGAGCTGCCCCAGAGCTGACCCTCCAGAGGGGTTTCAGAGGCAGTTAATTGCAAGAAAGGAGACTGCCCAGCCTTCTCCCACCCCTTATAATTACACAAGAAAAATGTCTTACAAACTAGAAAATTAAAATTTAGACTAATTGGTTTGATCACACAAGCACCAAATTCAAGCAATTTAAAATCAGGCTTACCTTACTTTGTTTTAGTATCCTCAAGGCTGCTTTAAAGAAATCATTTTCTATCGGTCACCACAGTCTCTGTGGTTGTGACATTTCACCATCTTCTACCAAAATGTAATTGATAATTGTGAAGTCATTTAGATTTAATCCGACACCTCTCTAATGAAGTACTAGCATGAACAGGTTGTTTTCTCTTGAATAAAACAAGTTTTTCCACTCAGTTTAAAAGCAGTCAAGTCCTTACTGGAGTGAATGATTTATATTTTTTTATAATTTCTAAAATACCATCTGAGTACAAATCAAATCCTTGATCAAAGTTAAAACCCTAGAGAGAAGTGAGACTGTAACTGAACAAGTCCCCCTGTTCTTGGAAGTGCTGTATGAACTCTCTGGCACAACTCTGACATGACACCCAAGAGACACACCACAAATACTACTTTTCATTACTTTGCAGATATTTATAGTTTAAACTAGACATTAGCTACATATTGTCACCATTCAAATGGAAATATTGTTTGTGTATGGAATACTACAAAGTTACAAAAAATTCTTAAGCACTGGGATTATACTGTCATTAGATGTCATCAAGTCGAGTACTACTCACAGCAACCCAATGAACAACCGATCTGAACATCGTCCTATCCTGTGCCATCCTCACAATCTCTGACACACTGAAGGTCGGTCATTGTTGCAGCCTCTCTATCAACCCACCTGGTTGAGGATCTTCTCATTCGCCACCCCTCTACCTTTCCAAGCATGGTTTTTCCTTGGAGAGGAAAAACCTCTCCTAGCAACAAGCCTAAAGAATTGATGAAACTTCACATCATCTTCGTCTCCAATGAGCACTCTGACTTCACCTTCAACACACGTATCTGTTTGTTCTTTTGGTAGTCCAGGAGATACTCAGCACTCTTTGACAACACCACAATTGAAAGGCATCAGTTCTTCTATCATCCTTACTCATTGTCCAGCTCTCAGAAGCATAGCAAGTGACTAAAAAGACCATGGCCTAAACCAGGCACACCTTTGTCCTCAAACTGCTATCATTATTCCTCAGTAATTTGGAGAATTCCCTCACAGCAGACTTTCCCAGTACAACACATCCTCTAATCTCCTGACTGCTAGTATCAAGTGTAGTGATGGTAGATGCAGGTAAGGTGAAGTCATTAACAGTCTCAATTCTTTTTCTGTCCGTTGTGATGTTGCCTATCAATTCAGTGGCAAGGATTTTTGTTTTCTTGATGTTGAGATATAATCCATATTGAAGAATTATATTATTATTATATTTTATTTTTTATTATTATTGTTATTATTCTTTCAACCTTCTGCAGCAAGTACTTCAAGTCCACCCCACTTTTAGCAAGCATACAGTGGATATGCTAAAGGAGACAGACAGGCAATAAGCACACCACCACCAAAATACACAAGATAAACAAGTGCTATGAGTAAAACTGAAAGGATGGGCAGAGAACAACTGGGTTAGGATCTCTACTCCTCACAAAGTTACACTGATGGTTCTCACAGTGACCTGCTATCCTCCATCAGATTTCTAAAGCTGCAAAGCTTTGAGGGAGGAGATTGGCATCTTTCTTCCGCAGACTTGAATCTCTGACCTGTGGGTCAGCAATGCAATGTACTGTACCACCAGAGGTAGTATCCAGGAAACATTTCATGTGGCATGATAGGGAGAAGTGTTTGGAAAAAAAACATTGCTAACTCATCATGTGAAAATAAAAAAAAATATGTAACTAATTTTATAAATTGCAGCATTAAAACAGAGAAAAAAGGAGGAAATTGGCTTACTACAATCCATTCATTGAACGTTTCCATTACATCAATTTGTTTATCCTCAGGAATAATAAAAGCCTCTATTATTACTATTATTGTCACTTAATGTTCTAAAAGCTGTCAGAAGTATTAAAAATAAAGTAGAAACAAAAAGTACTTATATGGAAGATATAGAATTATAAAAATTTTCAAATCATAGGATGTTAAAAACCAGATTTGCATAAGAAAGCTACCAGATAAAAATAAAGAGCATTTCCTGATACCACTGTTACTGTTGTTGTTAGCTACTGTTGAGTCCACCAGGACTCAAAGCAACCGTATGAACTAAAGATCTGAATCTTGCCCTATCCTGCATCAGCCTCATGATTTCTGACACACTCCAGCTCATATTTATAGCCATGGGTCAGTACATTTCTTTGAGGACATTTCTCTTTCTCTGACCCTCTGCCTTACTCAGCACAGTATCTTTATCCAAAGACTTTTCCCTCCTGACAACATGCCCAAATTATGTGAGACAAAGTTTCACCATCCTTGACTCTAAGGACCTTTATGATGGCACTTGCTCCAAGACAGACTTGTTTGTCTTTTTGGCAGTTCATTCAATAGTCAATATTCTTCACCAACACCATAAATCAAAGGCATCAATTATTTTCAGACTTCCTTATTCATTGTCCAACTTTCTGATACATCAGAAATAATTGAAGTTCCACACTTGAGTCAAGTGTCTCTTAGTCTTCAACCTGATGTCCTTTCTCTTTACCATTTTGAAGAGATCTTTGACAGTAGATTTTCCCCAATTCAACTCTGAATTTTTTTTGACTGCCAATCCCATGAATGTTGATGGAAGATCCAAGTAAAAAAAAAATATTCACAACTTCAATCTTTATCTATCAGGTATTGCCTATCGGCTCAGTGGTGACAACTTTTGTTTTCTTGATGTTGAAATGTAATCCATACTGAAGTCTTTGACCTTAAGTAAGAGCTCAAAGTCCACTTCACTTTCTGCAAGCAAGTCCACTAGTCCTTTGTCAGTTTGTATACTGTGGTGGCTTGGGTATTACTGTGATGCTGGAAGTTATGCTACCAGGATTTCAAACACCAACAAAGTCATCCGTGTGGACAGGTTTCAGCAGAGCTTCCAAACAGAGAAAAAGAAACAGGGCTAGTCATCCACTTCCGAAATAATAGGCTTTTGAAAGCCCTATAGATAGTCTCAACACACACTTAAACTAGACAATACAAAATATTTAACTCTTTACAAATAACGTTAGAAAAATTTAATGAGATAAAATAATGATTGTTGTTGTTGTTGTTATGTGCCGTCGAGACATTTGCGACTCATAGCGACCCTATGCACAACAGCCCTAAAGCCTGCTCTATCCTGCGCCAACCGCACTGCCTCTGACACACTCATCCCGATTAACCCAGTCACCGAATCAATCCATCTCATAGAGGGTCTTCCCCTCCTGCGCTGTCCCTCCACCCTTCCAAGCATGATGTCCCTCTCCAAGGACCTGTCCCA
>NW_006399797.1:6899227-6907591 GCF_000299155.1 Elephantulus edwardii | reverse complement strand
ATCTTCTGCAACAAGCACTTCAGATTCTCCTCATTTTCAGCAAGCAAGTTTGTGTCATCTGCATAATGCAGGTTTTTGACAGGTCCTCTTCCAGTCCTGATGCCACATTCCTCCTCATAAAGCCCAGCTTCCTGAACGATCTGTTGTGCATATAGATTGGATGCATCCCTGATGCTTTCCTTTCCTGATTTTGAACCATGCAGTGTTTTCTTACTCTGTTCTAAGGACTACTTCCTTGTCCCAATATCGGTTTCACACAAGCACAATCAAGTGTTCTGGGATTCCCAATTTCCTCAAGGTTGGCCACAATTTGTTGTAATGCGCACAGTCAAGTGCTTTTGCATTTAGTACATGAAAGACACATAGATATTCCTCTGGTGCTCTTTGCTTTCTGCCAAGATCCATCTGACATTAATGATAATGTGTCTAGTGCCATGACCCCTTTAAACCCAGCTTGTATTCCTGGTAGTTCTCCATCAATGTACTGGGCCAGTAGCTTTTGGATAATATTCAACAGGATTTTGCTTGCATGTGATATTAATGATAATGTGGGTCATTTTTTTTCTTTTGTAATGGGAATAAATACGGATCTCTTCCAGTCAGTTGGCCAGATGTCATCCAGGTTTCTTGGCACAATTTGGTAAGCACATCAAGGGCAGCATCTGTTTGTTGAAATATGTCAATTGGTATTCCATCAATTCCTAGGACTTTATTTTTTTTTCAACTCCTTCAGAGTAGCCTGGATTTCCTCCTTCATCACCATTGTCTCTTGATCATACATTTTTTTCTCATATTTCTTTTGTGTCAGCAAATTCTTTTTGGTACAGTAACTATGTATACTCCTACCATCTTCTTTCAATGCTTATTGGATCATTCAGTATTCTGGCCATAGCATCCTTAAGTATTGCAACGTGCAGCTTGAATTTTTTTTTTATTTCAATGAAAATGTACAGAGACTTTGGATTTCCATTCATTCATTGTTGCACTTTTCTCCCTGCTCACCCCTCCCCTCGAATTTTTTGCTCAGTTCCTTCAGCTTAAAAAATGCCAAGTGAGTTTAGCCCTTTTCATTTTCAGACTCCACCTTCTTGCAAATATCATAAATATAAGTATATATTAATATGAAAAATATATACATATTTCTCAGGTAGCTCAAATGTTAAAAACAAATGTCCAAGGCTAGAAGATCTTCAAAAACTAAAGCTCCTCGAATTCTGTTTTGTAAACACTATCACCTCTCTGATCCAGGGAGTCATCTATTAACTTATAATCACCCTCACCTGGGACATTATATCGCAATACCAACAATGTGCCTCAGCTGAAGGCTCCAGGGACTCATTCTGTGATGCCACAACTGGCCTCAGATGGGCTCTGTACCATGATTTTTATATGCCTGATTTTGTGTTAGAGCAGAGACACTAAAGCCACAGGAAGAAAGCCCAGGAGCAGAAGCTCAGAAACAAGAACATTTTTCCAAAACTACCTGAGGGATAAAAACTTCCCTTAGAACTGGTGCCTGAATTCAGACTTGGAGCCTTCTAAACCGTGAGATTTATCTGTCAGTTTGTTGTATTGGTATGATCTGCATATTGCAAATTACTTTAGAGCTTACATATCCATATTCTTTCTTATTGGTATGATCTGCATATTGCAAATTACTCAAATACTTTAGAGTTTAAGTATATATATTCCTTCTTGTTTATAATTGTTCTTATTAGTGAAGCATTTTTCTGTTAGTTTGTTTACTAAGGTAACTTGTGGATGCTATGATGCTGAAAGTTGTACTACCAGTGTGTCAAATTCCAGAAGTGTCACCAACGGTGAACAGACTTTAGTAGAGCTCCAAAATTAAGACAAATTTGGCAGAAGAATTGGCCATCTATTTCTTAAATGCAGACCTTTAAAAACTCTATGCATTGTTGTGGAACACAGATAGTTATAGTACTAGAGATAAAGCCCATATTGGAAATCAATCAAAATGAGGAGAAACAGCTGCAAAAATCTTTTAGCAGTTGGAATGTGGAATGTAAGAAATATGAATCTTAGAAAACTAGAAGTTGTGAAAAATGAAATGGAATGCATGCATGACATTCTAGGCATTAATGAGATTAGATGAAATGAGTTTAGCCATTTTTAACCAATTACATGATATACTATGACAGAAATAAAATAAATAGAAAAAGAATGGTATTTCATTCATAGTTTAAAAGACCATTTCAAGTTCTATCTTTATATTATCCATACATATACAAGGAAGTCCTGTTAATACAACTATTACTCAAAAATACATACCAATCAATAGTTTAAACCAAAGAGGAGGAAAGTGAAAATTTTTGCCAAATTCTGTAGTCTGAAATTGACCAGACGCACAATCAAGATGCAGTAATGATAATTGGTGACTAGAATGCAAAAGTTGGAGGCAATGATGATAGAATGGTAGTGAAAAAGTATGGACCTGGTGACAGAAAAGTCCAGAAATGGAATGATTTAATTTTTTTTTACATTCAATGTAAATATTCATTGCCAATACATTAAAAAAAACAACGCACAAATGGTGACATTCTGTATGAACCTCATTAGATAGATGTATAGGAATTGAATTGACTACATCTGTGGAAGGAATAGTTGGAAAAGCTTAATACCAGCAGTCAAAACTAGGCCAGGTGTGGACTGTGAAACAGACCACTAACTACTCCTGTGAAAGTTCAAATTGAGGCTGAAGAAAGCACAACAAATCCATGAGAACCAAAATATAATATTGATTCTGTAACTCTAATTGAAGGTATAATTGAACTTGAATTTACAATTCATCTTAAGAGTGGATTTGAAATATTGAACATTAGTAATGGAAGAACAAATGAGTTGTGGAATGAGATAAAGTATATCATCCATAACAGTGCAAAAGGTCACTATGAAGACAGGAAAGAAGGGGGAAACCCAAAATGGATGTCAGGAGAGACCCTGAAAATTCCTCTATGGTCTTAAGAATGCAAAACACACACAAAAGATGTTGAAGTAAAAGAACTTACAGAAGATCCTAAATGGAAGCTTGAGAAGACAAAGCAAACTATTTAATGGAATATACAAAGAGCTAGAATTGGATAATAATAAAAAAGCAAGAGCTTGCTTGACATTTCTCAAGCTGAAAGAACTGAAAAGTACATTCAAGCCTAACTTGGCAACACTTAAGAGAACTAGAAGAAAAATTTTGAGCAGCCAAGGAACTATCAAATGGAGATGGAGAATACACAGAATCACTGTATCAAAATAGTTGGCTGATACTGAAACATATCAAGAAAATGCCATCTGATCAAGAAGAGCCAATGGTAATGAAGGAAGAAGTTGAAGCTGCACTGAAGGTATTAGCTAAAAATAAAGCCCCAGGAATTGACAGAGCACCAATTGGCATGTTTTGAGTAACAGATGCAATTCTGGATGTGCACACCAGTCTACATCAGGAAATTTGGAGGACAGCTGCCTGGTAATTGATGGAAGAGGGCCATATTTGTTCTCATTCCCCAAAAAGTTAATCCATCAGAACGAGAAATTATCAAACAATAGCATTACTATCACATGCAAGCAAAAAACTAAGATCACGCTAACTGTGTGAATCTTAACTAAAGCTATGAAGACAGTACATTAAAAATTTCCAGAATTTCAAGTAGGATTTAGAAGAGGCCATGGCACCAGGGATATTAGTATTGATATCAGATAGATCCTGGCAAAGCGGAAATCAAAGAATGCTAGAAGCTCCTCTACTTGTGCTTTATTGACATATAAATGCATTTAACTGTGTGAATCTTAACAAATTATGGCGAAAATTGAGAATGGAAATCATAGAACACTTAATTATGCTTATGCAAAAACTATAACTAAATCAAGACTCTGTTGGGTGAACAGCCCAAGGGAACAGTTCTTTTTGTTGTGTACATGGAGCCAGAACTAAGCTATAGTTGACCCTCTGGTGGGCTTTCAGAGGCCATTTAATTGCAGGGGAGATTGTCCATCTTTCTCCTGCAGAACAGCTGATGGATTTGAACCAAGTACCTTCAGATTGTATCACAACTTCTTACCACTAGGCCATCACAGTTTAAAATTTTTAAATGTGTGTGTTAGCCTGTATCTTTCCCCCATCCTATTTAATCTGTATGCTGAAAATTATTCAAGATGTTAGACTCCATGAAGAAGAAAGTGACATCAGGATTTGAAGAAGACTCATCACTAACCTTCATTATGTAGATAACATAAACTTGCTTCCTGGAAGTGAGAACTTGAAGCATTTGTTACAGAAAATCAGTACTGATTGCATCTCAATAAAAAGAAAAACTCTTACCACTGGACCTATAAACATCATCATGATAGATGGAGAAAAGATTGAAACTATCAACAACTTCATGTTACAATCCACAATTAACACCCTTGACACCAGCAGATAAGAGAACAGGAGACATATTCACTTGGAAAATCTTCAATCAAAAACAACTATGAGATATCCTCTCATCCCAGCAACAATAGTTCAACAGAACGGCAAGCAACAAACGCTGGTGAGGTTGTACAGAGATAGAAACCCTTATTCACTGGTGGTGGAAGAGTGAAATGGTGTACTGCTATGGAAGGCGGTTTGGTGTTTTCTCAAAAAGTTTGAAATAGAAGTATCATTTGATCCAGCAATTTCACTAGTGGGAATATACCCTAAAGAAACCAGAACCATCATCCACACAAATATATTCACATCCATGTCTATTGCTGTTTTACTTACAAGAACAAAAAGATGGAAGCAACATAAGTGCCCATCAACAAACAAATGCATAGAAAAACTATGGTATGTTCATACAATGGAATACTATGTTGTTGTTGTTAAGTGCCGTGGAGTTGCAGGCGACTCATAGTGACCCTATGAAGGAGAGTCCTCGACGCTTGGGTGTCTCTCATCCTCTCTCCAGGTTCATAGGGTTTCCAGAGGCAAGCTATTACCGAAGTGGATGCCACTCCTGCTTCCAAACTTGTTTTAATCGGGGAGATCCACCCCACTCTCTGTCCTCATTGGGTAACCAGTCATTAACGCATTTGACACACATCAGTGTCACAGTGTTCGGCCTCACAGAAATCACAAGTTACTGCTGTATGGCAACTATGGAATACTATACAGCATTGAAAAAAATGAACTCAGAAAACATTATACAACATGAGTGACCCTGGATGCTGAGTGAAGTATCTCAGTCACAAAAGGGCAAATACTGCATAGAACCACTGTTGTTAAGCAAGTCTAACATGGGGGGGGGAGAATAGGATATGAATGGATTGATAATGAATAGTAAATTGGAAGAGATGAAGTAGAGAACTGTTTAAAAGGAATATATTACTAGGCATTATATGTACAACAGCCCAGAATATATTACAAAAAGGACTTGGGGAGGGGAAATATTTGTGCAACAGTGAATGAATATTAAAAACAAAGTGAACAAGGGGAGGGGAAAGAGAAGAAGGGGTAAAATGTGCAACAATGAATAAATGAAAATCTAACTTTTCTGTAAACTTTTTCTAAAATCACAATTAAAAGGAAAAAATTTATTTAAAAAAGAATGTCTGTAGTCAGGGACCTCTCCAGATTAATGAAAAAGTGATGTCAGTCCATCTGCTTCAGATTATGGTCTTTTCAATCATTTGCTATACATCTGAGAGACTGGCAATGGAAAGGGTTGATGCCTTTGAGTTGTGGCATTGAAGAGACCTGATTATCCCATAGACTGCACAAAGAATAAACAGATATGTCTTGGAGAAGGTATAGCCACAGTATTCCTTGGAGACTGATAAAGATGATAAAGTTTCATCTTACATACTTTGGGACATATTGCTATAAGAAATTATTCCTTGGAAAGGAACATCATACTTAAAAAGCTGGATGGTGGTAAAAGAGAGAAAGACCTTCAGTGGGATGGATTGGCACAGTGACTGAAGCAATGGGCTCAAAGACGTCAGGGATTGTGAGCACAGGAAAGGACAGGGTTCAGATCTGCTATTCATAGGAGTTCTCTGAGTCATACTCAACCCTACAGCACCTAAAAACAACCATCTGCTTAGCAACCACCACCAGGACTGAGTGCATATGTATATGATTGTATTTATGTTGTAGTAGTAAACACACTAAATAGGTATTAATAAATCCACTGTACAAACAAGAAAAATGAAATTCAAATGAGATAAATTTCTTGAATTACTCATCTTTTCTCTTTTAGAGCTGTTTATTGCCTCACAACATTGCAGATAGTAGGCATCCAATAATTCTTTTTTTTTTTTAGTTAGTGAATGAGTGAATGATGCACAGCTCTAAATCTTGTGCTTCTTGATCTACATCATGCTGCCACTTAAATCTTTATATTCTTACAGCAATCAACTTTTGTAAGGTGCGAGATATATTCTCAGTAATTGGTAAATAAATGGCTCAATTAGTTAATAAACTAACAGGTGCTACGATTTCAAATGAACATAGACTGTGTCCTGATCCATTCATCTGTTTGTAATAAAGCAGAGTGATGTTTTTTTCTACATGGTATAATCTAATGAAAAGGTGACTTAACTAATATCTTTACACTTTCTGTGATACCTCACAGTATTAAATTGCCACAATATTAAAGTTAGAAGTGTGATTTGTCATTCTCATCTTCTCCATATTTCCTGCTTTTGACTTTTCTAAGACTCTTCAGAGCTCAAGGTGGCTCTCTCATCACGGAGATTTCACCAGCACTTCCAAGCATTGTTGCTGCTGCAACATTCTTTATAATTTGATCAAATTCTGAATATTTCTATAAGGCACATTTTGTGAACAAATTTACTTGGTAATAACCAGACTTCTGAGTCAAGACCTTAAAGCTAAAGTTCAGGCTCATTTTTCTTTGTTGTTGTTATATGCTACTGAGTCGACTGCGACTCATAGCGACCCTATGTACAACAGACCTATACCCTGCTCTATTCTGTGCCAATATTATTGTCTCTGACACACCTATCCCCATTACCCCAGTCAATGAATCTATCTATCTCATCCAGGATCTTCCACTCTTGTACTATCCCTCCACCCTCCCAAGCATGACAAGCCTGTCCACAGGCTGGTCCCTCCTTGCAAACATGTCCAAAGTATGTCAGATTAAGCTTCAGAATCTTTGCCTTCAAAGAGTAACCTGATTTCACCCTCTCTAGGACAAACCTGTTCTCCTAGCAGTCCATGGTTCATTCAATACTCTTCTCCAGCACAACAGCTCAAAGGCATCAATTCTCCTCTATTTCCTAGTTATTGTCCAGCTTTCTGATGCATGCAAGTAATTGCAAAGACCATGGCCTGAATGAGGCACACCTTAGTTTCCGTATTGACATTGTTGCTCTTCAGTACTTTGGAGAGGCCTCTGACATCAGACTTTGTCAATGAAATTCATCTCTTGATTTCCTTGCTGGTCCCAAGAGTGTTGATTGTGGAGCCAAGCAAACTAAAGCTATTAGCAATCTCAATCTCTTCATTGTCTATCATGATGACATATACCTAGAGGCTAGACAGTTGATTAACTAGACCAGCATGCTTATCAACAGAAACAAACCAAGTAGAATAAAGTTGATATCTCCCTCCACTCTGCCTTCTAAAACTTGACCTAACATACCTACAGGTGGAATTTAATGAACAACTGAAATATTAGGCATAAGAGAATATTTTAAATGTCCTTTTTTCCTTTTTCAGACACAGTAGGGCAAGGTGACACTTGAGGACTTTAAAATAGAAGTTGATCACCTCAGCATATAATATTTCCCAAACATATTTGACAACAAGGTCTTTTGTTCTAGAGCATGTTGTGATAATAGCTTTTAGGACTACACATTTGGAAATATTTCCATGGTTACAAATGGCAAATGATCTGAAGGAGAATGTGACTCATCACTAACTTGTACCTTAAGAACCTCTGGTGGTCCAGTGTTTGCTTGGTAATTGGAGGTCATTGGTTTAACCCCACAAGCAGCTTAAAAATGTGGCAATCTGCTTCTGTAAAGACTCAACGGAAACAACCACGTAATGCCTTCAAATTCATCGCTGACCCTCCAGTAGGTTTTCAGAGCCTGTAAATTGCACAAGAGGAGATTGCCCATCTTTCTCCTACAGAGCAACTTGCAGATTTGAAAAGCCTGCTTTGAGGTTGGCAGCACACCACCTTGCCCACTAGGTCATCAGAGCTCCCTCTGTAAAGAGTATAACCTTGAAACCCTTATGGAACAATTGTGTTCGGTCACACAGTGTCCTTATGACTTCATGGCACACACTTATACCAAAATAATTACCAGATCAATTTTAAATTTAAACAAAATGAAAGTGTCAAAGTACAAGAA
>NW_006399797.1:6881461-6890305 GCF_000299155.1 Elephantulus edwardii | reverse complement strand
TAAACCCAGCCTGGACTTCTGGAAGTTCTAATACTAATAATGATTAGTATGTTTTAATATGAAACATACTAAGCTACTACAGAAGATTGAACATTCCTAAGTTGTCAGTTTTTCTTAAATTAATATATAGCTTTAACATACTTTCAACAACAAAAATACCACTGATGATTTGTTCTTAGTTTTACTAAATATTTAAGAGTTCATCTGGGTAATCTGCAATGATAGCAGCTATGTCTATGGAGTGGAGGGTGAGAAGAGTGAGGGTGAAGAAGAAAACAAAATTTCACTTTTTCCTATTTCAGCCTCAGTAGAAGTCTCTTAGTGGTGCAAACGTTAACATCAAAAGGTCTGTGACCTCAGGCCCACCCACAGGCCCCTCTGCCGACAGGCCTGGCAGTCAGCTTCCACAGAATCAGCCCATAAACTCAAAAGCACAGCTGGTGTACATGAGGTTTCCAAGAGTCAGAACTAACTCAGCAACAAATGGTTTGGCCTTTACTTCTATAAAGATTTCCTTTTTGGGGTCTTTTAGTTTGTTGGAATTGGGGTTTCTTTAAACTGCAAACCTATCTTACTACCAATGAATCCATTCCATAGCAAACTCCCATCAGGTTTCCAAAGCTATGGAGGGACGGATTCTAACCACTGGATGTTGGTAGCTTTTGGGATAGTAGTGAAACTTGCTACAGATCATGTCACTTAACCATTAACAATGATGAACATAAAACTTATCTAAATAATACTTTAATAACATGTAATAAAGTCTTCAAAAGGCAGAAGTATCAATCCTCACATAAATTGACATATTTTAAGGCTTTTGGCACAAAGACAAGTAGATTAAATACAGCAGCTTGTGCAAAAATAGACTCTATTTCATAGAGAAAAAGAAGCCTTGACAATCAATTAAAGAGAAAGCCATTGTTCGATAAATGGTACTGACACATTGGTTAGTAAACACAAAAAGAAAATTCATTTCCTTTCCCAATCTGCTCTCAAGGACTGCTTTAAAGTGCTAAAAGTAAGGGTGTCCATATTTAGATAAAGGAGCACCTGACACAAGCCATAGTTCTTTTTAATTGCTATGCACGCATGTGAAAGTTAGACAGTTAGTAAGGAATTTTTAAGAACCATGTTCTTTGAATTGTGGTGCTGAAGAATAGTTCTGAATATTCCACCAACTGACCAAAAGAATCAAACAAGTCTGTCTTGCAGGAGGTGCAACTAGAGTGTTTCTTGGTGACAAAGATGGTAGAGAAGTCGGCTCACTTACTTTGGTATGTTCTTAGGAGGGGTTTGTTCTTGGAAAAAGACATAGTTCTGGGATAAATAGAGTGTTATTTAAAGAGAGGCAAACCTCTACAAGATGAATTTACATAGTGCCTGAAACAATGGTTTTGAGCAAGGTAGAGACTGTGAGCATGGTGCAGGATATAACAAAGTTTTTGATGGGTTTCTCCTAGTGTTGCAATGGGCCATAGGTCAACTCAACAGCATGTAACAACAACAACATACTAAGTATAAAACAAATGTCAGCAGTAATCAAAATTCTAAGGTAAGGAGAACCTTCTAATTCTAAAAGTGTGATGTTAAAAAATAAAAGGAGAATATATTTAAAATTTAAAATAGAGTGAATCGATGAAAAACTTCTCTTGAATGTCTTCTTTAAAACACTTCTAAAGAATGTTTTAATATATGACTCCTACTATGACTCTTACTACCACCTGCCTTAAGTCCAATTCCCAATCATGCTGACACAGTGTGTATCAGAGTTGAAGTCTACTCTATAGAGTTTTCAACAACTGACTTCAGAAGTAGATCACTAGGGCTTTTTACTGAGGCCCTTGGTGGTGAACTTGAATCTCTAACCTTTTGGTTAGCAGCCAAGTGCTTCAAACACTTCTTCACTCTGGTGCTCCATTAAAATGTGGTAAGGACACTACCCTCTTGGAAAAGTAAAAGAAAAATTCTTTCATTGTTTTACAATCCCTCCCCCCAGGTCCACTCCACTATACAGCCTTCAGTCTGAACTCCTGTCATGACAAAAATACCTAATCAAATATCCCTTTTAAACAGTTTTCTCCCTCTTCTGTTTCAATGCAATATACATTATTGAACCCAGTGTCCTAAGGGGGAGGGTTGGGAGGGGAGAAAAGTGAAACAATCAATGAATGGAAATCCAAAGTCTCTGTAAATTTTCATTGAAATTAATATTAAATTTAAAAATAAATAAAAATTAGAAAAAAATGTGTTAAGGCCTGAGATTCAAATCCACCAGCTGGTAGTTGAGACAAAGATAGGCAATCTCCTTTTGTGTGATTTACTGCCTCTGAAAAACCACTGGAAGGGCAGCTATGAGTCCATTCTGGGCTGCAAGTACTGAACAACAACTATCTTTCATGTCTATAATTTACTTGCAACTTTTATGTGAGGAGAAAGAAGTAAAACCAGTCACTATTTTTAAAAATCAGAAAGCTAATAAACACATCTGTAGCTCAATGATCTGTTCAGAACAGATATCAAACCCAACATTGTATAAATATACAAAGATTTAAAATGTTCCATCTGACTACATTTAAATTGTAATGGAGATGAAACACTGATGATCCAGGTAAAAACAAGAACACCTTTCCACAGTAGATGTTAATTAAGTGAATCCGACAAGATGGTGTTGGCCCTGGTACCAGATAGCATAGTGTACTGTGTTCTACACTGTTAACTGAACATTTAGGGCTCAGATCTACCAGATTACTCACTCTTTGGAATAAAAACCTAAATAATTAGTTTCTGCTGCAATTTACAACCTCAGAAGCCTTGTGGATGGGTGCTGTGAGTCAGGTTTGACCTTTTTGGCTTTGAACTAAATTAAACATGAAAAATTTTTCTGCTGTGATTTCATCAGGTCCTGTGGTTTAAAAGGTACACATTATCTAAGTGTCTAGAGAATAACTTTTCTTCAAGTGCTGAAAATAAATTTTACTTTTAGACTGCCTGGAGAATTTTCTTTCTCTTTTTTGCCTTCTTTTTAAATAATTTTTTAGCCAAATTGTAAGGATTTTGTTTGTTTTTTAATTATTTACTAGTTTATTTACAAAATTCGAATACATTGTTTTCCAGAACAGATTCTTCCAATTTCCCTCACACTCCACCCATCAAATTATACAACCCCATGATTAATCAGTCAATACATAAAACACACTGCTAAAATGCCTACCTGAAGTTAGATTTGAACGTTTTATGTTTGTCTATTTCTATCTTCCCATATAATGGACTATGAAGCTGAACTGTAATCTGAACGCAACAGATTTTCATTAAAAGGTTTCTAAAGGATGTTCTTAGAATTAAAGACAAATGAGTCATATCTCATTTAAAACTAAGATCTGATTTCCTTGATTAAGATCAGTTGTACTAGCAAATAATCTTTTTCTTTCTACTGGTTTTCAACATGTCTGCATTCTGAGAAAACATTTTTTCTATGCTTTTTCTGTCATTGTAGTTAGGCGAGGTCAAGTCACTGGAGCGACCTAGCGATCCTATGCACAAAGAATGAAACCTTGCCTGCCCTGCACTATCTTCACAATGTCCCCTGCACTATCTTCACAATGTCCACTGCACTTGAGTCCATGTTGCGGTCACTGTGTCAGTCCGCCTCGTTAAAGGTCCTCATTTCTTTCTCTGATGCGTAAGGTTGTTTTCCAAAGAATGCCCTCTGTGGATAACCTGCCCAAAGTATGTGAGACACCAATCTCACCATCCTTGCCCCTAAAGAGCACTCGGACTTCCCGTTTTCTGAGGTGGTTGTTGTTGTTGTTATGTGCCGTCGAGTCGCTTGCAACTCACACAGCTCTAAACTCTGCTCTGTCCTGTGCCAATATCATTGCCTCTGACACTCTCATCCCGATTACCTCAGTCACTGAATCAATCCATCTCCCAGAGGGCCTTCCCCTCCCGTGCCTGCCCTCCACCCTCCCAAGCATGATGTCCCTCTCCAAGGACTTGTCTCTCCTTACAACATGACCAAGGTATGTCAGATGAAGCCTCAGAATCCTTGCCTCCAAGCAGCATCCCGGTTTAACCCTCTCCAGGATGAATCTGTAGGGTTTTATATTCTTCTAAATAGTGTATATATGGAGAGTGCCCGAGTGGCAAGAAGCTGCACTACAATCCCAAAGGCATGCTGTTTGAATCCACCAGCTGCTCTGGGGGAGAAGAATGGGCAATTTCCTCCTCGGTGATTAACTGCCACTAAAAACCCAATGGAGGGTCAGCTAGGGTCAGTTCCTACTCTACGGTACATAACAATTTTTAGAAAATAAATATTCAAAATACCACCTGAGACATATGAATTTGAACATAATATTGCTGCTATTTTTATGCAATGCTTTAAACTTAAACTTTTGCTCTGAGAAATAGAAATTATTTTTTGCCACTGAAACTCCTTTGTAATATTTAGTAGCTTGCAGAAAGAACGAACAGTCCTGAAGGCCTTTGCTCCTAGGCTTTGACCTAAATTTCCAGTTGGCTATAAAGCCATGCACTAAACCTCAGTTTATTGGCCACCAGCTTGTTCCCTAATTGACCTTTTGCAATCCTCTCATTGACCCCTGAATCTCTGACCTTAACTGGGGCAGAGATCTACTCTAACTAAACCATCTGGAAACACGATCCAGGGAGTCGTCTAGCTTCTGTTAGCTTCTTCCCTGTTCTTGAACCTCTCATACCAGATCTGAATCCCTGGCCATAAACTGACCCATATCAGACCAAACATAGCTTTGGCATGTCCCCATTGACACTGATTTGAGTGAAACCTCAGAAGGTGTCAGAATCTCTCCATTTGGCCTATTACTCCCTGATACAATGCCTTACCTGTATCTAGTTTAACTCTGTTATTAATTTTTATGACATTGTTTTGATATTTATTTTTTAATCACAAATCTGCTTAATAATCAAATCAGGGATCCTCAACACTGTGTATAAATTAGGACTACATGGAAAAACTATAAAAAAGGGAATATATTCACATCAAATCAGAATCAAAACAGAATCTCAGAAACAAACTTACATATCTGCAACTCAGCAATCCTACGTACAATAGCTCTGAAGCTTGCTCTGTCCTGAGCCAGTTGCACTGACTCCAACACATCTGCCCCCATTACCTCAATTACTGTATCAATCCATTTCATTCAGGGTCTTCCTCTCCTGCACTGTCCCTTCACCCTTCTGAGTATGATGTCCTTCTCCAAGGACCAGTCCCTCCTGGCCACGTGCTCAAAATATGTGAGACGCAGCTTCAAAATCCTAGCTTCCAATGAGAAACTTGTTTTCACCCTCTTCAAGACAGACTTATTTGTTTTCTTGGCAATCCATGGTATGTGCAAGATGCTTCTCCAGCACCACAGTTCAAAGGCATTGATTCTTCTTCTGTCATCCTTAGTCATTGGTCAGCTCTCTGATGCATAGCAAGTAATTGTGAAGACAATACTGGATCAGGCACACTTTAGCTTCTAGATTGACATCATTGCTTCTCAGTACTCTGGAAAGGTTCCTGACAGCACATTTTCCTATGTAATTCATCTTTTTATTTCTTTACTGCCAAGAGGGTTGATTGTGGAGCCAAGCAAACTGAAGCTCTTAACAACCTCAACCTTTTCTCCATACATCATGGTGCTGCCAATTGGCCCAGTGGCAAGAACCTTCGTCGTCTTGATGTTAAGCTTCAATCCATATTGAAGACTATATAGTCCCTGATCTTCTGCAACAAGCACTTCAGATTCTCCTCATTTTCAGCAAGCAAGTTTGTGTCATCTGCATAATGCAGGTTTTTGACAGGTCCTCTTCCAGTGTCCTTATGACTTCATGGCACACACTTATACCAAAATAATTACCAGATCAATTTTAAATTTAAACAAAATGAAAGTGTCAAAGTACAAGAATAAATTACAGGTAAATAAATAATAAAAATTAGGTAAGGTGAAAGAATATAGTCCTGAAGCACACCTTTCTTGATTTTATGCTATCCAATGTACTGTTACTCTGTTCTGACAACCACTTCTTGGTCTAGAGATGGTTTCACATGCGCACAATTAAGTGTTCTGGGATTCGCACCCTTTTCAAAGTTTGCCAAAATTGATTGTGATGCAC
The DNA here is from genome assembly GCF_000299155.1 of Elephantulus edwardii. NCBI lineage: Eukaryota > Metazoa > Chordata > Mammalia > Macroscelidea > Macroscelididae > Elephantulus > Elephantulus edwardii. Next base: position 6,884,167 of record NW_006399797.1, on the reverse strand, counting down.
ACAGTCAAATAAATGCCTTTGCATGGTCAATGAAATACAACTAAGCATACTTCTGGTATTCTCTGCTGTCAACCAAGATCCATCAGACATCAACAATTATATGTCTGTTACCATAGTCTTTCTTAATCACAACTTTAATTTCTTCTGACAGTTCTCTGTCAATATACTGTTCTAGCCATTTTGGATAATCTTCAGCAAAAATGTACTTGCATATGCTATTATTGATGTTGTTTGATAATTTCCACATTCTCTTATATCACTTTTTTTGTGGAATGGAAATAAATATAGATCTCTTCCAGTTGATCGACCAGGTAGCTGTCTTCCAAATTTCTCAGCACATACTGACAATGAAGTATAGGGCTTCATCTGTTTGTTGAAACATGTCAATCGGTTTCCTGTTGATCTCTGGGCCTTCCACCCTCCCCCCACCCAATGCCTCCAGTGTACTTTGAACTCCTTCTATTATTACCATTGGTTGATTCTTTATCTTATGCTACTTCCTGAAATGTTTCTGTGTCAGCCAATTCTTTTTGGTATAGTGACTCTGTATTCCCTTTAACTTTATGAAGAAAAATGTGTTGTCAGGATCAGCGGAAGACACATTAACAGACTGCATTAAAATCAAGAAGACAAAAATTCTCATTAGTGGGCCAATAGGGTAACATAATGATAAATAGAAATAAGATTGAAGTTGTCAATGATTTAATTTTGCTTGATTCACAATCAACACCCTTGGTACCAGCCATCAAGAAAAAAATGTGTTTTATTAGGAAAATCTACTGTAAAGAACCTTTTGAACATGCTCAGGAGCAACAAAGTCAGTTAAAAGATTAAAGTGCACCTTATTCAAGCCATGATCTTTTCAATTACTTACTGTGCATTTGAAAGTTGGACCCTGACTAAGGATGACAAAAGAAGAATTGATGTCTTTGAGTTATGACGCTGGAGAAGAGTACTGAATTTTCCATGGAGTGTAAGAAAAAAACATCTTCGAGAAGGTGTAGTCAGGGTAATCCTATTAAAGGCAAGGATAATTAAACTTCATCTCACATACTTTGGGTATGTTGTTAGGAGAGGTTCATCCTTGGAGAAGGGCATCATGCTTGAAAAGACAGTGGCTCAACAAAACAGAGGAAGACCCTCAACAAGATGGATTGACACAACGACTGTAAAAATGAGCTCAAACTTACCAGAGGTAACAAGGCTGGCACAGGATAAGGCAAGTTCCGACTCCACTGCTCATAAGGTCGAGATGAGTTGTGGTTGGTTCAATAGCACCTAAGGGTATAATAAAAAGATGGGAGCACTTTCCTAATCCTTTACCTTATTCAGGAATTATAAAAAAAATAAAAAACACTGATAATTTAAAATTTCTATTGTTTATAGGGGGGGAAACCTTGCTGGGATGATAAAGTGGTTGACGTATGTTTCAAAAGCAGAAAAAATTATTTCCCAAAAGAAAAATCGATAAAAGACAGGAATAGGAAATTAATAAAAGTAGGCCTATGTAAAAATAATCAAATTCATAAACTAATGGAAATGACAACAGTGAGGAATTATCCCTCAGACATCTAATAAGGAGAGGTTTAAAAAATGTTAGTACTTAATATTAATAAGGGGATGAAAATATGTCATACTAATCTAGCTTAACTATAAATTGCTACAGATGTTCTAGAAAATGATCTGGCACTATTTCCAAAACCTGAGGATATGAATTCCTGTAGAATGAAAAGCACGATTGTTAAACTTTATATTAAAGGGAAATAATTGGGAAAGTGAGATTTTTTTTCTTTCACTTGTCTAAAAACATTGCTATATAAGAGCAAAACTAACTGAAAACAAAAATGTCCAATTGTAAGTGCCTGAACACGGGAACTGTACTGGTGCAGTTGGTTGAGAGTTGCACTTCAGCTCTAGTAATGCCTTTCTGGTGGTTTGACTCAGCAAACCTAAGGGAGGAAGATAGACAATCTCTTCCTGTGCGATTTTAGTCTTGGAACCTAATGGAGGATTAGCTCCAAGTCTTCTAACTTAATAACAACAAGTACGAGGGGTTTGTTTTGTTTATTTTATGTTGAAAAGTAAGGAAACAGATATTTACCAAATAAAAGGGAAACCTTTGCCACTGAGTTGATTCTAAGTCAAAGTAGAACCGTTCAAACCCCTATTAGAACACCTGTTCCATAGGTGCTTCAATGGTGGCTGTGATCTTTCAAAAATAGGTTGCAAGGCCTCCTACTAAGATGCCTCAGGATGGGTTTGAACCTCCACCCTTTTGGTTAGTAGTTGAGCATCTATCTATTAGTATTATCCACCATATACTTATGAACTAAATATTAACATCCACTTAAAATTATAAGATCTTCACAATGTATCCTTTTCTTATTATTATAATTGTAATGAAGGTTTATAGAAAGATTGGGTTTTTGCTCATTAATTGTTGCAAATTTTCCTCCCTACTCTTCCCCTGGTCCACTTTGCAATGCAAAGCTTGTTCCAGATTATTGTCATACAAATAACATCTAGTCATACATTTCTTTCAGACTCCTTTTCCCCTCATTCTTTCTAATGCAGTGTTCATTAACCATCCACTTTTTTCCTATTCTCCCTCACCCCCCCCATATCAGTCCTATTTTATAACAACAGTGGGACACAGCATCTGTTCTTTTGTGACTAAGATCTTTTACTCTACATAATGTCTTCCGA
>NW_006399797.1:6864575-6879536 GCF_000299155.1 Elephantulus edwardii | reverse complement strand
AGAGGTTGAAACCAGGCTGTTCTCTGGAAGCAAAGATTCTGAACTTCTTCTGACATATCTTGGACATGTTTCAAGGAGGAGACATCCTTGGAGAGGGGCATCATGCTTGGGAGGGTGAAGGGACAGTGCAAGGGAGGAAGACCCTGGATGAGATGGATTGATTCAGTGACTGGGATAATGGGGGTAGATGTGTCAGAGACAATATGATGGGCACAGGATAGAACAGGGTATAGGGCTGTTGTATATAGGGTCACTATGGGTCCCAAGAAACTCAACAGCACATTACAATTGTGACAACAATAACAATGGTAGAATTTTAGTTGGTGACCCTCTCATGGATTGTAAGGTTATTTGACTTGTTCTGAGCTGTAGGGGGAGGGTTTCTTGGGGGACTGAGCATTTACTTGCTCATGTGGGACTCTTCAGAATTTATCTTTCCTTTGCCATGACAACTGGTAACATACCAGGTAATGACTTTTTCTGTTTAATCCACACCAATGATGGAGATGATTTGAAAGCACAGATTGACTTATAGGTAGAAATGTAGAAAAATACCAAATTCTTGTTGTTTTAATATACTCACACCCTGTAATGCGCAGGAGAGGAAAACCATGGATGAGATGGAATAATACAGTAACTGGGGCAAAGGGGGTTGGTATTTGGAATTGGTGGCTCAGAACAAGGCAGGCTTCAGAGCTGCTGTGCATAGGGTCGCTATGGGTCCCAGGCAACTCGACGGCACCTAACAACAACAGTCACATGAGGTGTATACACTATGAATATCAATATGTGCCTGGGAAGGTGGATGAAGATACAGTATATTGTAAGAGCTGTGTTGTGATTAACCTGTGTTGTACAGCACAGGTTAGATTCTAGGTGATTTAAATTCATTTTCCCTTTTCTTATTTTGGTACTCTTCCTACAATGATCATGAACAACTTTAAAAATAAATTATGCATTACAATAGTATCTAGCAGTGCCTCTTTTAAAAGATGCTTGAAATTCTTTTGATGGGGAAAAAAAAAAAACCTACCGTGAGGGGAAAAACCCTTTTTTATGAATGTGTTTCTTTTTCACTTCTCCCTGCTATATATGTCAACACTCTTGGTACCAGCATCCAGGATATCAAAAGATTAATTACATTAGGAAAGTCTGCTATCAGGAACTTCTTCAGAGTACTGAAGAGCAACAATATCAGTCTGGAGACTAAGGTGCACCTGATCCAGACCCTGGTCCTCACAATTATTTGCTATGTATCAGAAAGCTAGGCAATGACTAGGGATGATGGAGAATTGATGCCTTTGAGCTGTGGTGCTGGAAAAGAGTACTGAATATACCCTGGGCTGCTAAGAGAGCAAACAAGTTCATCCTAGAGAGGGTGAAACCAGGCTACTCCTTGGAAGCAAGAATTCTGAAGCTTCATCTGACATACAAGGAGGGACCAATCCTTGGAGAGGGATATTATGCTTGAGAGGGTGGAGGGACAATGCAGGAGAGGAAGAGCCTTGATGAGATGGATTGATTCAGTGAATGGGGTAAGGGCAATAGTTGTGTCAGAGACAATAAGATGGGTTCAGGACGATAGATCAAATTTCAGAGCTAAAGTACCTAGATCACTATTTGTCACAAGCAACTCAACAGCATATTACAAAAACAACATATCTCATCAAATTGTCTTTTCCTTGCCTTTGTCTTCATAGAAATTCAGAACAAAATTTTTTGCTTTAAAGTTCTATGTCTTTTTAACTTCGTTTTTAAAAAATAATGCTTTATCCTTTTCTCAAAATATATCTATACTTGATTTTTATGTTCAGTGTTCCTAAAAGCTTTATCTTAACATAATATCCATTTTATAAGCAGCCTTGAATTCTGTTTTTAAGTGTTCAAATAAAAATATATTTCATAAAAAATAAATTTACAAAAGAATTTCTGTTATATATTTTCCTTGTCAACAGAGGCCATAGAAAAACCCCTACTGTCATCACTTCTATTCAATATTATACTGGAAGTACTTGCTATGGCAATATAACAAGAGAAGGAAACAAAAGGCATCCAGATTGGCAAAGAGTTGGTTAAACTGTCACTGTATGCCACTGATATTATAGAGTACAAAGAAAACAAAAACTGAACCAAAAAGCTGTTAGAGCTAGTAGATCAATTTAGTAGAGTGACAAGATATAAGATCAATATCCAAAAATCAGTGGGATTCCTCTACAGTAACAAAGAGAACTCAGAGAAGGAAACCAAGAAAACAATATCATTTACAATACCATTAAATACATGTTGCTATCAGAAAATTAAGCTAAATGTAAGGACTGTTGACAGCATCATGATAGGTGGAGAAGAGATCAAGATTGTTAACAATTTCAACTTGGTTTGTTCCATAATCAACACTCTTGGTGCTATCAGTCAGGAAATCAAAAGACAAATTGCACTAGGAAAATCTGCTGCCAGAGACTTCTCCAGAGTGCTAAAAAGCAATGATGTAATTCTAGAGACTAAGACCTAAGGGTTGTATTCTATTTCCACACCTGTTCAATCTATATACTGAGCAAATTATGAGAAGATGGACTCTGTATAGAGGAATGTGGCATTAGGATTTGAGGAAGACTCATCAATAACCAGCATTATGCAGATGATACAATCTTACTTGCTGAAAGTGAAGAGGACCTAAAACACTTGTTGCAGAAGATCGAAGAATGCAGCCTGCAGTATGGATTACACCGCAGTATCAAGGAAACAAAACTTCTTACCACTGGACCTATAGGCAGAGGATGTTGGAGAGAGGAAATTGAAACTGTCAACAGCTTCATCTGCTTGGAACCACAATTAATACTGTTGGTATGAGCAGTCAGGAAATATGGAGAGAAGCCTTGTACTGGGAAAATCTGCAGTTAGGGACATTTACAAATTATTGAGGAGTAATAATGTCAGTTTGAGGACTAAGACACATCTGATTCAGGCCATGGTCTTTCAGATTACTAGCTACATATGCATCTGAGACCTGGAAAATTAATAAGGATGACAGAAAAAGAACTGACACCTTTGAGCTGTGATGTTAGAGAAGAGCACTGAACATCTCATGGACAGCCAAGAAAATGAACAGGTATTTCTTGGAGATCCTGCAGTTGGAGTGCTCTTTGGAGGCAAGAACGATAAGGCTTCACCTCACATATTTTGGACATATTGCTAGGACGTGCTATTCCTTGGAGAGGGACATGATGTTGGGAAGAGTGGAAGGACAGCAAAGGAGAGGAAGACCCTCCACCAGCTGGATTGACACAGTGACTTCTGCAATGGGCTCTTGTCAGCAAGGAAGTGTGAGGATGGCACAGGACAGGACTGGGTTCAGATCTTTTGTTTATAGGGTCACTGTGAGTAATGCTTGACTCAAGAGCACCTAACAACAGCAACAACAAAATACCAATAAGCATTTTGTATGTATTATTTGATATTTGTTATAATGGTGCAGGATAGGGCAAGGCTTACATGTATTGTTCATATGAGTATGTTGTTCACTATGAATCTTTGTCTACTCCATGGCACATAACAACAATATGATCTGATGATCTATTTATAATCATTATTGTTATTAATGACAGGCAAGGAAACTGAACCACAGAGCAGTTAAGTAAGTAACCTAGGTCACACAGCTTGAAAATCATGTCATACATAGAATTTGAATCTGTTGATTTGACTAAAGAGCCTCTACTCTTACTTAATAGTAATACTCATATAGTAGATTTTTCTTCCTGAGAGACAAATATACAACTTAGTTATTTTTGTTTCAACATAATGCCATATCTTAAGCACGTTTCCTGTTATTCCCTCCTCAACATAGATTTCATTGATAGCAGGATCATCTATACTAGAAACTTAAAAGAAATTAACAGAAGTAATTCTGACCAAAAAATGATAAAGACATCCATTATGTACAAGAAACTATAATGGAAGAGAGAAATTATAATGGTTAATCAAACTGGCTGGAGGCAAAAGCAGGGAAGCAATGAGAACAAAGAAACATCTTTTGCTTAAGGAACCCTTCAGAGTTCTTTAATGGGTTTCATGAGATAAGAATAAAAGCCAATCTCTTATTTTATGATTTTTATATTGAATTGACTCTACTGAATCCCATTATCAGAAATGTCAGATATCAAAGTTCACATTTAGCTTTATGGCTGGGTGTGAAGAAATGCATGTATTATTTATCAATTTGAACACAGAGTTATTAGAGTGTCTGTAAAACTGAATCTGTGATTTATAAAAAAGATTTTCCTATTAAAACCTTTCCCTTTCCTAACTAATTTTATAAAATTTTACATATTGTTCCTAACTTACAATGCATTTCCATTACAGCAAATAGATTTTTGTTTGAATATATCTTATCATTAAAACTACTACTTACATAGAGAGCTCTGTTGGCTTTGTGGTAAGGAGCTGTACTGCTGCTAGTCCAAAGGCATGTGGTTCAATTCCACCAGCTGCTCCAGGGGAGAAAAATGTGTAATCTCCTTCCTTGCAATTTACTGCCTCTGAAAACCCTCAGGAGGGTCGACTATGAGTCTGTTTCAACTCAGTGGTACACTACAACTACATACAATGTTGAATCATGTAATTTTCTGATGTTAATATCTCAGATGTTCACTTTTAGACGTTTAAATGTCACTTATAAAGATCTTGAAAGTAAAAAACAATAATAATGAAAATTAATTAAGAGAGGTGCCTTACGTTCAGAACCAACTATAACAGAGTTATAGTCAGAACAGCCCTTTTGTAAGTCACAGACTACCTATATTCCAATTCATATGACCAGAACTCTGTCCTAACTGGGCCTTTGTGCTTCTTATTGACCTGTTGAACTCAACTTCAAGTTTTCTCTTCTGTATTCTGTTTTCTGTCCCAAATGTTTGAACTTTGATATCAACAATCCATACCTCCCAGATAACTTTGCCAATTTACACCGTTAGGCTTTCTAAAGGGAGGTACTGACAGAAGACAGGAAGTTGGGAGTATCTAGAGACACCCTCTCAACTGTAGAGCATAGTTTGAGCTCCAGATTCCAGGTTACTTCAGTGGTTCTCAGCACATTGTACTTTTCTCTGTGATCTAAGTACTAGAAACAGAGTAAGCACCTCATACAATTCTAAACCACCAGTGATGGGACACCCCTAACTTCAAAGATACTAGCATTCACCATGAAACATAGTGTGGACTTCACATGTCACAAGCAAAATGTAGGTTTTCTGTAGATGCAACATTTTAGGCTCCATACAGTTAAGTAAACTTTCTAATACTTAACTAAACCCTCCCTGAAGATTTCAAGTCAATACAAAAGCCAAAACTTTTTCATATTCTGCAATCTCTCATGTTACACATCAACATGATGATTCGCGAGTTCTCTGAACCCAGAGACACAAGATATTCTCTTATATATTAGACCTTTCTCTTTGATTTGGTTACCAGAAGAGAATGAGGCTTCTCATTTGTGATTCTTGCAGCCTGTAATAATCAGAGTCCTGGAACAGTCATCTAGATGCTGGGATGTCTGAGTCCCTGCATGGTCTGGATAACTTGCTAGTTATAACCTATATAATCTGTGCTTTAAGATAAGAAAAGGGTAGGAATTGCATGAAACATGGAACCATGGCAATAACAACAAACCTGGAAAAAAATGCCAAGATAATTCCTGTAAACAATGTGAAGGAAGAATTTATGCCTGTAAATGGTGATGCTGGAGAAGATTATTGACTTCCAAGAGAACAAATATGTCTGTTCTGGAAAAAAAGCAAAACCAGGCTGTTCATCGGAGACAATGATTTTGAAGCTCCATCTCACATACTTTGTGCATGTGGCCAAGAGGGACCAATCCTTGGAGAAGGAAGAACTCATGCTTGGAAAGGTGGAGGGACAGCATAAGAGAGGAAGACCCTGAATGAGATGGATTGACACGGTAACTGGGGTAATGGGAGTGGTGTGTCAAAGACGATGAAACTGGGTCAGGGCAGAGCAGAGTTCAGAGCTATTGTACATAGGGTTGCTATGCATGGCACATAACAACAACAACAAGGGAGAGGTAGAGTTGGTTGGTATATTCTGAGATGAATGTAAAGCAGATATAAATCCATAATTTTCTCACAAGATAAATAATTTTGAGACAAATTATTTATGTTATGTGTTCTAGTTTATCAAATGTTAGTTTTCTTAGGAAACAAGCCAACTCCATTCCCTACTTCTATTATATAAGAGAAGCAGAGATTATATATTATAGTGACTTGAGGAAAGACCCAATGGTGGAATAAAATCTTTACCTCTAGCTGAATTGCATCTATAATGTTTCCACACAGGTCAAAATGAAGGCAAGGAGTTTAGTAACATAATTATATAGTTAACAAGAGAAAAACATCTGGACAGAAATTCTGTTCCCTCTACCTAATCAAATCTAAGTCCAACAAATCTGCTGTGAATAATTTTTCAAGTTTAGTGAAGACATCCAGCTGTAACAGCCAGTCCTGGAGTTAAAGACAAACTCTGGGAATAGACAGAGAAGAACAGATGCTATACCAAGGAAAACCAGTGAGGGAGTTATCCAATTAACTCAAATCAATCTACCAAACCAGCTGTATGTCTGACTTGTCCTATTCCACACATATATAAACACAGATTTGGTCCAGATGAGAACCGGGTGAAAATGAGCCCAGCTCTCCCAAGGCATCCATATTTTATCATACTTGGGATCTAGTAAGGTCAATGTGGAGGAAGTAATTCTCTCTCCTGGGTTATATCTAAGCTCTCAGACTGAATTTCTGATGTCCTAGCCACAGATATTTCAAAGTCCCCTTTGCAGCCTCCACTGACATCAGATGTTGTGCTTGTCCGCTTACATAAGATCTATGGGTTTTGTGCTTTCACATCTTCCCTTCCCAACCTAGACAGCCCGCTGCTCAAAATGAAATCTGTCAAAAGAACTGTGAGTCAAGAATTTAGGGCTCTCTTTTGGCTCTAAAACTGAGTCCAAGCTTTCTTCCTCATAGTCAATGCTTTTCAATTCAGGGACTTGAAACTAATATAGAAGAAAAAGGCACTGCTGGTTACCTTCTAGATAGTTTAGTGGAATCTTGCCAGAACACCCTTTCATTTCTAGATTTGAGGGAAGAATGGGTGGGCAAAAGAGAGGAAGGCCCTCAATGAGGTGAATGACTTCAACACTGGACATGGCGGAGAGTGTGAGGATGAAACAAGGTAGGGCAAGGTTTCAGTTAGTTTTCATAGGGTCACTACTAGGTCAGAGTTGACTGAAGGTACCTAATGATAATAATGAACATAATTTCAAAGACAATGTTACTTAAACACCAGTGTATTTGAAACGTTCTTTGCATAATGTTATTCTTGATTCCTATCTTGCAGACTTGTACTAGATGATAAGGAGTGGTGCTGTTGTTAAGTTTCAGAAAGCTTTGTCAGCACACAATCCTGGAACTCTACATTATTTTTTTATGTTCTGATGCCCTTGGTTCCTTCTTGCTGCTGCTGTTGTTAGGTACCACTGAGTTGAGTATGACTCATAGTCCCCCTATGAACAGCAGATTCTAGCCTGTGCCCTCTTCACACTCCCTGACACATGAGAGCCCATTATGACAATCACCATGTCAGTCCACATGGTTAAGGGTCTTCCTCTCCCTTGTTGATCCTTCACCCTTCCAAGTATCATGTGACTCTTCAAGAAATAGCCCTCCCCCAACCCCAACATCCCAGAAGTATGTGTGAGTCAAAGCCTCATCATCCTTGCTGCCAAAGAGCATTCTGGCCGCACCCTTTCCAAGATGTATTTATTTGTTCTTTTAGCAGTCAATGGAATGTTCAGCGTGCTTCTCCAACACCATGACACAAAGGCATCAATTCTTTTTCTGTAATCTCTATTTATTTTCCAGCTCTCTGATGCATAACAGGTGATTGGAAAGGCCATGGTCTGAATCAGACACACCTTAGTCCTCAAACTGACATCATTACTCCTCAATAATTTGGAGAAGTCAGTCCCTAATTGCAGACTTTCCCAAAGCAATACATATCCTGATTTGCTGACTGCTGGTACCAGGGGTGTTAATTGTGGATCCAAGTAAGATGAAGTTGTTGGCAGTTTTAATCTCTTTTCCAGTCCAGTGATGAAAACTTTTTCTGAACATTGAGGTGCAATCCAAATTAAAGACTGCATTTCTTGATCCTATGCAGCAAGTGCCTTAAGTCCACCTCATTTTAGCAAGCAAGGTTGTGTCATCTGTATAATGCAGGCTATTGATGAGTCTCCCTTCTATCCTGATGCCACACTCCTCTTTGCTCAGCATACAGATTGAATAGGTATATAGAAAGAATACAACCCTGATGCACTCTCTTCTTAATTTTAAATCATACAGTGTTCCCTTGCTCTGTTCACACGACAGCCTCTTGGTCTAGGTATAGGTTATTCGTGAGTGAGATTAAGTGTACTGGGAGTCCCATTCTTCTCAATGTCTACCACAACGTGTTATGATTTACATAGTCAAATGTCTTTACATAATCAAAAATGCATAAATAGATATATTTCTTTTATTCTTTACTTTTAGCCAGGATCGATCTGACATCTGCAATGATGTTCCTGGTGCCATGGCCTCTTCTAAATCCTGCTTGAACTTCTGGCAGTTCCATCTCTATGTATTATTCTAGCCATTTTTAAATAATCTTTGGCAGAATTTTGCTTGTGTGTGATATTAATGATATTGTTTAATAGTTTTCACAATCAGTTGAATTACTTTTTTGGGGAATGGGAACAAATCTGGACCTCTTCCAATCCTTTGACCAGATAGCTGTCCTCAAATTTCCTGGCATAGACTGGTGAGCACATCCAAGACTGCACCTGTTAATTGACATTAGTCAATTGGTATTTCACTGATTCCTGGGGCCATGATTTTTTGCCAATGCCTTCAAGACACTTCCACTTTGTCCTTCATTACCATTGGCTCCTGCTCTTATGGTACCTCCTGCAATTCTTCAGTGTCAATCAGTTCTCTTTGGTACAGTGATTCTGTGCATTCCTCTCCATCATCTTTTGATGCTTATGGGTCATTCAATATATCACACATAGCATCTTTCAGTAGTATTATAATTTAAGATTTAAATTTGTTTTTCAATTATGTCAGCTTGAGAAATGCAGAGCAAGTTCTTCCAATCAGGTGGAAGCTGATTTGTCACTTTGATTGAATTAACAATCAGTTGTGGGCTGGAAGGCTCTTGTTTAAACCAGTCAAGGCATGGTGGGTGGGCTGCTGTGTTTAAAAGTTGGTTGGGTCCTGCCAGAGAGTCTCTTGTCTGGAGCTTCTTGTCTGAAGTAGTTGAATTCCAAAAGGTAAATTGTTGCTTGCTTCCTTAGGTTCACCAAAATTGGGATTATTCACTGAGAATCTTAGGATCACACTCTTGGCAATACCTCTGACTTCACTCTCCTGCTCCAATCAATATCCACGTCCTACAAGAACAAGAAATCCATAGTCTTACTGATGTTATTCTTTCTTTCCCCTTACACAATTGCCAAGAATTTCATTAAAGCCTTTTTTATCTCATCGCTAGAGAGGAAGTCTCAGATTACTAATGAAATCTGTTCCTAAGTCTGTCTGTAAGTTGAATTTGCACATAAATCATAACAGTATCTAATATTAGTCAAATATTAGTCCCAGTCAACCTAATCTAATATTAACCAAATAGTATATGCTTTGTGCTTTTACTTTTTTTTTGTCTATTTATGCTTTATTGACTATGCATATTGACTGTGTGGATCATAACAAGTTTTAGCTAATATTGAAAGGAATGGGAATTCCCACAGCATTAATTGTCCTCATGTAAAACCTATACCTAGACCAGCAGGTTGCTGTGCTAACAAAGCAAGGGTTTGTGGTTTAACTTTATCAAGGTAGTGCATCAGGGTTGTATTATCTTTCTCCATACTTATTCAATCTGTATCCTGAGCAAATTTTCCCCCTCGTGCTTTTTTATGCTTAAAACACAATAAAGAAATACTTCCAGATCCACTAGCATAATAAAATAGTAATAGTACTAATAATGTTTTGGTATGTGTTACAAAATAATATCCATTCACTATTTTAAACTATGAATGTACCTCAAAATTTTAATAAAATGTGCCACAAGGGGTTAAGGGAGCTTTGATGACCTAATTGTAGGAAACGGCACTGCAATCCAGAAGGCATAGTGTTTGAATCCACCTAGTTGCTCTGTGGAAGAAAGAGGAAATCTCCCGTGTGATTTACTGACTCTGAAAACCTGTTGGAACGTTAGCTATGGTTCACTTCCAACTTGATGGTACACAACAATATGAGGTTATGGAATTCTTTAGCTGTTAACCAAAAGATCAGCAATTCAAACCCTCTAGCTGCCACACCTAGACCAAGAGACTGTTGTGTGACAGAACAAGGGAACTCTTCATGGTTTAAAATTAAGAAAGATGTGCATTAATGTTTTATTCTTTCTCCATACGTATTCAATCTGTATGCTGAGCAAATTATTTGATAAACTGGACTCTTTGAAGAGGAATGTAATATCTAGAGGAAGACTCATGAATAACCTTTACTATACAGATGACCCAACTTTGCTTGTTGAAAGCGAGGAATTGAAGAACTTACTGTAGAATATCAAAGACTACAGCCTTCAATACAGACTATATCTCAACGCAAGAAAAACAAAAATTCTCACCACTGGACAAGGCAACATGTTAGATGGAGAAAAGATTAAAACTGTCAACAACTTCATCTTACTTGGATCCACTATCAATACATTTGATACCAGAAATAAGGGGTTCAGGAGTCGTATTGCACTGCAAAAGTCTGTAGTTAGAGACTTCTCCATATTATTGAGGAACAAGGATGTCAGTTTAAAAACTAAGGTGCACCTGATTCAGGCCGTGGTCTTTTCAATCACTTGATACGCAGATGGACAATGAATAAGGCTAACAGAAGAAGAATCAATGCCTTTAAACTGTGGTTTTGGAGAAAAGTACCGAATGTCCATGGACTGGCAAAAAACCAAACAGATATGTCTTGAAGGAAGTGCACCCAGAGTGTTCCTTAGAGACAAAGATTATAAAGCTTCATCTTACATACTTTGGACATATTGCTAGGAGAAGCTAGTCCTTAAAGAGGGATATCATGCTTGGAAAGGTGAAGGGACAGTGAAAGAGAGGAAGACCCTTGAACCAGATTGACTGACCCTGTGACTTCAGCCACGGGCTCAAATATGTCAAAGATTGTGAGGATGATAGAGGATAGAACAGGGTTCAGATATTCATACAGTTCATAATCAATTCAGTGGCACCTGACAACATCAGTAAGCTTCTCCACTGAAGGGAAGATGCAGCAGTCTATTTCCATAAAAAGTGAGAGCCTTGAAAGCCATACAAGGGCAGCTTTACTCCATTGTACAGGGTCACTGTGAGTTGGGATTCACTTGAAGGCATGGAGTTTTGCTTTTTTTTATTTTTCCAGGGTCACTTTATAGCTATGAGCTGAACATAACATTCAAAAGTCAAGGATTTCCTATACCTGTTCTTTTGTAACAAACTAATGCCAACCACACAAAAATTGTTGCCATGAAGTCTACCCATTTCAACTCATAGTAACACTATAGAACAAAGGAGAACTGTTTTTAAGGACTCAAGGCTATAGTATTTCATGCCACATCTTTCTTCTGCAGAGCAGCTGGTTGGCTCAAACTTCAAACCATTAAGTTAATACTGAACTCTTAACCACTAGAGTATAAGGACATTTTAATCCAGAACACAAATAACCTTGAAACCGTACTTGAAGAGGCTTCAATCCTTGTCACTTTCCTCTATAAAGTCCAAATCACTATTCTGTCCAAATTTTCTTATTCTTACAATGATGATGATGATAATAATAATAGTAATAATAATACCTATTCACAAAATTAAAATAAACTACTTGTTGTTGTCATATACAATCAAATCAGAACCAACCAATAGCTAACCAGCCAGAGGGTTTTCAGAGGCAGTTCATCACACTGGAATAGACTGTCTTTCTCCTATGATGCAGCTGGTGGATTTGAACTATTTGCCTTTGAGTTGACATTGTAATTCCTTACCACTTGGCCACCAGACATAAAAAAAATCTCTTACAAAATATTGTGTGTGCATAAAATAGTATTACTTGTACATTAATGTATCAGTTTCCAAGTGGGTTTATAAGAGGCAAAGGCAAGGATATCATTGCTGATGTCAGATGGATCTTGGTTGAAACCACAAAATACCAGAAGAATGTTTATTTGTATTTTATTGACTATACAAAGGCATTTGACTGTGTAGATCATAACAAATTATGGCTAGCATTGAGCAGAATGAGAATCCCAGACTATTTAATTATGCTCATTCAAAACTTACACCTGAACCAAGAAGCTGTTGTTCAAACAGAGCAAAGAAATACTGCATGGCTTAAAACCAGCAAAGAGGTGTGTCAAGGTTGTATTCTTTCTTCATACCTATTCAACCTGTATGATGAGCAAATCATTTGGGAAGCTGACCTCTATAAAGAAGAATGTGGCATCAAGATAAGCCTCATCCTGAACTCTGTGAAAAAGAATGTAACATCATCAATGACCTGCATTATTCAGATGACACTACTTTGCTTGCTGAAAATGAGGAGGACTTGTAGCACTTGCTGCAGAAGATCAAAAACTAAAGTCTTCAGTATGAAGTGCATCTCAACACCAAGAAGACAAAAATCTTCATTACTGGACTGACAAATAACATGAAAGATAGAGAAAGGGTTGAAATTGTCAACAATTTCATCTTACTTGGATCGACAGTCAACATTCTTGGTACCAGCAGTCAGATTAGGAGACATACTACATTGGAAAAGTCTGCTGTCAGGTACCTCTCCAAAGATCTGAGCCTTCCCCTGTCTTACACTATCCTTACAATCTTTGTCATATTCAAGCCCACTGTGGCAATCTATATTTTTATAGTCATCTTTTTTACTGTCTCTGTGCCTTTCCCTGCATAATATCTCTCTCCAAGTATTGGTTCCTCCTGAGAATATGTCTCAAATAAGTGAGATAAAATTTCACCATCCTAGCCTCAAAGGAGCACTCTGGTTGTGCTGCCTACAAGGTAGATTTGTTTATTCTTTGGCAGCATAAGGTTTATTCAGTATTCTTCTCCAACACATCAATTAAAGGATATAAATTCTTATCTGATCTTCTTTATCCATTTTCTAACTTTAAAGTGCATAGAAAGCAACTGAAAATACAGTTTCTTGGATCAGGCGCACTTTTTTGTCAGTTTTTAAACTGGCATTCTTGTTCCTGAGAACTTTGAAGAGGTCCTTGACAGCAGATCTCCACAATGAAACATGCCTTTTGATGTATCAACTATTGCTATCACAGATATTGATTGTGGATCCAAGTGAAATTAGGCAATTTCAAACTTCCATTCATCCAGATCTTCAGTTTGTCATACTGTGATAGCTTTGCCCTACTGTGGTGGGTCCTGCTGTGATACTGGAAGATATGTGATTTGTATTTAAATACCACAAGATCATCCATGGTGGATAGGTTGCAATGGAGTGTCCAAACTAATACAGACTAAGAAGTAGGACTGACCATTTGCTTCTGAAATAACAGGTCTTCATAAATCTTCCAGACAAAAAAAGGACATGAAATCATGCATTGGTCTGTGTATACATGAATATATTTGGAACATGTTTCAAGGAGAGACCAGTCCTTGGAGAGGGACATCATGCTTGGGAGGGTGTAGAGACAGCGCAAGAGAAGATGATTCTGGGTGATATGGATTGACTCAGCAACTGGGGTAGTAAGAGCTGGTGTGTCAGAGACAATAAGGTTGTCGTCTCAGGATAGAGCAGGGTTCAGAGCTACTATACATAGTGTCACTATGAGTTGCACACGAAACAACATCTTTTAAGAAAAAATCAAGTGATGTTATAAAAACAAAGTCCTCTCATTTAAGCAAGTACATTTTACCCACTATATATTAAGCTTTTTTGTCTTTGGCTGAAAATTATCATATTTGGTTTACTACTGCACCTGTATCACTTAGGATCAAATCTGATATATTTTTACTATAATTGACATTCATATAGAAGTATTTACAAGTGTTTCTGTTTCAGGTGAGACTTAAGGTGCAATGTTTATTAGCCATTGGGAGTGAATTGATTGTATTTGGCCTCCTATTTAAAAAGGCATTGGTCAGCAGTATGGGCTTGTTTCCAGGTTGGGATGTGGTCTGGAGCAGCTTGTTTCTACAGAGGATTGATCTACTTCAGGTTAAGACTTAAGGTGCAATGTTTATTAGCCATTGGGAGTAAGTGTGTATACATTATCGAATTCAAGGTTTGTCTTAGAAAAGAAATTGTCAAATAAATGAGATTGATAGTTCTGATTCTCTTTTGCCTACTGGATTATTACTGACTTCCTCAGCCTGTGCCTCTGGAATTTCATTCCCCTGTGTCCATCCAAAAATATGCTCCCTGGACCTCCACTCAAACATCTCTACCCTTTGAACATCATTGCCTGTATCACAGTGATATACTATAAGAATGTCAATAATATCAGTACTGAAATTTACCATGTGTTGAATATCTTACATGCATTACCACATTTCATTCTTTTGTTGTTGTTAATATTATGTACAGTCGAGTTGACTATGACTCATAGCAACACTATGAACAATGAATTTGAACCCTGCCCTATCCTCTGGCATCCTCACCATTCCCAACATACTTGAGCCCATAGTTACAGTCACCTTGTTTATCCATCTTGTTGAGGATCTTCTACTGTTACACTACCCTCCACTTTTCCTAGTATGATGTCCAGATTCTCCAAAGACTAGTCTGTCCTAACATGTCCAAAGTATGTGAAATTAAGTTTCACCATCCTTGCCTCCAAGAA
>NW_006399797.1:6850577-6864475 GCF_000299155.1 Elephantulus edwardii | reverse complement strand
AAAAATTACATTAAACATTATATATAGATTCCACTTTTCTTGTCCTTTTCTAGATTTCACCAAGTCTAAAGCAAGTCAAGGCTAGAATCCCCAGAGGATAGTAACGGTTTGAGGACTTTCTCCCTCCTTCATTAAACATAGAATATCACATATTTTGCCCCATCTTATAGCCTTCCAGTCAACTAGAAAAACAAATAGGATTAACATCTCCAAATGTCAAAGACATTATTTTACACAATAACAACTTACTACACCCAGACAAGTCTCATTAGTTTTCATCTCTCTTTCTTTCTCCCCAAACTTATGGCCTATATGTATGCATATTCTGAAGTGTGTGTATATGATTGCTTACACACACACACACACAAATACATCTACTCTCAACATAGAACCAATTACTTTGTCTTCAATTTTCCTTTTCTTCTTTATTGTTGTTCTGGCAGTGGATGGGATATTCAGTACTCTTCTCCAACACCACAATTCAATGGCATTGATTCTTCTTCTGTAAGTCATTGTCCAACTTTCAGATACATAGCGAGTAACTGAGAATACCATGGCTTGAATCAGGCACATTTTAGTCTTCAAACTAATACCATTGCTCTTTAGTACTATGGAGAGGTCTCTTACAAGAGATTTTTTTCCAAAGCAATTCGTCTGTCTTTTTTTTTTCTTGACTGCTGATACTGAAGGTGTTGTTGTTGTTATGTGCCGTCAAGTCTCCTGCTATTCATAATGAACCTATGTACTGTTCCCTAACCCTGCTCTATACTTGTTGTCTTTGATACGCCTACCCTCAGTACCCTAGTCACTGTATCAATCCATCTCATCGCAGGTCTTTCTCTCCTGTGTTGTCCCTCCACCCTCCCAAGCATGGCATCCCTCTCCAAGGACTGATCACTCCTTGTAACATGTCCAAAGTATGTCAGAAGAAGCTTCGGAATCCTTGCCTCCAAGGAGCAGTCTGGCTTCACCCTCTCCAGGACAAACTCGTTTGTTCTCTTGGCAGTTCATAGTATATTCTATAATCTTCTCCAGCACCACAGGCAAAGGCATCAATTCACCTTCTATGATCCTTAGTCAGTGTCCAGCTTTCTGATGCATAGCAAGTAATTTCAAAGACCATGGCCTGCTTCAGGGACACCTTAGTCTCCAGACTGACATCATTGCTCTTCAGGATTTTGGAGAGGTCTCTGACAGTAGAATTTCCCAGTGCAATTCATCTTTTAATTTCCTGGTTGCTGGTACCAAGAGTGTCAATTGTAGAGCCAAACAAACTGAAGCTGTTAACAATCTCAATCTCTTCACCGTCTATCATGATGCTGCCAAGGGTCCCAGGGGTGAGACTCTTTGTTTTCTTGATGTTGAACTTCAATCCATATCAAAGGCTGCAGTCCTTGACCCTCTGCAGCAAGCACTTCAGGTCTTTCTCAGTTTCAGCAAGCAGGGTTGTGTCATCTACATAACATATATTGTGATGAGTCTTCCTCCAATCTGATGCCACATTTCTCCTCTATAGAGCTCAGGCTTTCAGATAATCTGTTCCACATATAAATTGAAAAGATATGGAGATAGGACACATCCTTGGTTAATAATGGAGCCAAATAAAATGCAATCATTAATAACTTCAGTCTGTTGACCCAGGTGTAAGGATTTTTGTTTGCATGGTGTTGAAAAATTGTAGTCACAGTCTCTTAGAGTCTATAAAGAGTAGTATCACTATTAACTCATTTTCATGTTGAAAAAGTAAGAATTAAGAAAGCAAGAACTTTCCTGAGGTGAGAAGTATAGCAGGAAACAGAACACAAGTCCCCTTAACTATACTGAGTTTGAGATCTTGCCCACTATGCAGGGAAGTTTCTGTCTTACATAGAATATGGATTCGGGGAAATTTCCACCAGTCCATGCCAATTACTCTGTTGAGTGAATCAGTACAGGAAAAGATTTATAGGCTTGCCTTCCAAGAATGAAATTATTTGTTCATGTGACTCTATTCACTGTCACATTTTCTTTTCTCACTGTAAAGAATTTTACCACGTTTTAGAAATAAACCAATCTACAAAATGCAATTCAAGAAAAAAGAAAATATTTTATGTGCTTATTCATCCTACTTCTTACTCTTTAAAGAACTTAAGGTTACTCAAATTCTTATATGAAAAAGAAATAAAACTAAATGATGGTGAAATCACTTAATAAAATAAGGCCAGAAATAATGCCATGCCATCTGTTGTGGTTAGTGGAGGTGGACTGTATTTGTTATGGTGGCCTAGTGGAAAGAAGTTGTGCTGCACTCCCAGATGCACATGGTCCAGATCCACCAGATGCTCCGTGGAAGAAGGATGGGCAATATTCTCCCATGTTTCTGAAAACTCACTGGAGGGTCAGCTATGAATCACCTTCTATGATCCCTAGTCATTGTCAAGCTTTCTGATCCATAGCAAGTAATTTCAAAGATCATGGCCTGCTTCAGAAACACCCTAGTCTCCAGACTGACATCGTTGCTCTTCAGGACTTTGGAGAGGTTTCTGACAGCAGACTTTCCCAGTGCAATTCATCTTTTAATTTCCTGGCTGTTGGTACCAAGAGTGTTAATTGTAGAGCCAAGCAAACTGAAGCTGTTAACAATCTCAATCTCTTTACTTTACCCTCTATCACGATGCTGCCAAGGGTCCCTGTGGTGAGAATCTTTGTTTTCTTGATGTTGAGCTTCAATCCATATCGATGGCAAACAACAACAATGCACTTTTATTAGGGAACTCTGGTTGCCTAATGGTTAGTGAGTTGTGCTGCCAACCCAAAAGCTGGCAGTTCAAAGCCACCCGCTGATCTGCAGGGGAAAGATGGGTAAGATCCTCCAGTGCAATTTACTACCTCTGAAAATCCACCAGAGGGTCAGTTATTGCTTGGTTCTGACTCAATAGCAACAAATTTTTGTTGGTTGGTTGCTTATACTTTTATTATCAACTTTTCTTTTTGTATTAGCGGGTTACAGTACTGTCAGTGTGACATAATAGCTCTCATGTAATAATTACATTCACCACTTACAGAACTCAGACTTAAATTACCTTGCATCCATAACATACAAGTAACCTGCCGTCTATTGCTGCAAATGTTGTTTCATATACCTTGTTTGATACAAAGAGATGAGGTTAAATATTGATCAATATCAAAGTTACAAAAAGTTTCTTTATGAAATTTTTTAGTTCCTCCTACCCAAAATTACTCAGCTTTAAAGGAATTCAATTAAAATTACTTTGGATAACACCCCACTTCTCTCTCTTCCCAACTCATGGCTGACTCTTCACCACATTTCCAGTCCTGTGAATTGTGTGGCAGGAGATTGTCAATATCTACCCCAAGGAGCAACTAGTGGATTCCTTGTTAAAAAGCAACACTGTGCACTTTCCAAGTCCCCTTGATGGTGATAGTCCCATGCATCTCTCTCCTCTTCTGAGGATGGTCAAGAGGGAACTGTTGTCACCTCTTTCCTTCCATAAAGGTGGTTCATCTAAACCGCATAAAACCGTTACTGTTAAAGTGGAAAGATAACTAGTTAGATGTGTGGAACGTCCAAAAGGAGAAAGGGAGAGGAAACGTGGACAGTGGAGTTTAGTGGGCAGATGGAGGGTGAAGAAATAGGAGAGATTCAAAGAAAACTTGGACAGAGGGGTGATAAAAGGCATAGATCAATAGTGATTGGTTGTATGAAATATAGTGTATAAAGACGATGTTGTGGTTGATTAACGTCGAGTCAAGTACGACTCATACAACTCTATAAACAGAAGACCTATAACTATCATTGTTTCTCAAAGCTCATAGTGTTTCCAGAGACATGTTGTTTAGGAAGTAGATGCCATTCCTGCTTCAGGATAATAGATGTGTTTGTATCTAAAACACAGTGTACATGAACAAAACACAATAAGGAAAAAAAGGATACTTTTTAAATTTTTTTTTATTTTAATGAAAGTGTACAGAGACTTAGGGTTTCCAGTCATTCATTGTTGCACTTTTCTCCCAGCCTCCCCTTCCCCCCCAATTCACTCTTCTCCTTGAAAAGTAAAAGAAAAACTCATTCATTGTTATGCAATCCCTCCTTCCCTCCTCCCAAGTCCACTTGACTGTTTAACCTTCCTTCTGGACTCCTGTCATGACAATAATACCCAATCATATATCCTTTTAAAACAGTTCTCTCCCTCATCTATTTCAAAGCAATATATATTTTTGCTCCCCTCCTTCTCTGTCTTCCCTCAACCCCAATGTCAGACCTGTTTTATAACAGTGGCCCTATATGATATTTGTCCTTTTGTGATTGAAATATTTCACTTAGTATAATGTCCTCCATGGTTACCCACTTTGTATAATATTTCATGAGTTCCTTGTTTTTCAATGCAACATAGCATTCCATTGTTTGTATATACCAGAGCTTCTTTATCCTTTCATTTGTTGATGGTCACTTGGGTTTTTTTCTAGCTCTTTGCTATTGCAAACAAAGCTGCAATAAACATGGATGTGAAAAGAAATATTTTTTAAAAGCAATACTGTATAACACATCCTTTTTTATATAAACACAAACAAAAGGAATGACCACTCTAGTTTTAAACCCCTCACTGGATGCCCTTAAAGAAAAAGAAAGATATTCCACCAAAGTCTTCTGGGTGATATTATTTCTATGCATTGATTGGTTGGTCATTTCCTGTGCTGTGCTTTTTGTTTGATCCCTTAGTTATACCCAGCCTTCCTTTCTTATAGCGTCTTTTTCTATAGATAGGTTTTCACATAATTCTAATACTATGTTAAGGATGCCCTCCTTGTTGTCACATTGGTTTTCTGTCTACATAGATATCCACAATAAAGGTAATTAAATAAGGAGAACTGTGATTTGCTTGTAAATTAAGAAGTTGATTCAACAGACTGAGATCTCTGGAAAGACAAGGATCCTAAAAATCCCTCTCAAATAATACTATGCCCTTTTGTGACATGGTTCTGGTTTGATTTTTTTTCCAGATTATGCTGAATTTGTTAAAAAGCTACACTGTGCATTCTCCACATCCTCCAGTATAGTAGGATTGTTGTAGCCTGTGAAAGGATCTGATGTAACATAATGGTGGCTGAGTCTAACTTCTACCCACTTCATAAAGGGGAACTGTCCCAATCAATAATATCAATAGTACTAAAATAGCTTCAAGGTGAGATGTGCCAACTTCTATGCTCCTATACCTATTTTTATCTATCCTTGGATCTGATGTTCATTGTAAGACTCACAGACTTTACTCACAAATATGGGATTTATTAAGGAAATAAATTGGAGAGTGGAGGAAGCAAAGTATATCACACAATGCAAGTCTGTATTTAGTCCAGCAGTCCCAAGGCAGATTAACAGCAAAACACAAGTCCTCAGTTACTAAAAGTCTAGGTTAAATTCAGCAGCTCAAATAAAACTCTAGTTTCCTCAATCATCCAGCAAATTTTATGTCAGAGAAATTACAAGTCACTGTTTCCTTCAATCATCTGGCATAGGAAGAACCTCTGTCTGGCCTTTTATCTCAAAGCATTTACAATCAGGTTTTCCTTCAATCATTCAGCAAGCAAAACTTTGAACTATGGCCTTTATCTCCAGACTTCCTCTGGTTACACCTTGTCACAGTCTCTTCACAATCTCTCTACCACTTTCACTGCCTCTTTTCAGTATGAAAAGCATTCTCTTATATTGGCCCCTAGTTGCTGATGATTTGTAAGACAATGTGTATGCAGTTAAGGTAGCTGGAGACCATGACCTTCATGGGGGCTGATACAGTGGTTTGAAAAGACAATTTTAAAGGGTTCTGATACCCAATAGCCATCGGTATTGTTGTTGTTGTTTTTGTTGTATTCTATCAAGTTAAAACCAACTTATAGTTGACCCTCCAGTGAGTGTTCAGAGGCAATAAAATCACAGGGCATGAGATTACCTATCATTCTCCCACAGAACAGCTGGTAGTTTTAAATCACTTAACTTTGGGATTGCAGAGCAGCCTCTTACCAGTAGGTCACCAAAATATCTTTGGTTCCAGACATAATTAGTTCTCATATCTTCTTTGAGAAGTTGCTCTATAAACTGCAGTTCATTATTCCAAAATGCTAGAATAGCACACTGCAACCTTACTAGACAAAGTAATTCTTTATATCCTTATTATATTTATCAGAAATACATGCAAGCTTCTGGGAAGAGTTTTTCAACTATTTTACCAAAACTGATCTGTGCTTCCAAACTTGATAATTTTTAGATATTCCTACCAGTTATAACAGCAATGAAATTTGTTTCTTCGTATAGATCCTTTTGAAGTGACTTTAAACAAATGCTCTGGAAATCACACACTGTGTAATTGGCTGTGCTTAACTCAGTAGTAGTTCAGGTTAAAAACCTATTCATTTCTTTCATCATACTGCAAAACATTTCAGAAATGCTGGTACTCATAAACATCTCTAAATGTTCATTGTGTATATATAGCAGAGATCATGAGAATAGTACAGAATTAGTCAATGTACATGGAGTTGCTATGAGTTGGGACCAACTAAACAGCACCTAACAACAGCAACAATAATAAGAAAGGGGAATGCAGTAAGTTACAAGGTACACAAACTAAAACCAAATGAGCCATTTTGGAGAAGAGTATCTTGTCCTAACTGAAAATTCAGAAAATTATCTTCAGTTGTCTTCCAAAATAGATGTAAATTCACTGTTGTTCCAATTCATAGTGCCTTCCCACCGGGTTTCCAAGGTTGTCAATCTTCACTGGGGGAGACTGCTCATCTCTATCATAAGGATAAGCCAGTGGACTTGTCTACCAACCTACTAGAGTTCCTCAAAAGATATATAATATATACAAAATCTGGAGATTATTTCTTTGAACATTCTAATGCTTTGTTCCTAGATACTGTGTTTTCTTAGACCATTTCATAGTTCCATAAAATGTCATGCCAGACTTCAAATATGTAATAGAAATTTAGCTTTGTAAAACATTTCACCTATTTTAGAATAACAATGGTAAGGCATTTTAGAGTGTTTTTGCTTGAAAGGTAAAATTGTAATCATTGATACACTATAAATGTAGGTTATAAATGTAGGTTGGGTTTTGATGTTCTACATTATGGAATATCTTTTTGCTCATGGAGCACATGGAGTAAACATTAGGAGATCCTACTCTTGTTGTAATAACAGTAAGGTATTTCAGGACACAAATTTTAGACTCAAAGCTAAGCTTGAATCATCTATCTGCCATTTACCAATGTATGATACATGGATGACTCATGTAATCATTCTGAGCTTTAATTTCCTCATCTCTGAAATGAAAGTGTAATTACTTGTTTCTCAGTATTGTTCTGATAATTGAATACAAACCCAATTCACCCATTCGAACTGCTAATCTTTTGATTAACAGTGGATAGCTTTAAACACTGTGCCACAAAGACTCCTTACGATGTCATTACCCGTGACGTTCAGCAAATTAATTTCCTAAACTCGGGCTTCTTAATATATAAAATTAAGAAATTGGACTAGAGGATCGCTTATTCCTAGTCTAGAAACCTTACGAATCCAATGATTCATCATCTCTCTTCCTTTTCTGTGTTATGTTGACATACGTACTATTTTGCTTGCCACACATATGATAAATTATGTTGTTTTCTCCTGTGCCTTTTACACTGCCTAGCATAGAAAAGGTGGTCAATAAATGTTTACTTATGAACAAAGGGTTAAGTGAATAAATAAATGAATAATTCAGTATTATGCAATCCATACAAATAAATAGCATGACAAAGGTGGAGAAAAAAAATTGTCATTTTAATCATATTCTTCTGTAATTTTTAAAGCATGGTGAAAGTGAAAATAATAATAACTTTTAATTTTGTCTAATGTAGAGAGGAAAACTTATTTGTATGGGGTTCTTACAGTAATGAGAAATAAGGCAAAACTAAAGATATAAACTTGAATTAGTATTGATGGAAGTAATCTATATGTCACCAATTCAGCTATGTGCTTCATCGCAACACAGTATTTACTGAGAAAAGGTCTGGAATTTCTTCTCCTGGACAACTAAAAGATGCATTTTACCTTTAAAATTATTTCAAGAAGTCAATTTCTATTTTTCCTAAGTATGATTTTGAAATTAGAACAAAAATTACATTAAATGGAATATCAAAAGCAGTTAACATTATGTTTAGCAGTTCATAAAGAAAAATAAATACTACATGATTTTTGCTACCTAAGGAATTAATTTGTTGCAGTATTTATTCTTTTTTTTTTTTGAGGCAGTGTGATTGGCACATGGTAGAGCAGGGTTTAGGGCTGTTGTCCATAGGCTCGCTATGAGTTGCAAGTGACTCAACGGCACATAACAATAACAACAAGAAATTAATATGTAGACTGTTTATTGAATTATTTGGTTTTCATCTAATAAAGTGGTTTGACATGTTTTATTAAATAAAAAGTTAACATTTTTTTGACCCAGATCCTAACTTTCAAAAGACGATATTACGTGACATTTGTTGTTGAGTACCATCAAGTTGAAACTGACCCTTCGGTCGGTTTTCAGCAGCAGTAAATCTTAGGGAAAGAGAATGCTCATCTTTCTCCCTTAGAGCAGCTAGTGGATTCAAACCATGTGTCTTCACACTGGCAACACAGGTCTTTACTACTAGGCCACCAGAGCTCCCTGTGTTTGATGTACACTGAAATAGAGGCCATCACAATCATGGAGATAAGTTTAAATGACTTAGCCACAATATCAGGAAAAAACTTCTGCAATGCCTTTGATTAGAATACCTACCTTAAGCATTTCTTATGCAGACAAGCCGATAGTTTCTATTGCATTAAGTAAACAGAATAGATTTTTTTCCAGCTCTTTATGTTAAAGGAGAAAATATATATATATGCATTTTTGTTTCATAATAAGTATCAAATATACTCAGTGGACTGCCAAAAGAACAAACACATCTGTCATGGAGGAAGTATAATCAGGGTCCTCCTTGGAGGCAAGGATGGTAAAACCCCACTCACAAACATTGCCAAGCATCTTGTCAGGACAGGCCAGTCATTTGGGAAAGGATAAGAAGCTTGAAAGGCAGAGGAGCAGTGGGGGAGAGGAAGACTCTCAATGAGATGACCTTGAGCATGATGATGCTTGTGAGGGGGGCACAGGAGGGGGCGGGATTTCAATCAGTTGTTGTGAAGGATGGTTATGAGTCCTCGCCGAGATGGCAGCATCTAACATTGATAACATTAACAAAATTAAGTTTTTATTGTTGCTTATTATTAATAAAGTATGGAGCTACAGTATAATAATTTAAATACTCTAAAAGAGTTTCGTTTTTAAGATTAGTTTTTAGGGAGCTGCACTGTTAACCCCAAAGTAGTGCCTTCTCTAGGAGGTTAAATCCACAAGTGACTTCCACATCTACTCCTATGCTATTTATAGCTTCCAAAAGCCCACTGGAGGGTAAACTATGAATCATTCTGACTTTTGGGGCTGTGGTGAGAATTTTTGTGCTCTTGATGTTGAGATGTAATCTATAGCAAGCAAAGCTGTGCCATTCACATAATGCAGGTTGTTGATAAGTTTTCCTCCAATCATGTTTCCACATTCCTCTTCATAGAGTCAGGCTTCACAAAGTATTTGCTCAGCACAGAGATTGACTAGGTGTGAAGAAAGGATACAACCCTAATGCACAACCTTCCTGATTTTAAACCATGCACTGTGCCCTTGCTCTGCTCACACAATAACGTCTTTCTTGGTCTAGGTATAGATTCCATAGGAGCACTGTTAAGTGTTCTGGGATTCCCATTTTTGTCAATGTAAGCAGTAATTTGTTATCATCCACACAGGCAAATGCCTTTGTATAGTCAACAAAACACAAATATACATTCTTCTGATATTCTCTGATTCTTGCCAGTATCCATCTTACATCAGCAATACTGAATCTATTTATTATTAACTTTGTTCATATAAAATTGGAAAAATTCTTCATCTAAAATGAAATTCTGTGAAGTACACTGACTAGAGATGGGAGAGTCCACATTTAAATATTCTAGATGGTTTGAGAATTTTAGAACACATTGACTAGAGTAATAACAGAAGTGATTCCTGATGTTTGCGAAGGATGCAGAATGTTAGGACGTCAAGGGAAGTATGCCTGTGGTTTGTGTAATGATTAGAATGAAAGATGGTGTACACATCTGTATTGTGGGAGAATGTTCATGGCTAGTCACACTTCTTTCTTTTCTCAGAATATCAGTACACAGGGAAAAAAATAGAAGATATTAAAGGAACAACTAGGTTAAGACGTATTTTTCAGAGAGTCATTAAGGTCTACCAATAAATCTCAATCTGTCAACTGGAAACCTCTCTCATAGGCTTTTCCAGTTAACTGAGCACTTGCTGACCTCTTTCAATGTTCTTGTTGGGGTGACTGAGAGGCTATTTCCAAATCAGTGCTATGATTTATGGGAAGGGGTTAAGAAAGAGGATTCATCATGCCTTTAACCTTTAAATTATCCCAAATTACTCTAAACAAAAATTTAAGGGCAATAAAAGATCTCATTTTTATAAAATCAAGTCATGTATACTCACAGTATATTGAATAAATATAGGAAGTTTTTAAATAGCTTGAACACTGTGAGTTTATTTTATGATGTTCATATTTCTAACCATATGTAAGGGGGGGAAGACTAGAAAGGCATGCTTGCACGCGCGCGCACACACACACACACACACACACAGAGTGTCCCCAAAATTTGCTGCATTAAAAAATAAAAACCGTTTTCCAGGATATTAGGAAGTGCTATCTGATTTCTCGTCATTTTACGAATGTAAAATGTCCACATTAAAAATAATTAGAGCAGTTTTCTCACTGCAGAGCTACTTAAATCTGTAGTACAATAATTGTAAACTCTAGAAATTTACATAATAAAAAATGCCATCAAGAGCTAACTCCAGCCAACATTCAAAAGAAGCATTTCTAGATCACAATGTAATGTTTTACATCAACTTCCATTCAACCAAAATAAATGATACACTAGTAGCCCCAGTTTTCCCCTGGATTTCTTTCTACTTCCTAGGGCTGGAATGCAGTTTAAAATCAAGGCGGGGGTGGGGAGTACGTAAGCACAACAGGTCTAGTCCCTGGTCATCTATGTCCATAGATAGATACTGAATAGGTAATCACCCTCATCTTCCTTTTCAGGAATGTTCACACACCTCATGAAGTTACTTAAATCCATTTCTGCTTGGATGATAATGGTTCTAGCAAAAATATTCAACGGATGAAATCGCCAAATGCTACAAATCATAATATTTTAGCACCTTCCCTTCACAGGATACTAGCATTTTATCAGCACTCCAGTGTACATCTTTCTGCTTTTCTCAAACTCTCTTACAGCTTGAAAGATTTGTAGACGAGTTGATATTTATGCCCAACCACGTACTCTCACCCTTATGCAAGTCACTAAAGTATTGAGTTGTCTGTGAGTAGCACTGACAGGAGGAAATCGAGCGTGAAAGAGGACTTCTTCATTGGGGCTGTTATTGAACTGACTTCGTGATACATGTTTCACACAAGGTACAGAGTAAATCAGTGTTTTAGGTTTACTTAGTCATTGTTATTGTTATGTGCCGTTCAAGTCGCCTGTGACTCATAGCAATACTATGTACTACAGCCCTAAACCCTGCTCTATCCTGTGCCAAACTTATTGTCTGACACACCTACCCCCATTTACCCTGGTCACTGAAACAATCCATCTCTTCAAGGGTCTCCCTCTCCTGTGCTGTCCCTCCACCCTCCCAAGCTTGATGTCCCTCTCTAAGGATTGGTCCCTCCTTGTAATATATCCAAAGTATGTCAGACTCCTTGCCTCCAAGGAGAAGCCTGGTTTAACTCTCTCCAGGTTAAACCCATTTGTTCTCTTAGCAGTCCATGGTATATTCAATACTCTTCTCCAGCACCACAGCTCAACGACATCAATTCTCCTTCTATCATCCTTAGTCAGTGTCCAGCTCTCTGATGGATAGCAAGTAATTTCAAAGACCATGGCCTGCTTCAGGGACACCTTAGTCTCCAGACTGACACCGTTGCTCTTCAGGACTTTGGAGAGGTCTCTGACAGCAGACTTTCCCAATGCAATCCATCTCTTAATTTCCTGGGTGCTTATACCAAGAGTGTTAATTGTAGAGCCAAGCAAACTGAAGCTGTTAACAATCTCAATATCTTCACCCTCTATCATGATGCTGCCAGGGATCCCAGTTGTGAGAATCTTTGTTTTCTTGGTTGAGCTTCAATCCATACAGAAGGCTGTAGTCCTTGACCCTCTGCAGCAAGCACCTCAGGTACTCCTCAGTTTCAGAAAGCAGGGTTGTGTCATCTGCATAACACAGATTGTTGATGAGTCTACCACCAATCTTGATGCCACATTTCTCCTCATAGAGCCCAGCCTCCCGGATAATCTGTTCTGCATATAGATTGAAAAGGTATGGAGATAGGAAACACTCCTGCCATACGTCCTTCCCAATTTTGAACCATGCCGTGTTCCCTTGCTCTGTTCTGACGACTGCCTCCTGGTCCAAGTATAGGTTTCTCATTAGCATGATCCAGTGTTCTGGAATTCCCATTCTTCTCAGAGTCAGCCACAGTTTGTTGTGATCCACACAGTCAAACACCTTTGCAAAATCAATGAAACACAGATAGACATTCTTCTGGTACTCCCTGCTTTACATTGTAAAAAAAAAAATCCTTAAACATTACCTACTTTCCCTGTACTGATTTGTTAACTGGTCCACTATAGGTTCTGTGATTTTGTGATTAAAACATTGTGTGAACATGTTACTATATATCTGAGAGAAATGGGCAGCATGGTCTCTAGGCAGTCAGGACCCTGCCTCGTGGCATTCACACCACAGTATTAAAACTTTAGTTCCTTTGCCACAAGTCTTGCATGGTGACCACAGCAGCCCAGTGGCACATCTGCCCAGTAAGCCACCTCCAGCTTACGTCCTCCATTTCTCTTCCCTACCTTCCTCTCAGCCTATCTTCCCTCCTTCTCTTAATGAGTTTTAAACTCCTTCAGCCCACCTGCCACTGCTTTGCCTCCACCTCTGCAATCCAGTGACTTGGTGCATCCCCTCACAGCCTCTGGCCTGGATGCAATCACTCCCTGCTGGAGGAGGGCACTGTCCAGCTGTGAATGAGCTCAGGACTAGCTTATCCTTGTTGCCCCAGAACAGGGTCTGATAGGAGAGCTAATGAGAAATGGAATAGGAAAAAGTAAAATATTTCTGCTGTGCTGAATTATTGCACTGGAATTTTTGAGCTCTATTACAATCTTATGGGAACAAATGCCCCACAAATGTGAAGTTAGGTGGAAAGAATGTTAACAGATACATCCTGAACCTGCCTGACACATCTCTATTCAAGGGTTAAAGTGATAAAACCTAATAGACTGATAATTGACCTAACAGCCACTTTCCAAGACCATAAATCTTACAGAAGGAAATTGTCCATCTTGCTCACACAGAGTGCTGGAGGATTCAAACAGCCCGAGAGGCGCCACCTTTGGGTTCACTGTTCCACTCCCACTAGAATTCTTTGTAATTAATGGAATATGCCAGTAGGTCAGCTGAGCCAATTCTAAATTTAATCCTTAAGAGACTTGACACATTCTTGACTTGCTTTCATGAGCCCTGGGCCATGATCTATAAAATCTCACCACTCCACGTGATCCACGCAGTCAAAAGCCTTCGCACAGTCCATGAAACACAGACATTCCTCTGGTACTCTCTGTTTTCTGCCAAGATCCATCTAACATTAGCTATAATATCCCTAGTACCACAGCCTCTTCTAAATCTAGCCTGCACATCTTGTAGTTCTCTGTTGGC
>NW_006399797.1:6847860-6849932 GCF_000299155.1 Elephantulus edwardii | reverse complement strand
CTGAAGAGTGAATAGGGATGATAGAAAGAGAATTGATGCCTTTGAGCTGTGGTGCTGGAGAAGAGTGTTGAATATACCATGGACTGCTAGGAGAATAAACAAGTTTGTCCTGGAGAGGGGAATATTGGGGTGCTCTTTGGAGGCAAGTATTCTGCAGATTTATCTGACACACTTTGGGTATGTTGCAAGGAGGGGCCATTTCTTGGAGAGAGACATCATGTTTGGGAGAGTGGACGGGCGGTGCAGGAGAGGAACACCCTCGATGAGATGGATTGATTCAGTGATTGGGCTAATGGGAGTAGATGTGTTGGAGACAGTGAAGTTGGCACATGATAGAGCAGGGTTTCGGGCTCTTGTACACAGTGTTGCTATGAGTCGCAAGCAACTCGATGACACATAACAACAACAACTCCACATAAAGAGTGAGGAAACCCAGCCAGAGCCCAGACATACCAGCAGGAGAATCACAATCCATTTTTTTAATTTAATTTTTTTTATTCCATTTCCAGCTGTATTTCCAGGTGAACATAACTTCTTGAACTACCTCCACCAACAAACAAAGCAAAACCATCTAGCCGAGCCCAGCATAAACATCAGAATCCTGAGCAAATAAAAATCACTTCTAACCAATTTGCACAATCATGAGCCAATAAAAATTATTTTTGTTTTAAGACATCTAGCTTTGAGGGACCTTGTTATGTGTAAAAATACACACTCTATTGTCTTCCAAGCAAAAGAATTAAAAATTTAAATTATCCTGTTATTCTTCACACAGCTAAATCAATATCAAGTGTCTCTCTATGTTATAGGAACACCTCTCTCTGGACAATGGCATTCAATACTAGCGTATTTCTTTCCTGTCTTTAAAAACCTTAAAATTATCACTCTACCCAGCAAGTTGTTTTGTGGAAATTGGAAAACCAATTACAAAGATTATATGAAAACTCAAATGCCCAGAATAGCAAACTCAACATTGAAAAGGAAGTGCAAAGTTGGAAGATTCAAACAATCTAACTTCAAAAGATGGGATAAAATCTATAGTAATCAAGACAGTATCACAAAAAAATAAAGACATAGCTCAAAGAAACAGAGTAGAGCAACAGACTCACACAAACATAGTTAATGTATCTTTGACAGCAATTTCAGAGAAAAAGAATAGTTGTATCTGGAGGGGGTTTCCCCCTTACCAAATATTGCTGGAACAACTCAGGCTTCATTTAAAAAAATATAATAACTAAATAAAATTAGACACAGATATTGTATTCCTCACAAAAAATGAACTGCATGCCTAAAAGTAACATTTTTAGAGACCGCATAAAAGTCTATATGATTGTTTTAGGCAATGAGCTTTCAGATTACAATGACAATAGTATGAGGAGGAAAAAGCTGTCAAGTTAGAATAATCTAGTCTATGAAAAATGCCATTAAAATGATGAAAAGATAACCCAAAACTTGAAAAAGTCTTTTCAAAGTATATACCTGATAAAGAACTTGTATAAAAGATACAAAACAATCTTAAAAAACTTTCCTTCAGGA
Source organism: Elephantulus edwardii (assembly GCF_000299155.1). Lineage (NCBI taxonomy): Eukaryota > Metazoa > Chordata > Mammalia > Macroscelidea > Macroscelididae > Elephantulus > Elephantulus edwardii. The sequence goes on along the minus strand of NW_006399797.1, from coordinate 6,848,396 downwards.
AACACAACTGAAAACCAAGCATAATGTTGAAGCATAAACTCATAAAAGAAATAGAGAGATAAAAGAGAGGAAGACCCTTAACAACATGGATTGATGAAGAAACTGTACCAATGTTGTTGTTGTATGCTGTTGAGTCACTTGTGACTCATAGCAACCCTTTATACAACAGCACTGAACCTTGCTCTATTTTGAGCCAACCTCATTGTTTCTGATATACCTACCCCAATACCCCAGTCACTGAGTCAATCCATCTCATCCACGATCTTCCTCTTTTGCACTGTCCCTCTATCCTTCCAAATGTGATGTCCGTCTCCAAAGACTAGTCTCTCCTTGCAACATGTCCAAAGTATGTCAGACAAAGCTTCTGAATCCTTGCCTCCAAGAGCAGCCTAGTTTCATCCTCTCTAGGACAAACCTGTTTGTTCTCCTAGTTGTCATGGTATATTTAACATTATTGTGTAGCACAACAACTAAAAGGCATCAATTCTTCTATTATCTTTAGTCATTATCCATCTATCTGATGCATAGTAAGAAAG
>NW_006399797.1:6843185-6843690 GCF_000299155.1 Elephantulus edwardii | reverse complement strand
GTGCTGAAATCCCAGAGACACACAGTACAAATCCACCAGCTGCTCCTTGAAAGAAGGATGAGCAATCTCCTTCTGTGCCATTACTGCCTCTGAACACCCACTGGAAGGTCAGCTATGGGTCGGTTCTGACTTGATGTTATACAACAACAAATGCTATTAACTGGAATCTGTTGTACAATTGATTATTGTGTAAATGGAGTACTGGCAGCAACAAAAAGTATAGTAATATCATTATTCTACACTTAGAAGAGAAATTGCTGTATAGCATAAATGATGACATGCTCAACTGCTTGTGAAGATACCTGGTGTCAACCTTCCTAAAGGGTACAACCACGAACACCTGACGGAGTGCAGTTCTGCTCTACACAGTTGAGTTGGAATCAAGTGGACAGTAGCACCAACAACACATAGAAGTAAGGTGGTTCTATGAAAACGTGGACCTGGGGGGTGGGGGCAAGGATTGTATAACAATGAAAGAATTTCTCTTTTACTTTTCTTTTTTTAT
>NW_006399797.1:6834049-6841315 GCF_000299155.1 Elephantulus edwardii | reverse complement strand
TAAAATTCTATAAAACACATGTTATTTCTCAAAATACAGTGACCTAGTCATCCACAGGGCATAGCACTGCTCACCCAAAGGTGATGCTTGTCTGGTGGTCTGAATCCAGCATCGGCTCCTAGGAGGCAAAATAGGCAATCGCCTTCCATGCAACTTCTATCCTCCAGAAACCCAAGGGAGACTCAGAGATGAGTCAGTTCTTAGACACAAGAATGTGTTGAATATTTGAAAAGGTAAAAGTAGGACTTGCAAGAAAAATATCAGGAGAATGAAAATAAGAGTAATTATCAGGGTATAACGATGACAGATATGGTTTAAAAATGATCTTGAGGAAATTTTCTCATGTTTGCATCATCATTAATAAAAACAAGTTTAAAGTTACTTATTTGAAAGTATTATTTTTATTTGGGTGTTACTGTTAAAGAATAACAATGAAGAGATCTGTGAATTCCTAGAAGCCTACTGAGTGATAAATTCCTCTGAAAAAAATGTGAAACACATTAGCCAACTTTTATATACATAATTCCCTGGGGGGAAAAAAGCTAAAATAATAATTTTAGCATTTCCTCCTCAAAATTTAAGGAGCTCTGGTGGCTGAGTGGCAAGAAGCTGAGCTGTAATCCCAAAGACACGTAATTCAAGGTCGCCAGCTACTCCAAGGTAGAAAGATGGGCAAGCTTCTCCTATGCAATTAACTGCCTCTGAAAACCCACCAGAAGGTCAGCTATGGGTCTATTCTGATTCTATGGTATACAACAACAACCAAAAAAAAATATATAGGGGATTCTGGTGACCATGTATTAAGAAGCTGTGCTGTAATCCTGAAGGTGCACTGTTAGCTATTCTGTGGGAGAATGGAAGATCTCCTATGGGATTAACTGCCTCTGAAAACCTTCTGGACAGTCAATAAAGCACAGTAGACATTCTTCTGGTACTCTCTGCTCTCAAAGTCCATCTGACATCAATAATGATATGCTTGGTCACACTACCTCTTTGAATCCAGCTTGAACTTTTACATTCATTTTAGCTGGTTTTGAATTATCTTCAGCAGTATTTTGCTTGCATGCAATATTAATGATATTGTTTAATAATTTCAATATGCTGTTGAGTCACCTTTCTTTGTAATAGGAACAAATATGGACCTCTTCCAGTATGTCAGCCAGGCAGCTGTTTTGCAAATTTTCTGGCATAGTCTGGTAAGAACATCTAGGGCTGCATTTATCATTTGAAACATGTCAATTGATATCCCATCACTTCCTGAGGCCTTATTTTATGACAATGTCTTCAATGTAGCTTGAACTTCTTCCTTCCTTAACATTAGTTCTTGATCATATGGTATTTCCTGAAATATTTCAGTGCTGGTCAATCATTGTTTTGAATAGTGATTCTGTGTACTCCCTTCCGCTTCTTTTGATGCTTCCTCGGTCACTCAAGACTTTGCCCATAAGGGTCTAAGTGTTGCAACTCAAGGCTTGACTGTATTTTTCAGTTTGTTCAGCTGGAGAAATGCTGGGCTATTTCTTCCCTATTTATCCTCCAATGCTAAATCTCTGCATATTCCATTGTAACATTTTGCTTTGTCTTCTCACCCTGTCTTTTGAAATCTTCTGTTCAGCTCTTTTGCTTCAACATCTCTTCCCTTTATTTTGGCTTCTCAATGCCATAGTGCAAATTTCAGGGTCTCTTCTGACATCTATTTCGGTTTTTCTTTCTCCTCTGTCTTTTGCAGTCCTTTTTCTCTCTTCATAGACAGAATCATTGATGTCATTCCATAACTCATCTGGTCTTCTATTTCTGTTGTTCAACACTTCAAACCTATTCTTCAGGTGATATTTTTAACATACAAAATTTGTATACAGTATGTTTCATTCATATTCAGTGTGTTTTACACAGTCCTTCATTCACATTGTGTTGCATACAACCTTTCCCATACATCTTGCTTTATAAAGTTAATCACCATTGATCTGTGCCCACCATTACCCTGTCCTTTCATATCCCCACTAGATCTTTCCTAATTCCTTCACTCCTTCCCTCCATTCATCAAACTCTGTGACACTGAGATTCCCGTTCTCCCAACCCTCAGCACCCCTGCTCCCCACTCCGTCACTCTTTAGACTTTTATACACTTCTTACTATTTTTTAATTGTTTCTCTAATAGAGATTTTAATGAAAGTCTATAGAGAACTTGGACTTCCATTCATTTATTGTTGCACACTTTCCTCCCTGCCTCTCTCCCCTAGTTCACTTTTCTCTTTGGAAAAAAAAATTCTTTCATTGTTGTACAATCCCTCCTTCCCCCCACCCCACTTTATTATGTAGCTCTTATTCTGAACTGTTGTCATACAAATAATATCTAATATATATTCCTTTTAAGTAGTTCTATTCCTCATCTGTTTCAATGCACTGTACATTATGTCTTATCCTTCTATTTTTACAATAATGGTCTTAGGTAGTATTTGTCCTTATGAGACTGAGTTAGTTCACTCAGCATAATGCTTTCTAGCGCCTTCTATATTACATAGAATTTTTTAAAAATTATTACTCCTGAGTGTTGCATGCATAGTATGTACCACAATTTTTCAGTTCATTTATTTGTTGATTGACATTTGGGCTGTTTTCATGTTCTTGCTATTGGAACCTTGGAAACCCAGCGAAAGATTGCCATAAGTCAGTAACAAGTGCACTGCAGTGAATTTGGTTTGGTTTTAAAAGAAGCAAATGATCAAGTGTTAAGCTGCTAACAGAAAAGTTGGAAGCCACCTAGTCGTTCTGCCAGAGAAAGACCAAGCATTTTGGGTAGTTCTGATTTGTCACGTGGGGTTACTATGAGTTTAAAGGACTCAATGACCCCTAACAATAAGAACAACTACCGATTTAGCATTGCAGGAATTCTGGTGGTGTAGTCTGTAGATAGTTGTGCTGCTAATCCAAAGGTTGTATCTCTCTAGAAGTAAAAATACACTAACTATTCAGGAGAAGTAAGATGAGCAATCTCCTTCCACTGTGATTTACTCCGAGACCCTACTGAGTGTGGGTCACTTTAAGCTGGCACCACATTGAGGGCAATGGGTGTGAGCTTTCTTTTATTTAGCATAACTACTACAAAGGCATAGACTGACAAGAACAAATCTGTTTTGGACAAAGTGGGACTATGGTGCTCCTTAGAGGCAAGGATGCTGAAACTTTGTCTTGCATATTTTGGGTATATTGTTAGTAGAGGCCATTCCTTGGAAGAAGGCATCAAGTAGGAAAAGTGTAGGGTCATAGAAAGAAAGAGAAGTCTTCAACAAGATGGACTGAGTGTAGCAATGAATGCAACAATGGGCTTGTGCGTATCAGAGGTGGTGATGATGGCACAGGACAGTGCAAGGTTTAGATCTGTTGTTCTTAGGGTTGTTATGAGCTATGGCACCTAATAACAACTACAAAGGCAACCACCACAGGTACAAACATGTAATAGGTCATATTGCTGAAACTTAAATGCTGAGATATCCTGTCATTTTAATAATAAAGATTATTTTCAAATATTTTGCATTTTGTAATAGATATTTTAGAATTTTATAACACAATTATAAAAATACCATGTTGTGTTATAAATTGAACTGTAACTCTACAAATGTATACAGAGGTCCAGGTGTTTGGACCTGTGGATGATATTCTGTTTGAAAAGTGGATTATTATTTTGCTATGTTAGTGAGATCACGCCAGTCTAAGGGGTTCCTAAACCTATTCACTTATGAATTGTAAAAGGAGCAGAACAGATGCAGAGATATTCCTAGGGGGAGATAGATGCCAGTGAACACCACAGAAATCAACACGTCACTGCTCATAAGGAAGCACTTTTGCTAGGGCCGTACCTCAAATAGGGACTTCTGAACTCTGAGGAAATAAACTTCTGTCCTCACAAGTCACACATTTTGGGGATTTCTATTACTATGGCATGCTGTAGGCAATGCATGTTGTAATACGTATTTCAATTAGTCATTACATTTTGGCTCTGAGAACTATCTCACGCAAGGATCTGTCGCACATGTGTCTTCATAGTGGTTGATCTTTTCTTGTGTTTCTCCAACATGAAAAATATTGATAAGTGTGTGTTCTTCCCTATACACACATGGTCATCAGTACTTTTCAACACATCCTTGAGTATAAGAAAATAAAGGTGATAAAGGTGAATAGGGAATAGACACGGAAAGTCCAACACAGTTGCTGGGTGGCCTTAAGCTCTAAGGATAGCACAATGGCATGAAGGTGACACCAGCTTTTTTGGATTCACTTTCAATTCCTCATTCAGTCAGCTGCTTGGGTTCAGGTGGAGTTGGGAGGGAGCTGGGGTTATGTACAATGCATGATTATAGTGTATGAAATAACTACAATAATCTTATATAAGCCATGACATCATTATCTTTGCATTTGTCCAGTGCCTGATATCAACAGAGGATCTGTAATACTTCCCAAACAAAATTCATCTTTACACTTTCAAAATACATTCTATAGGAAGTAGGTGATTGTGGTGTTGGTATGGGTATTAACATTGAATTTATTTCTATTCTTTATTGGCATAAGCTATCCAAATGAACATTTACTGCTAAATCTCACATTTTCATATAAAAGTGGTAGGAATTTTATCAAGAAGGTAATTTAGATAAGAGAACAAAATGTCTTTAGTCTCAAGAGGGTAACTATTCTCTGGCAAACTTGTTGGCAAGCAACCAGTGTCTGCAATCAGTAGACATCCCAATCCCATCCTTTATTTAAAAAAGCAGATTTGTTTTCCTCTCAAAGCATATAAATAGGTGTTTTGGTTTAAGACAATAACATTGTATTGTTCATTTAAGAACTAAATTGCTCTAAATGGTTTCGCTTAAGGCCATCTCAGGTTCTATCACTGCCAAAGTTTCCATTTAGCAACCCAATTACCTGTCTTCTGTAGTTTCCACTCTTAAGGCATTAGTTTTAGCATCTCAAAAGTAGTACTATCCAATCCTTTGGGGAAATAAGATAAGAAATACTTTTAATCTATCAAATAGTGGGTAGGTAGTTGTATTACTCAAAAGTAAATTTCGTTTTCAAAGTTAAATTGAGTAATGCATTGAGGAAGAAGCAGCAAAAAATTTTAAAATTAAAGAGAATTATGGCGTCTTTTGAGAACTGCAAGAGAGGTAGCCTCAGGGGCCAGAAGACGAGGACAAGGTAAAAAGATAGTCTTCATTTTGACTAGGAGACTTTGGACATATAAGACTCATACATTTTGAGAAAAACAAAAAATTATGGTATGGAGAGGAGGCAGATAATTCCAGAAAATTCAGCTCATCAGTGAACATGATTATTCAGCTCAAGAACTTAGGGAATAGAACTTGGAATTCTGGTTTTAGGGTGTAAATTTTTGTCAGTAACCCAAGGAATTCATTTGGGTCACTTGGCATCTGTCTTGCCCTATATGTGCCTTTATGTCTGCTCTACACTTTATAACTCAGAAGTAATTAGGTATAGGACCTATGGTGGTGATTGTTGTTAAGTGTCATTGAATCCAGTATGACTTACAGTGATCCTATGAATAACAGACCTGAACCCTGTCTTATCCTGTCTTAGTCTTATCATCCCCAACACACTAGAGCCAATTCACTCTATCTCATTGAGAATCTTCCTCTCACTGATGTGGTTTGTTTTGTTTTTTCTTTCCCCCAAGCACTATGTCTAGCCCCAAGAAATAGTCTCTCCTAACAACATGCCCACAGTATATGAGCATCCATATACAAGGAGCACATTAGTTCTACCTTCTTTAAGATATATCTATTTGTTCTTTTGGCAATCCATGAGATATCCAACACTCTTTCCCAACACCACACCTCAAAGGCATAGATTTCTTCTCCTGTCATCCTTATTCATTATCCAGCTCTCAGATGCATAACAGATGATTGGAAAGAATATACTTTGAATCAGGTGCACCTTAGTCTTGAAACTGATATCATTGCTCTTTATTAGCAAAATATCTGCTCTTGATAGAAAGGAAGCATTTTTAAGAATTTTTTTTAATAGTTACCTCTGAAGTGAGGTGATTCTGATAAAATGCCAGCTATCCTCTCATTATCAATTGTTTGTTGAAAACCCTTTGAGAATTCAGAGACACTACTATGATACTACTTCATTAACATAATGAAATAAAACCCTACTTCCAAACAGGCCATATTTACCACAGTTGCAGTTAGGATTTCAATACCTATCTTGACAGTCACTTAAGCACTTAGTCACATACTTTTACTTTGTTCCCTTCCATCTGACCATTAACAGCTTGATTTCATGTGTAACATGGGAGGGGGGAGATATTTTGGGAAGAAAATTTATGCCTAACTTCTAAATATAGACTCCCAGATGAAAAACTCTTGTTAGGAGATGCACGGGTCTTTTAATTTTGCAAATTATACCCCAAATACTAAAATGTGAGGAATAAGGAAAGAAGAGTTAAACTAACAAGCTATTATATTTGTAATTTACTATCATTTAGTATACATAGTGTAATAATTAATATGTGGTGGTGGTGGTGTGGTTGTTAAGTGCCGTCGAGTAGCAAGCGACTCATAGCGACCCTATGAAGGAAAGTCCACAATGCTTGGGTGTCTTTCATCCTCTCTCCAGGTTCATAGGGTTTCTGGAGGCAAGCTATTACAGAAGTAGATGCCACTCCTGCTTCCAACCTTGTTTTAATTGGGGAGCTCCACCACATTCTGTCTGCATTGGGTAACCAATCATTAACGCATTTGACACATCAGTGTCACAGTGTTCAGCCTCACAACAACCATGTATTCAGTGGTTCTCATCAAGACTCTACACTGGAGGGACAGAGAGCTGACAGGGTGAGGGTTTGGGGGACAATAAACAGCTGAAATTTTATCCAAAACATCACACTTAAGAAGCAACTGCCACAACAGAAACATTTTTAGTTACTGGCTTTTTTATCAAGAGTGGACATTTTGCTAATAGCCATAAAAGGCAAATTATTTTATAAAAGGCAAAAATTATGGCTTATTAATTAGTGCAGCAAAATCTCAGAAATAGGCTTTCATTGTAGTATTCAAGATATAAAAATGGGCTAATCCACTTTAAGTGCAGATAAAAAAACTGTGCCCACAGGCCAATTCAGCCCTATCTCTGATTTTTTTTGAAGCCCATCTTTGACAAGGAGATGAAATCAGTGAAGTGGGGGAACGACAGCCTTTTTAACAAATGGTGTTGGCAAAATTGGAAAAATATCTGCAAAAGACTCAA
>NW_006399797.1:6830142-6832499 GCF_000299155.1 Elephantulus edwardii | reverse complement strand
AGAACAAACTGGGAGGAGGGTAGAGAGAATAGTGGAACAATGAATGAATGGAAACCCAAAATCTCTGTAAATGTTTATGAAAATTAATAAAGTATAATTATAGAAAAAAAAAGATTGATTTTATGTACTTAAATAGTTGATAAAATTAATATTAAATAAAAATTTAATAGCTATGAATGGAAAGCCATGTTCTCTATAAACTTTCATTAAAATCTAAAAAAAATTAATATCTAGGTGCATTAACCACCATGCTATCAGGGTTCATAGGTAAGATGTCTATAAAATTCAGATCTTAACATTAATGAATAATGGGGGTTTTTTCGAACATAGCCACACTCATTTGTTTATAGGTTTTCTATACTAGAGATCAGTTTATGCTTTGTGGGACCATATTGTCCCTGTCACAGCTCCTCAACTCTTCCATTGTAGCATAAGACTACCTTTGTAAATAGAGAAACAAATGAACCTGGGTTCTATTTACAGAAGCAAACAGTGGGCAGGCTTTGGCCTACAGTTTATAGTTTGCCAGGCCTTGTCCATGGCTACTTTGTGCTTATTTACTGAGTTTAAAAGTTGCAACAGAGATCTTATGACCTGCAAAACTTGAAATATTTTCTGTCTGCCCTTTAAAGAAAAATGTTTCAATTTGCATCTCTCTTAGAGCTAGGGATTCTGAACATTTCTTCATGTGCTTGTTGGGCACCTGAATGTCTTCCTTTGTGAATTATCTGTTCATATCCTGTGCCCACTATTCAATTGGATTATTTACTTTATCTTGTTGTGGTGCTCAAGTATTCTATAAATTCTAGATATAAGTCCCTTACCTTACATGTTATTACCAAATACTTTTTCTCAGTCTGTGGCTTCCCTTTTTTACCCTGTTGGAGAAGTTTTTGGGTGTACATAGGGATTTGATTCTTAGAAGGTTCCATTCATCTATTTTATCTTCTCCTGGTTGTAGATTTTTCAGGATAATTGGAATACTGTTTATGTTGTGGATTAGGACTTCTAGAGTCTTCCAAGCTTTTCTTTAATGAAGTTTATAGTCCTTGGCTTTAGTGCTAGGTCCATGATCCACCTAGAGTTGATTTTTGTGTAGGGAGTGAGGTGTAGATCTTGCTTGAGTTTTCTGCAGATGTTTTTCCAATTTTGCCAACACAATTTGTTAAAAAGGCTGTCATTTCCCCACTTAACTGATTTAATCTCCTTGTCAAAAATTAGTTGACCATAGGTAGATGGGCTGATTTCCAGGTTCTCAATTATCTTCCATTGATCTATGTGTCTGTCAATGTACCAGTACCATGCTGTTTTACCCACCCCAGTAAGAATAGCAAAATTTAACAGAACAGCAAGCAACAAATGCTGACGGGGTTGTGGAGAAACTGGAATCCTTATTCACAGTTGGTGAAAGTATAAAATGGTGCAGACACTGTGAAAAGGGGTATGGCACTTTCTCAAAAAGTTGCAAATAGAGATACCATTTGACCCAGCAATTCCACTACTGGGAATGTACCCTAAAGAGACCATAGCTGACATCCAAGCAGATATATGCACACCCATGTTTATCACAGATTTGTTCACAATAACAAGGAGTTGGAAACAACCCAGGTGCCCATCAACAAACTAATGGATAGAGAAGCTGTGGTATATTCACACAGTGGAATACTATGCTGCATTGAAAAACAAGGAACTCATGCAATATTATTCAAAATGGGTGACCCTGGAGGACTTTATGCTGAGTTAAATATCTCAGTCCCAAAAAGACAAATATTGCATAGTGCTTCTGTTGTAGAATGGGACTGACATCAGGGTTTGGGTAAGACTGAGAAAAACTGGATCAATTATATATACTGCATTGAAAGAGATGAGCTAGAGAACAATTTAAAAGAGATATATGACAGGGTATTATGGTTTTCACAAGTGTCCAGAATTAAGGGTGCATAGTGGAGTGTACTCAGGATGGGGGTGGGGGGGATTGTATACCAATGAAGGAATTTTCCTTTTATTTTTCAAAGAGAGGAATAAACTGGGGCAGGGGAGGGGTTGGCAAGGAGAAAAGTGCAACACTGAATGAATGGAAATCTAAAATGTCTCTAAATGTTCATTAAAATTAATAAAATAAAATTTAAAAAAAATGTTTCAGACCTATGCTCTAGAACCTAAGAAGCTCCATGAGATCAGGGACATTGTCTTTCTTATCCATGACAATATTCTCAGAATCTAGAATAGGGCCCTAGTATATAAAGTACACTATATTTTGAGTGGGAATCCCAGAACACTTGATCGTTCTAATGCGAAACTTATACTTGGACCAGGAGGCAGTCGTCAGAACAGAGCAAGGGAACACTGCATGGTTC
>NW_006399797.1:6827314-6829207 GCF_000299155.1 Elephantulus edwardii | reverse complement strand
GACAGCACATAACAACAACAACAACATATGTTGAGTGAATTAATGAATGAACAAATACATATATAATTGGTTAGCTTGAAAATTCACTACTCAGTTATGCAATTTCTTTCATCTTGGAAGGACATAATGAAATGTCCACTTGGATTCACAATCAACATCCATGGAAACAGCAGTCAAAACATCTAAATGATGTTGTACATTTGGCACATCTGCCACCAACGGTCTTTCTAAAGTTACAGAGAGTAAAGATGTCAGTTTCAAGATTAAGGTGTTCTTGATCCAAGCATGATCTTTTCAGTTTCTTTCTGTGCATCTGAAGTTTGGACAATCAAGAAGAAAGACCAAAGAAGAATCTATGCCTTTGAATTGTGGTGTTGTGAAGAGTGTTGGGTTCCAAAAGCCAGAGTGCTCCTCAGAGGTGAGGATGGAGAGACTTCATCTCACATACTTCAGGCATGTTATTAGGAGAGTTTAGTCTGGAGAAGAACGTGATGCTTGGGAAAAGTAGAGGTTCTGAGAAAGAGAGGAAGATCCTCAGTGAGAGGCATTGATACAGTGAGTGTAACAATCAGCTCAGTAGAGCAAAGACTGTGAATGGCGCAGGATTGGGCACGATTGGGCTCTGTTGTATGTAGGGTCACTATGAGTCAGACAGCGTCAATTTAATGACATCTCACGATGGTGAAGCTTTTGTTACATGTCAAGTACTACTCATAGCGATGTTATGTACCCTATCCTATGTCATCCTCCTCATCTCTGACACCCTTGAGCCGATTGCTACAGTCACTGTGTCAATTCATTGTGTTGGGGTCTTCCTCTCCTTCCTAGACCCTCCATCTTTCTAAGCATAATGTGCCTTTCCAAGGTAAAGCCTCTCTTAGCTGTATGTCCAAATATGAAAGACAAAATTTCACCAACTTTGCTTCCAAGGAACACTCTACCTTTTAGTAAAGGTGAAACAGATTTATTTCTTAAAGTTCTTTAGTGAAAAGGAGTCATTATATAAAAAAGAGAGATATTCGTTTTAAGGACTTCTGGGAAGTAGAAATTCCAAAAATCTACTGGTCATGTGACAAGCTAGAGATTACTGCATTTTAAGTACTTCTGGCACAATCTTGCTTGAAGAGGATCTTTCTGTAGGGGATATGATATGAGTTGCATCACAAAAACAAAAAAACTCTTCACTGGACCAATAGGCAACTCCGTGATAAGACAGAGAAAGACTGGCATTGCCAACAATTCCATTTTACTTGGATCAGTAAACCAGACCCATGTAGCAGTCAAGAAATCAAAAGATGTGTGACGTTGCGGAAATCTGCTGCCAAGGAAAGGGACTCTCCAAAGTTCTAAAGAGCAAGACGTCGATGTAAAGACTAAGGGCTGTCTAGTGCAAGCCACAGGGTTTTCCAATTGCTTCCTATACATCTGAAAGTCGGACAATAAAAAGGATGACAAAAGAAGAACTGATATCTTTGAATTGTGGTAGAAAAGAGTATCAAGTATTTTTTGAGTTGCCAAAAGAATGTTTAAATCTGTCTTGGAGGAAAGGTACCCAGAATCCTCCTTAGGTGCAAGGATCATAAAACATGGTTTCACATTACTACAAGAAACAAAAACAGATCTTGAAAAGTGGAAGAATATCCCTTGTTCATGGATAGGAAGATTCAATGCTGTGAAAATGGCAATACTACTAAAGGAAATTTACACATTTAATGCAATCCCAATACAAATACCAATCCCATTCTTCAACGACATGGAAAAGTCAATCTCCAATTTCCTGTGAAATAGAAAGAAGCCCTGAATAAGCAAAGCACTCCTTAAGAATAGAAGAACGGTAGGAGGTATCTCACTCCCTGATTTCAAATCCTTCTACACTGCCATAGTGGTAAAGAC
>NW_006399797.1:6811791-6823943 GCF_000299155.1 Elephantulus edwardii | reverse complement strand
TCCTGCGCTATCCCTCCACCCTACCAAGCATGATGTCCCTCTCCAAGGACCAGTCCCTCCTTACAACATGTCCAAAGTATGTCAGACGGAGCCTCAGAATTCTTGTCTCCAAGGAGCAGCCGGTTTAACCCTGTCCAGAATGAATCTGTTTGTTTTCTTAGCAGTCCATAGTACACTCAATACTCTTCTCCACCACCACAGTTCAAAGGCATCAATTCTCCTTCTATCCTCCTTTGTCATTGTCCAACTCTCTGGTGCATAACAAGTGATTGCAAAGACTGTGACCTTTACCAGACGCACCTTAGTCTCCAGAGTGACACCATTGCTCTTCAGTACTTTGGAGAAGTCCCTAACAGCAGACTTTCCCATCGCAATATGTCTTTTAATTTCCTGGCTGATGGTGCCGAGAGTGTTGACTGTGGAGCCAAGCGAACTAAAGCTGTGAACAATCGCAATCTCTTTTAGCCACATGTACCTAAACAACTTTATAACAGCATGACACAACTGGTCACCATAACCTTGAAAGCTCATTCATAAAAGTAACCATAAATATCTCCCTGTAATCCTTACCCAAGATTCCCACTTGAACCATCCTGACCATTTGACCATTCTCGTTTTCTTCTGAATTGTCCCTTTCCAAATGAAACCTAATAATCCATAAATCCCGAGGTTGTTTTCTTTTCAAAAAAACCAAAACAACTAACATTGGCACAAGACCAGGCAAGGAATCATTCTGTTGTACATAAAGTCACTATGCGTCAGAGCCAACTCAACGGTACCTAACAACGACAACAACAAATAGGAGTCTAGGAACAAAAGGTCAATGAAGCCAGAATATATTAACATTTTACTTTTTCATTGGAACGCATGTGGCAATAGAGAGTATTATTCTTTAAATGCTCAAGAAATGAAATAATTTCCCAAATACTGAAATCAATTCTTAGTGTATCAAGAATAAGCTACACTTTAAAGAAGTCTACTTATGTCTCAGTTTTAATTTTTTCCATTTTAAAATTTACCTATAAATATCTCTGAGTTTGGGAGAGATACAAAACCATTCTCAAAGAATTCACTCTATTGTATATGTTGTCTTTAACAAGTGACATTCAAGTGATAACTGACAGCATTTTTAAATTATTTGGTTTGGTTTTCTCATAGACATTTACAAAATGATACTTCTAAAAAATATTTGTCGGTCTTTTCACTGCCTTGATGTCAGATGCAGCCTATAAAAACCCCAGTCTATTTTCAGTTGCATTCCAGACCTTGTGGTTACATTCAATGGTTTAACTCCCCATTGGCCTCACTCCCCTTCTCCCCTGAGGTTCTCTCATGACTGAAAAGCAATTTTAAGTTACTATAGTCTGTCCTATTACCGTGAACTGAGACAGATAATAGTATTTCTAATACAATGAGACATCTCTAACATGATTTTGTTCTTCATCAGTGTATTCTTTACAGCAGATGGGCCATTGCATGCTACAATTAACCAAGATGCTTTGAAAAACTCATGTTTTAGTCTCACACCTGGAACACTAAAATGGAATTGAGGAGGCTGATTGACTCTAACGGAGCTTCAATCACAACATTTGAGTTTTATTGCAGGTTATTATGTATGTAGCCTTGAATTTGTTTCTACCTTTGTGGCCTAATCTATAGTGAGCTGTGGAACTAACCCAATTGTGGTACCTCTCTGGTAGTTCAAATCTACCAGGAATCCAGGAGAGAAATATGGGTAATCTCCTCCTGTGTGATTTAGAGTCTCTGAAACATCTGCTAGAGTTATCTATGGGTCGGTTCACACTCAATGGCAAGAGTGAGGAAGCGCAGGGGTGGAACTATGATTTCAAATTGCCTCACCAGCACACAACAATAACACGAGGTAGAATTCTGTAGTGTTTGGAAGATCTAAACTGGAAGACTAACAAGAAAACAGAGAGTGCTTACTGTGAATGACTTCTAGACTAGGAAACTCATGAAGCAGAGCTCAACTGTAGTGGACTATGGGACTTGAATTTCCTTTACTATTTTTCTCATTCAGAAGCCCTTTTCAAAGATTCTCAAATTCAAACTCACGCTGGCCATCAAGTCAATTTTAACTCATAGTTGCCTTAGCGCCTCACGAAGTTTCCAGAACTGTAAATCTTGATGGGGGTAGACTTCCCAGATGGTGAATTCAAACCACATGTGACCTGTGATTAGCAGCACAACACCCTACAGACTAAGCCACCAGAGAACTCTGACTTCAGGGGCGGGGAGGAATCAAGCCCACTTGTGCGGAGTGGTGTGGTGGGAAGAGTGAAGACTGGAGATGGTGGAACGTGGAGCTGAAAGCCCACCCCTTCACTCTTTAGATGCAACTGGGAAAGTCTGTACTAGTCTGAGTTTTCAGCATCTCTGTCTGTGGAACCACCTACTCTGCAGGATCACTATGAGGATAAAGCTATGTAAACACCCAAAACATCTGCTTGATACATAGCGGCACTTGAAAAAGGTCAGCTCAACATTGTCAACACATTTGCAATGATCCCTTTCTCTGAGTTGTACAGGGCATGAGACTAAAAATGGGAAGAGTTTCCCAGGACAGACAGCTTTCAGTAATAAAACTCTGGTCAAACCGCAAGTTGTTCAAAAGTTACATTTGATACACTGCTCTGAATATTAAATATTAGCTTAAAATTGTTGGTCCTTTCCTAGAGTCCTGAAAAAGCAGGTGCACATGATATTTAGTTGGTGTTCTACTTTTAATTCCTTAGCTCAAGACTGTTTTCACAACAGTGATTATCAATGGAGGGCAATTTTGCCTCCCAGAGGACATTTGGTAATGTTTGGAAATACTGTTGGTTAGCACAAAATTGAAGTTGATGTTAGCATAATGACATTTAGTGGGTACAGACCTGGGACAGCACCTCTCACTTAGTAAAGAATTAACCAGCGTAAAATGTCAATGGTTCTGGAACTGAGAAACTGTGTTCTGTAGGACATGATTCCTTTAGCTATACATTTCTTCATGGTGGACTAGAAGCAAGAAACTGCTCTGCAATCCCAAAGCCACGTAATTTAAGACCACTAGCTGCTCCACCGAAGGACAGGAAAACACCTCCCATGCAATTAACTGCCTCTGAAAATCCTCTGGAGGTTCAGCTATCGGTCAGTTCTTACCATATAGTACAAAGCAACAAATGTAGCCCAAAGGGAAAAAAAATGGTAAAACTGCCCTTACTCCTAACTTAACATCTCTGTAGGTAACTGAGTATAATAATGGTATGCAACATCAACCTTGAAAAAAATGTATTATTAATGATAACCATTTTACAGCTGTGGAAATGAGACGTGGTGCTGTTTTATCAAACATTGTATTTTAGGGACAGAACTAAGGCACAACCAGACTTAAGATTTCAAATCTCATGTGCTTTCCACCGCCTCCTGCTTCACATGGCCTCCTTCAGTTCTACGCTATTCTCAAAGCAGTGGTTCTCAATCTGGGGTGAGGTGCTCAAGAAGATCACTCACGGAGATTTTTAAACACAGCCACGGTCCCTCAATCTGTTACACCTAGATCTTCAAGGATAGGGAAACGCATGTGTGTTTGGCAGAAGCACTCCCCCATACGTCTATTTCCAGTGTGACATCAGGCTCAGATGAAAACTCAGTAAGAATGACCTTTAGAGGGGTATTTGCATGCTATCATTCCTTAATCCAAAGAAATTAATCTTTAATGGCAATTTATATCAGGTGAAGACGTGTGGGATTGGGATAGTTCTGTTTAACAGAGCCTCCCAGCTACACAAAAATGACTACTGTTGTCACCTACTTTAAAACACTTTTTAATTTGGGCCCAAGTATTAAGAATGAGGTTATGTTTATTGTTTTCTTCTGTATTCTGTGTTTCTTACATGTATGATATATAATATGTTTTATATTAAGTATTATACATTAGCATGAAGTCAGCAGGCAAAAAAATCCCATTAAAACCCCGCAGAGTATTGAAGATGACAGAATCACAATCACACAGCTCTTGTATCTGCACTTCGAGTCATGCCAGTATCATTTGTCATTTTTTAATCCTATATGGTTTGCTAACTCATATGTGACTTCCTACCTGATTATCTTTTTAGAAAAATTCTCCTGAGAACTCAGTCTCTAACTTGTAATGATGTTTACAGATTACTTATCCAAATACACAACTACAGTATTCTCTCTGTGAACCCACAACCAGAGCATCACCTATTGTATTAGAAATACAGAATATTCTAACCTAGAAACTGCCTTTTTTTTTTCTACAAGATTCACAATGACGCACATTCAAGTTTGAGGAGATACGTGTGAATAGATTTTCCCACGACATGATTGTGGAAAGGAGTCCTTGAACATATTGAACTAATAATAAGTCAACGCTACAGTGATTCTCTGAAGCTCAGGTTCCAAAGTGTGGTTCCCAAACTAGCACAATTCACATGAGAATTTGCTGGGTTTAGATGCAATCAAGTTGATTGTTCCTTGTGGTGACCCCATAGGACATGGAGGAACTGTTCCATACATTCTAAAATGGCTAAACACAGCTACTAACTGCCCCCTTAGAGATGACAGCCTAGGAAACTGTCTAGGGGAGCTGTACTCTGTTACATGGGTCACTCTGACCTGGACTCAACTCAAAAGCTCACAACTGATACAACAAACACACAAATAATCTTTATGTGAGCAACTTGTCAAAACATTTTCTCCCATGGAGCAAATGGGTGATATCATTTCTTTGAGAATCCTTGAAGCAGATCTCCACAATGCAACATGTCCTTCCATTTCTTGATGCTGCTACCCTGGGTCTTATTTGCAGGTCCAAGTAAAGTTAAACTATTTACAACGTCAATCTTTATAACTTCAATCTTTTCTATATCTACTGTGGCATTGTCTATTGATCCAGTGGTGAGGATTGTTATTTTCTTGGTGTTGAGATGTAACCTGTCTTCTTTGATCTTCTGCTGCAAGTATTTCAAGTCTTCTTCACTTTCTGCAAGCATAATGTAGGTTGAAGAGTCTTCCTCCAAACCTGATGCCACATATTTCTTTATATAGTCTAGCTTTTCAAATTATTTGTTCACAGGCACAGCTTGAATAGATATGAAGAGAGGCTGGAACACTGACACAAATCTTCCTGATTTTAAACCATAGAGTGTTCCCTTGTTTTGTTCAGACAAAACTGCTTCTTAGTCTAGGTTTCACACAAGCACAATTAAGTGTCTGGCATTCCCATTCTTCTAAGTGCTAGCTATAATTTGTTATGATCTGCACAATCAAATGTCTTTGTATAATCAATAAAATATAAGTAAACACAAAGATATATATATATCTACTCCTGTGTGATTTAATGTTTCTGAAAACCCACTGGAAGGTCAGTTTATAGCAACAACAATGTATATAATATAAATTATGAATAATTTTATTATGATGCTTATATAATCACACATATATGTATGTATATATGTGTGTATATACATACATATACATATATATAATGTTTGTGTGTATGTACATATAGGGAACTCTGGTGGCCTAGTCTTCCACTGCTATCCCAAAGGCTTCACCTTTCTGGTGGCTTGAATCCACCATTGGCTCCACTGGAAAAGATGAGCAATCTCTTCTGCAGTTAACAGCCTCCAAAGCACCATGGAGGGTCAGCTCTGGGTTGGTTCCATCTCAAAGACATTTGTTGTTGTTGTTGTTGTTGTTATTGTTATTGTTGTTGTTGTTGTTAAGTGCTGTCTGTCGAGTCGCAGGCAACTCATAGCGACCCTATGAAGGAGAGTCCTCGACGCTTGGGTGCCTTTCATCCTCTCTCCAGGTTCGTAGGATTTATGGAGGCAAACTGTTATGGAAGTGGATGCCACCCCTCCTTCCACACTTGTTTTAATCGGGGAGCCTAGCTTGCCTGCCTCCTGGAGGCAGAGTAGTCCTTCGCTTCCGAAAACTGCCACAACAGCCGCCCAGACAGCACGATGCTCTCTCTGGCAACCGGGCCATAGCAACCCTGGACGGAGCAAACCTGGGAGAACATGGCCTGTCTATCCCATCTTCTCCTTCCAGGCTTGAAGCCCTCTGCTGCAGCCTTAAACCCTAGGCCAAGCCTCCAAAGGCATTTAGTGATTATATTTACTTTTTAATACATTATCTTCCTCCCACACTTTTTTTTCAGGAGGTTGGAGGATCTATTCAGGAGATTTTTGTTTTATTTTGAAGTATAAACCATACTAAGGTTATAGTCTTAAAGCTTCATCAGTAAATTGCCATTGTTGTGCATTGTATGTGTTTTAAAATGCATTGCACATGATTCTAGGGTGCAATCAGAATAGAAAACAAAGGTTAAATCAGATCCTCAGTTTATAAATGAGAAATATTATATTTAAAGGTTAAAAGTGTTTATCAAAAGTTTTACAGAACTCCTAATTCTTCTTTTTTTAAATTTTCTACTAGTTTATTTACAAAATTCAAATACATTGTTTTCAAGAACAAATTCTTTCAATTTCTCTCTCACACACACCCCCATCAAATTGTACCACCCCATGATCATTTTCCCCGCTCCCTGCATGTCTTCATCCCTCTGCTTCCAACCTCTCCCACCCCTCTTGGATCCTTATACTCATTCTACAACAATGGTTTTAAACGATATTTATGCTTGTGGGACTGAGTTAGTTCAGCATAGTGCTCTCCAGTCCCTCCCAAGTTAGGTAATAATTTATAAAATCATTGTTTCTGCATGCTGCATAGTATTCCATTGTGTGAACATTCCATAATTTCTCAATCCATTCATTTGTGGTTGGACATTTGGGCTATTTCCATGTTCTTGTGATGGTGAATAATGCTGCTATGAACACTGGTGTACAAATCTCTGAGATATCTGATTATTCTTCAAAGGCTTAGAAATTTTTACCAGGAAATTGTTAGTGTGGAAGATACTACTCATACATTTTCATATTAAAAGATCCGTCACATTCATAGTAAAAAATTTAATGTGAATGTGACAGTACATATTTTCCAAAGTAAATCCTTTCCCATATATTCCTCTTCTACGTTGTGGCCTTTTCACTCTCACATCAAAAATTGAACTCTAATTCCTTTCCTTTAAATTTCAGTCAACTTGGTAACTTACTTCACTAGTAGGCCGTGATGCAAGTAACACTTCAGATTTTTCAAGACTAGTTCATAAACAGCCTTACATCTTCTTCATGGGCTTCATGAGACATTTGTTCTTGTGACAATCTCGAATCTTAGCATGGCAGCTAAGCTACACGGAGAGGCCACATATAGACAGTCTGGTTTATAGTTCCAGGTGAAGTCCTAGTTAACAAGCAGCATCAACTGTCTCATCCACGTGAGTGAGCCATCATGAATCATGAGTCCATGGGGCTCTTCAGATACTTCCAGCCCTAGCTGACATTAAAAGGAACAGGCATGAAAGATCTAAGCAAAAACTATGCCATCTGATCCCATTCAAGCTACATAACTGAGAGAGATTATAACAAATTTTGTTTTAAGTCCTTAAATTTTGATGGGGTTTGTTCAACTCAATTCATTGCCATCTAGTTGGAACCAACTCATAACTAAATCTCCAATGTGTCTTTAGAGGCTGTAAATTGCCCGGGAGATTATCTATCCATCTTTCTCCCTCGGAGTCACTGGTGGACTTCAGCTGCCAGAGAGCTAGCTACTGCCTTAGCAGTGCAACTCCTTACGACCTAGGCTGCCAGAACTCCTCCCTCTGTGGTCTGTTAAATATCAGTAAAAACCTGAAAAAAGTCCAAGCAGAGAAAGTTTATTATCAATGAGTTAATAGGGTATTAGAGCTAAATGAGAGAACATAAGATAAGGACCAGAAACACAAAACAGAAAATCCTTGGAGAATTGATGACACATCATCATTGTACATTTCAAATAGAATATTACATGCCAAAAATCATATAAAATCAATATTGAAAATGTTTTTGCTGAAGGTAAATTGTCAGAAACAAAAACCCAAAAATATATATAATGTCTATATTTATACATTATAAATAATAATATGTAAACTACCACAAAAATTACCCTGAAATATAATGCTTTTTAAAATGGTAAAATGAGGTGGAAAAAAGAGATATTTTCTGACTGAAACTATGAGTAGACAAATTAATCTTTCTTTTCCTACAGGGCTATGCTTATTTTGGAATCTTGGATACGAGTCTTTATTTTGGCCCTAAACATGGCATCCAGAAAAAGACAGAAGATTGTACAGTCTCCTTGCCAGTGATTTCTCGAGGACAGTTTTCTAGGTGGGTAGATAAACAAGACCATTTCCAAATGTCAATTCTTTGCTCTGCCAGATAAATCCAGTACTGTATCAGAAACTCAAGCTGTGACCCCTCACTTTTATATTTAGTATTCTTTCAGTAAAAATAATGGTTCTGAAATTGGATTTGGATGACAATTGCTTTTGAATCAAAACACAGAAAAGAATACTGCACAATTTATTCTTGTCCCAATTTCTATCACAATGCATTGATTCTGCAGTGGTTCTTGCCATGAAAATGTATTTTCATTGACATTAGCGCTGACTTGCAAGATACATGGTGGGCAGGAAAATGTGGCATCAAGGGGCCGTCTGGTGATCAGCTCTCCTCCACTTGAATTAATTGTCTTTGCTGCTCTCTAACTGTTGAACCTTTGTGAGTAAACTTCTGTCACAGTGAAACTAAGGTCAAGAATTGCTTTTCTGAGTTTGCTTGTTGACTTTGCTTTCTTTGATAGCTACACTTGACGGACCATCTTGTAGACATTACCCATTTGAAAACAAGTAGAAATATGAAACATCAAAAATAAGAGGAAAGGCACTTCTACTACTAAGAAATACATCCCTCAAATCACTGATGCAGGTTTGACAACCACTTAGCACACGCATGGCCAAGTTCTCTTCTGTATCTGTGTTGTGGTGGTGGTGTACCATCAAGTGGGAACTGATCCATAGATGATCATCCATAGAGTTTTCAGAGGCAGTTAATTGCATGGGAGATTACCCAATCCTCCTGCAGAGCACCTGGTGGATTTTAACTGCCTGTCTTTGGGATTGCAGCACAGCTCCTTATGACTAGGCCATCGAATCAATTATGATTTTTGTCTCAGTGAGTCTAGGCACAGCCTCAGAAACTCATAACGCAATGTCCCATCTATTATCAGTCAAGATGAAAACATTTGCTATCCTTGGACCTGCCATTTGATGAAACATCAGGAAAATCATCTCTATTCCAACTAGCTTTATTACTAACATCTGAACTTTAGCAGCAAAAGCAGAAGAGAATTCTCTAACCAGCTGTGCGTTGTGAAGGCAGGCAGTTTTCAGAGTTTTTTTTATTCTGCATAGCATCTAACACTCCTTTCAGGAAAAAAACACAAACATTTTTAGAGTTTTTATTCTGCATAACATCTAAAACTCCTTTCAAAAAAAATTACGAACATTCATGTTATTATATGGTGTGTGACCCAGATCTCATGGTGCTAGTTGAGATTAAAATGTCACCTCTTACAAACATCAGAAATGTCCCCAATTCTTGTAATTGTCTTTTGACTTATGCAAATATGAATGCAAGGGGATTTTTCAGTCATTAAAAATTAATTAGTAAATGCTACTTCTTAGTTCTGTCCATTAAGTGACACTATATCATGACAGAATTTTCATGACAATAGTCTGGAAAAGATTTCTCAAGCTAGGTGGACCCATTCGGATAACATCACCAGTCTGGCAATTGTTTGACTTGCCATAAATAACCATAAATTCAGAAATTTAAAGATCAAAAACATCTAGTCGAAGGATCAGCCTTGGTTGAGTAATCACATTTTCAAAGTAGAACTGGGAAAACAAGTCAATATGGGGCAAAGAGTAGCAAGTACTTTTCCAGTTATCATTTTCAAACTACCAGTCTTTGTGGAGACCACAAAGTACTAAAGTAGACCCTTCTGTGGAATTTTGTAACTGATAGAAATTAAACAGTAACCTAAAGTTGTAGGATGAGAAATAAATTATTGGTAAAAATCAAGATCTCCAATTTTTCTCATCAGAGCAAATATGTTTCCTTCCAAAACTCTAAAGATAAACTAAAAACAATGATGAAAACTCTGATACTGATGACCTACAAAGTTAACTTCTGGTTTTAAAGTCCAAAATATGTCAGTTACTAGCTGTGGAAAGCACTGAATTTCTTTAAGCTTTATTTTCCTCAACTGTAAAATAGGGAAAAATAATACAAATAGATATCTTATAGGACTAATGTAGAGAGTGAAATCATTAATAGGGGGGAAAAATTGCTTGGTTCCTGAGATCTAGCATGTGGTCAACAGCTTCTTATGATCGTATGGAGAGCTCTGGTGGTCTAGTGGGTAAGGCATTTTGCTGCCTGATTGAATCCACCAGCTGCTCTAAGGGTGAAAGACAGGCTATCTTCTCCCATGCGATGCACAGCCTCTGAAACCTGCAGGAGAGCCAGTCCGCGATGAGCCAGTGTCAGCTCCATGGCAGTAAGTTTGAGAGTTTGAGTTTTATCACATGACCATTGTACTGCTAGTTCTGCAAACTGCAGATGTTGAAATGGTAGCCATTGAAGAGGTAGTATCCTCACTACTGTGATAGATCTGGAAGGTCCTTAGGTAATCAACCTCTGCCGTTTCTAGATAAATTCATAAATCTGGGCAAAAAAGTAATGTGAACTGGAGTACTATGTTTGTGCAAGTAAGGTATATGATGTACTTTCTTTTTTTTTTTCCAACCACATGCTCCTCACAACCTCCCAAGGTGTTTTCATAAGCATGCTATGCTATTTTAGATATATGTATATATATATACATATATATATATCTCATTAGTTATTTATGTAAAAATACAGTAATCAAGACAGACCTAATGAAATGGTACCGTTATTTTACCTTGAATAATTTTGAATAATGTGTATACATTTGGCAGGTAGAAAAGAAAAGCACAACAGAAACACCTTATTGTATCATGTGTCTGAAAACCAAGGAAGAAGTCAGTTAGGACTAGCTGTAGAGGAGTTGCAGAAAGTCATATTAAAGTTTAAAAGGATGACTTAGCCCAAAGGAGGCAGATCAAGCCATTCCTCTTTGGGTATATTTCCTCATATCCACCACCATTTAATATTGTTGGTTTTGTTGTGAGACTTTATATAGTCCTTTCCAAATTGTAAGGATCCTGTGTACAAAAGAAAGAAATGTGCCTGGTACCATGTCATCCTCACAAATGCTACAGTGACGGAGCCCACTATGGTAAGTCACTGTGTCAGTCCATCTCATTGAGGGTCTTTCTCTTTTAGGCTGATATGTAAGCTAATGAAGTCTCACTGTCCACACTTCTAAGGAGCATCCTGGCTACACATCTTCTAGGACAGATGTGTTTGTTCTTCTGGCAGTCCATGGACAGACAATACTCTTTATCAACACCATGATTCAAAGGTGCCAGTTCTTTGTTCTTCCTTTTTCAATGTTTGACTTTTACATGCATGTGAGGTGATTGAAAATACTTTAATCCTCAGATACACCTTAATCCTCAAAGAATTTTTTTGTAACAGATTTGTCCAGGCAATACGTCATTTTATTTCTTAACTATAAGCTGTCAGATTAAGGGTAGGACAATGGAAGATAAATGCTGAAGGGATTTGGTAGAAGTGAAGGGGTATCCTGGTGGAGGGTGGAGGTGGGAAATAAATGGGTCAAGTCACTGGGCCAAGGGCAAGGACAACACTGTTAACTAATGGTTAACTCCACAATGAGGGATTTATCATTCACTGTTCTATAAATTGCTTGTCTGTCAGATACTCCTAAATCTGAACATTCAGATTAAGACAGACTAGGAAGAATGATTGGTCATCCACTTCTGAAACAGCAGGCCTCCGAAAACCCTATGTACAACAGAACACATGTAGACAACAGAAAGGGCAACTGAGGCTGAGCTTTCAGGTATGGAAAAGGAAGAGGAACAGTTGTAAGCAGACACTAGTGATTGGAATTAGACATTGTTAAGAAAGAAATGGAATGCATAAATATTGACATACTAGGCATTGGAGAGATGAGATAGACCAGTATGGGGCTTTTTGAGTCAGACGATCATATGATATATTACT
>NW_006399797.1:6801217-6808581 GCF_000299155.1 Elephantulus edwardii | reverse complement strand
CTCTTCTCCATCTATCATGGTGCTGCCAATTGGTCCAGTGGTGAGAATCTTTGATTTCCTCCTGTTGAGCTTCAATCCATATTGAAGACTGCAGTCCTTGACCTTCTCTAGCAAGCGCTTTGGGTCTGCCTCAGTTTCAGCAAGCAGGGTTGTGTCATCTGCATAACACAGGTTGTTGATAAGTCTTCCTCCAATCCTGATTCCACATTCCTCCTCATACAGCCCAGCATCCTGATAATCTGTTCTGCATATAGATTGAAAAAGTAAGGTGATAGGACACATCCCTGGTGTACACTCTTCCCAGTTTTGATGTTAATTGTGGGAGGAGACAAGGAAGGTACTCTGTAATGCAAAGTGTTGATGCTCCCTCCTTAGAATTGACATTTTAAACAGTCTTCAATGTCAATTTGTTCTTGTGGCAAATGAAAAAACATGTGTGTGTGTGTGTGTGTGTGTGTGTGTGTGTGTGTGTGTGTGTGTGTGTGTTTTTAAGGGGAAGTACAATATAATCTAATGGGATTTTATATTGGTATAAATCAAGCAATGTTATCACATCTGTTTGCCCCTCCATCCACCCGCATACTTAATTGAGAGCAATCAGGAATTTTTAAAACCCGAGAGCAGATTTTCAGAATGTAAACATATATTTTGTTCACTACGTGTTCAGTTCTAGTGTGGTTTCCGAGAGGTGGACCAGCAGACAAGTTGTGTTGTACTATGTAGATCAGGATGCTCCTTTTGAGGACAGGACTTTTGGCTGTTTCCTGATAGAGAATACAAGCAGGCGAGCACCTTGCATTTTCCAGTCTCATCGTCAGCCTCTGTATTCCTGCTGTTCTGCTGAAGATCAAAAGACTAAATTACTTGATTCACTTTGATTCTGTTTTCTAGCTTGCAGAGATGACACTCAAAAGCAATTAAAATGTGAAAGTGTAAGTATCAGACTTACAATGGGTTCACTGTAAGCATTTCTGGAAGCTTAAAAAAAATCCACATTTCTCTAAAATGTCTCAGTTTTAATAGATAAAATCCTATGGTTAAAAAAAAACAGTTTGTGAGTCTATCTGCTTTCTCCTCCCCACCCCCTTGTGAGATAAAGATTTAGATAAAATCCTGAATCAATAGTATTTTAAATCCTGCATTCAGAGACATTACTCCTTAACTAACATGGCATTTTCTTTTCTATGAGCAAATGGTCAAGCTCTGGTCTTGGCAGAAATGCAGTCATGTATAAGAACTGGATAGAAGATCTTAGGAGAGGTTCAGGGGAAATGGTGTCCGTGATGCAATTCCTGGCTACATTATTCAGCAGCTGTGTGAGATTGGACAAAATGTTTACAATATATATTTTTTTAGCTTTATGTTTGTGTGCCTCTGTATATGCATGTGTGTGTTAATAAAATGGCATGCATAATGTATCAGATATGTAAGACTGGGGTTTGAGTTCTGACCAGTGTGCCTCGTGCACAAACACTACCTTTTTATTGGTAGTGGCTTACATACTGCTGTAAATGATGCTGAATAGGGTTAAGCAGACCTTCCAGATTAAGAGGGACTAGAAAGGACTGATGATCTATCTATTTACAAAACAAGCCAAGGAAAAGCAGTTCTATGAATCACAACTGTTTGATTCACAATGAACCATGAGCATAGGGAGAAAACCAGGCAGTGTTTGTGCTTCTCATGCCCTTGTGTAAGAAACCACCATAAGTTGAGAGCCAAGTGTACAAAATTAACAAACATATATCAAAAAAGCTATTGTAAGAGTGGAACTAGGGAACACTGTATGTTTTAAAATCGGGAAGGTATGTGTCACAATTGTATCCTTCTTTCTCCATACATATTCAATCTGTTCACTGAGCAAATAATTCATGAAGATTTTATGAAGAATAATATGACATCAGAATAACAAGAAGACTTATCAACAACCTATGTTACCCAAAGGACACAACTGCTTGCTTGTTGAAATGCTCACTGCAGAAGATCAAAGACTACAACCTTCATTATTCATTGCATCTCAACTTCAAGGAAACAGGAGACCTTACCACCTGGCCAATAAATAATATCATCGAATATGGAGAAAGGATTAAAATTGCCAACTATTTCATCTTACTTGAATCCAAAATCAACACTCTGAGTACTAGCACTCAGGAGATAAGAAGTATTGATATGAGCAAGGTTACTGTCAAGGACCAAATGCTGAAAAGCAACAATGTCAGTTTAAAGACCAATATGTACTTGTTTCCATCTATGGTCTTTTCAATTACTTGCTATGCATCTGAGAAATGGACAGTGAATAAGGAAAAGAAAAATTGATGCCTTTGAGTTGTGATGTTGGAGAAGAGTATTGAATATTCCATGGACTGCCAAAAGAGCAAACAATTATGTATTGGAAAAGATAAAGCCAGAGTGCTTCTTGGAGGCCAGGATGGCAAAGCTTCATCTTTTATACTTTGGACATGTTGCTATGAGAATCTATCCCTTGGAAAGGGATATCATGTTTGGAAAGGTGGAAGGTCAGTGAAAGAAAGGGAGACCCCCAACAAGATGGATTGACACAATAACTGTAGCAAATATATCAGAGATAGTGATGGTGGCCTAAGATAGGACAAGATCCAGATCTATTGTTCATAGAGTCACTATGGGTTGTACTCGACTCAACAACACCTAACAACATAACAACACACTACTTCCATGCATTTGGTAATAATATCAAAGCTCAAACTCACTGTTGTTCAATGGTTCCAACTTATAACCGACCCTGCAGTGAGTTTCTAAGGCTGTAAATCTCAGAGGAGAAGATAGCTAATCTTTCCCCCCTAGAACTTCTGGTGGGTTCAAACCACCAGAGAAGTGCAGCCTTTGAATTAGCAGTGCAACTCCTTATACTACGAGAGCTCCTTTCCTAAAGACTGTTATTATTCGGTACCCAGGAACAACAAATCTGAACCCTGTCCTTTCCTGTGACACCTTCATCATCTCTGATACACATGAGCCCGTTGCCATAGTCACCACGTCAGTCTATCTCATTGAGGGCCTTCTTCTCTTTCACTGACCCTCCATCTTCCCATTATGTTCCTTTCCAATAAAAAGCCTCTCCTAAAAACATGCCAAAAAAAGGTGAGATTAATTTTCTCCACCCTTGCCTTAAATGAGCACTCTGGGTGCATTTTCCCCAAAAAAATATGTTTGTTATTTTGTCAGTCCATGGGATAGTGAGTATTCTTCTCCAACACCACAACTCAAAGGAATTAATTCTTCTGTCATCCTTATTCATTGTATAGCTCTCAGATGCATAACAAATGGTTGAAAATACCATGGTCAGTCAGGTGAACCTTAGTCTTCAAACTGACATTATTGCTTCTCAGAAATTTGAAGAGGTCCCTGACAGTAGATTTGCCCAATGCAAAATGTTTTCTGAGTGCCGGTACCAAGGGCATTCATTGTGAATCCAAGTAAAATGAAATCATTGCCAAATTCAAGCTTTTCTCCATCTTTCATGGTGTTGCTTATTGGTCCAATGGTGAGGATTTTTGTCTTCTTGATTTTGAGAAGTAATCCATATTAAGGACTGTAGTCGTTAATCTTCTGCTATACTAATCTTCTGCTTTCAAGTCTTCCTTATTTCAGCAAACAAGATTGTCTTACCTGCAATAAAATACTGTTAATGAGTCTTCCTCTGATCCTTATCCCAAATTCTTCACAGAATCCAGCTTCTTGAATAATTTGCTCAGTGTAAAGATTGTTTAGGCATAGAGAAAAACACAGTCCATGCATTGTTCCCTTGATCTGCTCAAACAGATTCTTGGTCTAGGTACAGACTTCATATGAATTAATTAAGAGTTCTGAGATTCCCATTCTTCTCAATTTTTGCATAATTTGTTATGATGCACACAGTTAAATGGCTTTACATTTGACTCCTAAAAGCTAGTTACTGGAGAAAGAAATTGAGAGTAAGAACTTGGATTTCTTGCATTATTCACTATTTTTCAGGGCTTGAGTGGCTTCTGATAGCTCACTTGATTATTATCCCAATATTTTGAAGTTGGGATTATTATTTAACTTTCACAGATAAGCAAAATGAAGGTCAGGGAAGTTTACCAACTTGCAACGGTATTAAAGTTAACATTCAATCCCATTTCTTCCATGGTCTGAGACCATGTTTATGCTTTCTTACTTATAGTCAAGCTGTTTTTAAAGGGTGGTCAGGAGGAATCCTGTTCCTGATCAAAACTCAAAGAGAGAAAAAGGAAGAGAATTTGCATGTGCTGAACTTAAGATTACCAAATAATGCTGTGTGAAAGTATTTGACATTAACTAATTGATTAGAAAGAGAGTTCTGGTAGCATAGTGCACAACAGGTTGGCCCCTAACCCGAAGTTTGAAAATCTTCAGAAGTTCAAACCCACCAATGACTCCAGGGGTAAAGATGGGCTGTCTCCTCCCATTTTTCATATAGCTTTATAATGCATAGCCCTGGAAACAGTATGGGAGTTATTAGGGGTCAGAACAAATTAGATGACAGTGAATGAGTAAGTGAGTGAGGGAGTGAGTGAATTGATCTAACAATTTTACTAAACCTAAGCTTCTGTCTTTGTTATCAGTGTGTACCTTTAAGGAAAATTCTATTATTTATCATTTCCTAAAACAAACATAAATTCCAAAGACAAAGGTGGTATTACTTGTGTTCTTAGTGTGAGAGGAAGCTACAGAAATCTTTTTTCTTTTTCTTTTTTTAATTCTGATTTTAATGAACATTTACAGAAAAGTTGGATTTCATTCACTTATTGGTGCACATTTTCCTTTCTCCCTCCTCCCCCAGTTGACTTTGTTTTTTAAAAATATATTCATTCACTGTTATACAATGTCCTGCTTCTTAAATAGTTGTGAACTAGATTACTTGTATCTGAGTAACTCAAACACTTTTCTGTCAGGTTGCAAGTGTCTCATAGATGACTCTCCCTCTGGGTTTTCAGAGGCTGCAAATCACAAAGGAGGACATTATTCATCTTTTGCCTGTGCAGCAGCTCATTAATTCAAATCACCCGCCTTTGCGTGTCATTGCAACTCTTTCCCTACTAGGCCATTAAGTTTAGCAACTTGGAGATTTCTACAATCGTCAGAAATAGACAATTGTGGTGTTGTGATGGGTAGGTCTTGTTTAGCTGATGACTAAGAGCAACCCTATGAAAAACAGATTTAAATCTAGGTCCTCCTACACCATCCTCACCATTTCTGTCATGTTCAGGCTCTTATTCTGTTTGCATAAATGTCAACATCCTAGGTATCAGTGAGCTGAGATGAACCAGTAGTTGCCATTCTCAATCAGAAAACTACATGGCCTACTATGCTAGAAATGACAAATTGAAGAGTAATAATGCAATGTAGTAACAAAATAATGTAGTAGCATTCAAAACGAGTATTCAGTAAAGATCTATCCTAAAAGCTGTTACTCTATGTTATATTATTCATATGCATAAAAGAAAGCCCTGTTGCTGTAACTATTATTCAAACACATGCACCTAACACGAACACCAAACATGATGAAACCGAAGCTATTTACC
This sequence comes from Elephantulus edwardii, assembly GCF_000299155.1. Taxonomy (NCBI): domain Eukaryota; kingdom Metazoa; phylum Chordata; class Mammalia; order Macroscelidea; family Macroscelididae; genus Elephantulus; species Elephantulus edwardii. The sequence goes on along the minus strand of NW_006399797.1, from coordinate 6,803,017 downwards.
AACTTTTGCAGTCTGAAGTGAATTTAATACAAAATCAAGATGCACTTGTAATACTTGATGATTAGAATACAAAAGCTAGAAGCAAAGAACTGGTAGTTGGAAAATATGACAGTGGTGACAGAAATTAAGATAGAGATAGAATGACAGAATTTTGTACAGCAATTAATAATTTATTCAATGCAAATACTTTTTTAGAAAACATAAATGACAACTATACACATGGACTTCACTGTTATATTACACAGGAATCAGACTACATCTGTAGAAAGACACATTGGAGAGGCTTAATATTAGCAGCCAAAACCAAGTAAGTGCTATCTGTGAAAAAGACCATCAACTACTCATATATAAGTTGAAATTGAAGCTGAAGAAAATAAACTCAGAACATATGCTAACTGAAGTTCAAGGTCATCCTAATAATACTTTTGATTCACTGAATACTAATGACCGAAGACCAGATGAGTCATAGAAGGACATCATACATGAAGAAAGGAAAAGGTCATTACAAAGACAGGGAAAAAAGAAAAGACAAAAATGGATGTCATAAGAGACTTTGAAACTTGCATTGGCATGAAAAGAAATCAAAACAAGGGGAAGGAATGAAGAGGTAAGAGAGCTGACTGAACAGAAGATTTCAAAGGGCATCTCAGAAAGACAAAGCAAAGTACTATAATGAAATGTACAAGGACCTGTAGTTGGAAAACCAAAGGGAAGAACAAATTCAGCATTTCTCAAGCTGAAATAAATCAAGAACAAATTCAAGCTTGAGCTGTAACACTTAGGAAATATCAAAAGAAGACAGAAGGAATGCAGTCACTGTACCAAAATTAATTGGTTGACATTGAAACATTTTAAGAAGCATATAATAAAGCATCAACAGTACACAAAGAAGAAATCCAAGCTGTACTAAAGGAATTGGCAAAAACTAAGGTCCTAGGAATTAATGGAATATCATTTGAGGTGTTTCAGTAAAGAGATGCAAACAGGCATGCCCACCAGTATCTGCCAACAAATATGCAAGACAGCTACCTGGCTAATTACCTGGAAGAGCCCCATATTTGTTCTCGTTCTCAAAAAATTATCAAAAATGTCATTAATATCACATATAGTAAAATAATGATGAAAATTATGGAATAAATGACTGAAGCAGTATATCAACAGAGAACTGGTAGAAATTCAAGCTGAATTAAAAATAGGTCATGACATTGCTAATGGCAGATGGCTGAACTCAGAGAACACCAGGAAGATGTTTGCTTGTGTTTTATTGATTATGTAAAGGCATTTTCTGTGTGGATCATAAGGAATTATCACTAACGTTGAGAAGAATCCCAATTATATTGCACAGTTTTATAGCAATTTATATGACACAGCAGTTTTCATGATTCATAAAACCAGGAAAGACATTTTGATAAGGCACCTAAAACAATTAGAATTACAGACATTAAAAAAACTAATAAATTTTTATTAAAAGTGTTTCTGTCTACCGAGCTCATTTTTAATAGCATTTTCACATTTGAGAAACAACTTTCAGAAAATTATATTCTACCAGGTTTTCTGAATAAAGCAATTATTACTTGAATTTTTTTTTTCAATTTAAAGTGTGTTTGCTTTGGGATGGTGTAGTTTTCATTTTTCTGCCTTTTCTTTCATATATCTTACACAATTACTATTTACCCTTTGATTTAGCAAAACTGAAAACAGTATTGTTTATGTATTCTTACACACACACACACACACACACACACACACACAAACTAGGTATAGATATGTTGTTGTTGTTATGTGCTGTCGAGTCATTTG